>NC_070621.1:38938459-39285959 GCF_027172205.1 Podarcis raffonei | reverse complement strand
CTGTTTCATTCATTCATTCAGTTTTATTGGAAAGTTGTCATGAGGACTCATTAGCATCGTAGTACAAACTTATCCTGATATATATATATATATATATATATATATATATATATATATATATACACACACACACACACACACATACAGACTCGAATGCAATATTGAATAACACATATTTTTCTGAAGCACTTTCCCCTAATACAATGCATTTTTTGTATGTTATTTTCACTAATATATGCACATTTTTACTTCGTATGCACAATTTTGTACACACTGCTGGAGAGCTACATTGCAAAATTAGGGGACCTGCGAATTTTGAAGGTTCACTGTGTTGTAGTTCACATATAGTTTCAGAAAGTGTGAATTAGGTAGGTTCACTTTTAAAAGCAAACTTAATCACCAATAGCATTTCTTATAAGCTTAAAATTTGACAAATGCTGGGTTACAACCATCGATAAACCATACTGTAGCTGTAGCATCTCAGTGCCTTCCTGCAACAGTATGAAGATACCAGTTCTGTTTTCCCCAACAATCATTTCAAAATAGCAAGTACAACTTGACAACGCCCTGAAGGCTGCAAAATCATTTTGTTTTGGCTTCCTTTTCCTTAGTGAAAAACATCTTCTTGATTTTAGAAGTGCTGCCTCTGGCTTTGCGTATAACTATGTTTTGTGTCAATCCAAACTCTACAATTCATTTGAATCTAAAACTCTTCTAAAGGGGAGAGAGGAAGTGGGAGCTTTTGGATGAGCAAAAAAAGGGGAAAGGATCAGTAATTTTTCACTGAAGGAGCGTGGGCAGCTTTTCCAGATGGTTGAATTGCACACCATGCCGGTTGCATCTGTGGGAAGGAATCATTCCTACTGTTTATGATGTTCAGGCTATTATTGCTGTTGTTTATGCAGCCAAAGCAGTGCCACATTTATTTGTTTATTTATATCCCACCCTTTCCGTCTAAGGAACTTAAGGTGCCATGCATAGTTTTCCCTCTCCTCATTTACTCCTCACAAGAACCTTGCAAGGTAGGTTAGGCTGGGGATCAGGGACTGGCCCAAGCTCATCCACCACGTTTGATGGCTGAGTGGGGATTTGAACCCAAATGACCTTGTCCTAGTGAGATGCTCTTCCCAAAATACCACACTGGCTGTCACGGGCACAAGAGGAACTCCTTAGCATGGATGAACAAACTTCTCCATCTCCGCATCTGTTTGTTGTTGTGATGATGATGATGATTTAAGTCCTCATGAAAATTCTACAGCAGTTTTCTGTGAGTTTCTCCCAACATCCACATGTTTGCATGCAATATTGCTTAATATACACTTTCTTGCAGAGCAACTCCCCCCTAACACAATGTGTTTGGGGCCAGAGAACTGAATCGCACAAAATTTGAAGGATGGCTGTGTATTGAATCATAGAATCATAGAATCATAGAGTTGGAAGAGACCACAAGGGCCATCGAGTCCAACCCCCTGCGAAGTAGGAAACACCATCAGCGCACTCCTGACATATGGTTGTCAAGCCTCTGCTTAAAGACCTCCAAAGAAGGAGACTCCACCACACTCCTTGGCAGCAAATTCCACTGTCAAACAGCTCTTACTGTCAGGAAGTTCTTCCTAATGTTTAGGTGGAATCTTCTTTCTTGTACTTTGGATCCATTGCTCCATGTCCGCTTCTCTGGAGCAGCAGAAAACAACCTTTCTCCCTCCTCTATGAGACATCCTTTTATATATTTGAACATGGCTATCATATCACCCCTTAACCTCCTCTTCTCCAGGCTAAACATGCCCAGCTCCCTTAGCCGTTCCTCATAAGGCATCGTTTCCAGGCCTTTGACCATTTTGGTTGCCCTCCTCTGGACACGTTCCAGTTTGTCAGTGTCCTTCTTGAACTGTGGCGCCCAGAACTGGACACAGTACTCCAGGTGAGGTCTGGTTCTTGTATTGTTTGGGAAAGTGCAAATCATGTAGGTTCACCTTTAACTGCAACTGAACTGAGTTTCTTCCCCATCCCTACTCTTAACCATGGGAAAGGGGTTGTGATATTGAGCCACCATGTTCACACACATCACTGCTCAGCCCAGGAGCTGGGGGAGGGAAGTAAGTAAGTAAGTAAGTAAGTAAGTAAGTAAGTAAGTGGATTGCTCTTGTAAACATGTTGAGGCATACATTCTTTTTATAAGACTACACACACACACACACACACACACACACAGAGAGAGAGAGAGAGAGAGAGAGAGAGAGAGAGAGAGAATGAAGCCTCATCACAACCAGCCGCTAAACTGGTCATTGGCTATGACAGGACTCTTCCAATGTATGTATAGGAATACCACTTTCATGGTCACATCCCTGAAATAACACAATCAAACAATGGAAGCTGGTGATCTTTGTTGACAATGGAAAGAGAACAGTGCAATGAGATTTTCCAGAACATAAAACGTTCCTAAATCGCCATCTCTGTACCATCCAAAGTCATGAGTGTGTGTGGCTGAAAGCATCTGTGTAGCTGTTAAAATGAACAGAAGATGGGTTCACCTAAGGGCCAAACAACATGGTCAGCAACAGAGCTCTTCGGTAGGAACATGTGGTTTGGACCAAAGTCCCACATTAACAGGATTGAACCTTATGCCTACAGTCAACTGTGCAGTAGCCACTTCATTTTTTTTTAATATAATTTTTATTAAAGAATTTTTTATGACCACAAAAACATAACAATACAATACAATAAACACAACAAACAAACAAACAAAAACAAGTACAATTTCAGATCTTATTTTCTTATACCTTACTTCTCCGACTTCCTCATGCCTCCCTTTTCTGTATTCCAATTTCTAATCAATTATTCAGCAAATCTTCCCTTATTTTAATTTAGTTTAATCTTCCTTATTCTCCTTATCTTATCCATTACTAATAGTAACCATTTATTTTCTAGTCCAACATCATTCTAACTTTCATTGATTTTGTAATATTTCTTTAAATAGTCCTTAAATTTTTTCCATTCTTCTTCCGCTGCTTCTCTTCCCTGGTTTCGGATTCTGCTCGTCATTTCTGCCAGACCCATGTAGTCAATCACCTTCATCTGCCATTCTTCCAGAGTGGGTAGCTCTTGTGTCTTCCAGTACTTCGCAATGAGTATTCTTGCTGCTGTTGTAGCATACATAAAAAAAGTTATATCCGTCTTTAACACCCCTTGGCCGACAATACCCAAGAGAAAGGCCTCTGGCTTCTTAGGGAAGGTATATTTAAATACCTTTTTCAGTTCATTATAGATCATTTCCCAGAATGCCTTAATCTTCGGGCACGTCCACCAGAGGTGAAAGAATATGCCTTCCTTTTCCTTACATTTCCAACATTTATTATCAGGCAAATGGTAAATCTTTGCAAGCTTGACTGGGGTTATGTACCACCTATAGATCATCTTCATAATATTTTCTCTTAAGGCATTACATGCCGTAAATTTCATCCCGGTGGTCCACAACTTCTCCCAGTCAGCAAACATAATGTTATGACCAATGTCCTGAGCCCATTTAATCATACTTGATTTAACCGTTTCATCTTGTGTATTCCATTTCAGCAGCAAATTATACATTTTTGACAAATTTCTAGTGCTGGATTCTAACAGTTCAGTCTCCAATTTTGATTTTTCCACCTGGAAGCCTATTTTACTGTCCATTTTAAACACTTCATTTATTTGATGATAGTGCAACCAATCTCTCACTTTCCCTTTTAGTTTCTCAAAACTCTGCAATCTCAATCTGTCCCCTTCCTTTTCCAGAATTTCCCAATATCTTGGCCATTTAGACTCCATATTTAACTTTTTAACCGCCTTAGCTTCCATTGGCGACAGCCACCTTGGGGTTTTGTTTTCCAACAAATCTTTATATCTAGTCCAGACATTTAATAGTGCTTTTCTGACAATATGGTTTTTAAAACCTTTGTGTGCTTTAACCTTGTCATACCACAAATATGCATGCCACCCAAAGATGTTATTAAAACCTTCTAAATCCAAAATATCTGTATTTTCAAGAAGTAGCCAATCTCTTAGCCAGCAGAAAGCTGCCGCTTCATAATACAGTTTAAAGTCTGGCAGGGCGAATCCCCCTCTTTCCTTTGCATCCGTTAATATCTTAAATTTTATTCTGGGCTTCTTGCCCTGCCAGACAAATTTAGATATATCTTTTTGCCACTTCTTGAAACAATCCGTCTTATCCATTATTTGCAATGCTTGGAACAAAAACAACATTCTTGGCAATACATTCATTTTTATAACTGCAATTCGACCTAACAAGGAAAGCTTCAAATTTGACCAAATCTCCAAATCTTTTTTCACTTCTATCCAAGTTTTTTCATAGTTGTCTTTAAATAAATTCACATTCTTAGCTGTCATATTTATCCCCAAATATTTCACTTTTTTAACTACAGTCAACCCTGTCACATTCTGAAACCTTTCTTTTTCAAACTGTGTTAGATTTTTCTCCAATACCTTAGTCTTTGACTTATTCAATTTAAATCCTGCCACTTGACCAAACTCTTGAATTATTTCTAAAACTCTTTTCGTGCTAGCTTCTGGCTCTTGTAATGTAAGTACCAGGTCATCTGCAAATGCTCTCAATTTATATTGTTTAGCTCCGACCTGAACCCCTTTAACCAACTGGTCCTTCCTAATCATATTTAGCAAAACCTCCAGGACCGATATAAAGAGTAGTGGGGAGATAGGGCACCCCTGACGTGTCCCTTTTTCAATCTTGAACTCTTCTGTAACCACATTATTTACAATTAATTTTGCTTTCTGTTCAGAATATATTGCACCTATACCATTTTCAAACCCTTGGCCTACCCCCATCCCCCGGAGGTTCTTCAACATAAAACTCCAAGATATATTGTCAAAGGCTTTCTCGGCATCCACAAATATCAAAACTGCCTTAGTGTTTATATTCACTTCCAACTTTTCCAAAATGTCAATTATATTCCTTACGTTGTCCGACAAGTGCCTTTTCGGGAGAAAGCCCGCTTGGTCCCCGTGAATCTCCTCCATCAAAACTCTTTTCAGTCTCTTTGCTAAAATATCAGCAAAGATTTTATAATCCACATTTAGTAGCGAGATGGGTCGGTAGTTCTTAAGTTGGGTCTTTTCAGTCTCTGTCTTTGGTATAAGTGTGATGTAGGCCTCCCTCCACGTGTCGGGTGCCCTTCTCCCCTCCATAATCTCATTACAGACTTCCCTCAAGGGTTGTAATAACCCTTCCTTCAAAACTTTGTAGTATTTGGAAGTCAGTCCGTCCGGTCCGGGAGATTTGCCCAGTGTCATACTTTGAATGGCACCTTCTATTTCTTGTGCTGATATTTCCTGATTCAAAATTGTCTTACTTTCCTGAGAGATCTTTTTCAGCCCATTTTTCTCGAGGAATTGTTGTATATCCATTTCTTTCTGCGGCCCTTGTGTATACAGTTGTCTAAAGTAGCTCTGAAAACAGTTCCTAATCTCCACTGGGTTAAATATGTTCTTTCCATCCACTTCTAAGTTTGTTACCGTGTTGAGTTTTTGTCTCTTCTTTATTTGCCAAGCCAGTAACTTGCCACATTTATCTGCAGATTCAAAAGTCTTTTGTCTCATTTGTTTAATTTTCCATTCTATTTCTTGATTCATCAATTCCATAAATTGTGTTTGGTATAATTTAATTTCTCTTAAAATCTCTTGCGATTTTGGTTTCGATCTTAGTTTCCTTTCCCCCTCTTTTATCTTTTCCAAGATTTTCTCTTTCCTCTCATTTTGACTTCTTTTCTTTAGTGTATTTTGTTGTATCAAAAATCCTCTCATCACGGCTTTACTTGCGTCCCATATTATTCTTTTTTCTACTTTAGTCCTCAAGTTGATTTCAAAATAATCTTTCAAAGTTTTTTGGGCCCTCTTGCAGATCTCTTCATCTCCGAGTAAGGTGTCATTCATTCTCCATCTGAAGGAACCAGTTGTTGTTTGCTTCATCACCATCTTTACTGCGTTATGGTCGGAGAAGGTTTTTGGGCAGATTTCCACTTTCTTTATACTCGATGCCATACCGCTAGTCACCCAGATTTGGTCAATCCTTGTCCATGTCATTTTGGCTTCAGAAAAGAAGGTTCCCTCTCTTTCTAATGGGTGTTTTGTTCTCCAAATGTCGATCAAGTCCATATTGTCAGTCATTTCAAAGAAAGTTTTTGGTAGTCTTCCGTCTTTTGTAACTACCTGTCTTTGTGATTTGTCCATATTTGTTGAAACTACTCCATTCATGTCTCCCATCATAATTAAGTTGTAATCCATGTAGTCCATCAAAGTCTCATGCAACTTCTTAAAAAACTCAGCTTTCCCCTCATTTGGTGCATAGATTCCCACTATCAAAAACTTTTCTCCTTGAGATTGAATTTCAATTGCCAAATATCTTCCTTGGTCATCTTTAAAAATTAGTTTCGGTTGCAATCTTTCCTTTGCATAGATCACCACTCCTCTCTTTTTTACTCTATCTGAAGATATAAATTCTTGTCCCAATCTTTTATTTATCAATAATTTTCTATGTGCTCTTGTCACGTGCGTCTCTTGTAAACAAATCAAGTCCAATTGGTCTTTCCTTAAGGCATGAAATATATTTTTCCTTTTTCTGGGGATATTTAGTCCATTACAATTCCAGGTTAGAAGTTGCAGAGCCATGATGGGGCTATTTGCTCTTTCCTCCTACAGCTCCTAATTGTTGTTCCTCTTTTGTCGGTGATTCCGTATCCGTATCTAGTGGTCCCTTGCTTGAAGGATGCCCTTGTCCCGGAAACACCTCCTTCTGTAGGTCTTCTTCGTGTTCTCCTAAAAACTTGTCTTTATCACTCACTGTCTTTATTCTTCTTTTCTTCCCCTTGTATTTAAAAGACAAGCCTTGAGGAAACTCCCACCTGAATGGTATGTAGTTCCTTTTCAGCAGTATCACCAAGTCCTTATAAAGGCCTCTTGCATCTAGAATATTTTTGGGAATATCTTTAAAAATCTCAATATGAAAGTCTTCAATTTGAAGGGTTGTTTGGTAGTGCAGGTTCAGTATTTTATCTCTCTCCTCCTTCGATCTCAAAGTTATTAAACAATCTCTGGGTCTGTTCTTCCTCTGCCTTGTTCCCAGTCTGAATGCGCTCTCTATCTTAAATTCTTCCTTGTCCAGGTCCTGCTTCCAAAAGTCAGAAAATTCTTTTGTCAAAAAGTCCACCAAGTTATCTCCTTCCTTTTCCGGCACAAGTCTGATCCTTAAGTTCTTCTCCTTCCGTTGCATATCCTGCATAGAGAGTGCCAAATCATGCTCATCTAGTTTCTTAAACACAGGTGGAAACTTTTCCTCAGCAGCAGTTGCAATTTCTTTAGCTTCCTCAGCTATCTGTCGTGTAGTAGATGATTCCTCCAATAATTTCCCAATTGCTTCTGCATTAGAGTTCACTTTATTTCCAAGGTCAGTTATACTTTTTGTATTTAGATCGATTTTCCCAGAGATTTCTTCAATTTTCTTATTTGTTTCAGCAATTGTACTTTAGTTTCTGCTCCTTGCTTTTTTAGTTCCTCCAAAGAGTCATTTATTTTCCCCAGTACTTTAGCAAGTGCTTCTTCTGAAAACATAGTTTTCACTTTTGTCTTTGGGACAGCTGCAGTTCCAGAAGCTCCTGATACAGAAGCCCTTCTTTGCATAGAAAGATCAATTTTGTATTGTCTGCCAGATCTCAGAGTTGTTTCTTGTGAATCCTCTTTCTCTTTACCATCTGCCATAACAAAATCTTTCAATCAAGGTCATTCCCACACTCTTAAGCTGTCAAGCAAAAGTTCTCACGTTTTGAAGTCCACTTGTTGCTGAAACTATTCACAAGTCCTCTAGAGGGCGCAGAACAAATTCTTTGCCTTCAAATCCAAAAGAAAAAAAAAACAAAAGCCCTCCGAGTCCTCAAAGTCCCTTTCAAATATTTTTAAAAGGTCCAAAACAATAGTGTCCTGCATAAAACTTTACAGTGCAACAAAGTAAAATGTTTCTAAGTTGAGAGTAACCAAAGTCAATATCTCAGTTACTTTTTTACCTTCATGTAGCAACAGTCCTTAGCCGGTTTCCTTTTCTCCGGCAGTCCGATCCCAGGTTTAAAAGCAGCGGTAAACAGTCCAAATTCTTTTTTAAACAGGCAGGAAGATACTGTAAAATTTTCCTCCCCCCCCTCCTGCCTTCGGGGAGGGAGCTCTCTTTACTTTGGTGATGGATTCCTTAATTCCCGCCAATCTCCTTTCAAAAGTTACAGCTTGAATGTCTTTTGCTTTGATCTTACTGCAGAACGGAAAGCAGACTTCCTTTTTAGTGCTTATCCGTCTCGGTGCCCAATTTCTTTGATTTTAGCGTCCAATTAATCTTTAAAGTTTAATCCTACTCACGGAAAGTTGTTTCTTATAGTCCAATTCTCAGGAAGAAATCAGCGCTCTCCGCTAATGGCGACGCGGCTTCACTTCGCAGGCTGGGTGAAAGCGACTCTCAGCACCACTCCACACACCCTCAGCTGTTCCGTAGCCTTTAAAAAGGCTCCTTCACAGCGTCGGGGGGGCACAAAGGTGCCCGCCGAGTCTCCGGTTCACAGGCTTCGCGCCTGTGATTTTTGAGGGTCCCCACTCCGCCGTAGCTGCAGGACCCGAACCCACGAAGCAGATCTCCCTCGGGAGCTCCGGGAGAAATCCGCCATTAAGCGCTGGCGCTGACCGGAAGTCAGTAGCCACTTCAGAAGGAATAAAGCCTGCCCATTTTCAGACAAAGAGGTGCAAGGATTTTTGTGCCAGGGGCCTTTAACATAATTACTACATATGTCAATAAATATATCTATTTAATCTCTATCTAATTTATAGGTGTGTGCACAGACACATGCACACACATGCTGTACTGTTTTTAAATGCTGTACTCTTTTTAACATTTGATTGGGAACTGCCCAGAGTGGCTGGGGAAACTCAGCCAGATGGGCGGGGTATAAATAATAAATTATTATTATTATTATTCATCTATTAGTAGAATCAGATAAAATAGGCAGTAACAGCTGCCCCATATGAAGGGATAATAATAATAATAATAATAATAATAATAATAATAATAATAATTTATTTATACCCTGCCCATCTGGCTGGGTTTCCCAGCCACTCTGGGCAGCTTCCAACAAAATATTAAAATACAGTAGTTGGTCAAACATTAAAAGCTTCCCTAAACAGGGCTGCCTTCAGATGTCTTATAAAAGTCTGTTAGTTTTGTTCTGTTGTTCAGCAACCACTCACTCAATCACCATGCCCAAGAATGGAATATTTGAGACTGGGCGATAGTTGGCCATAATGGGCGCATCTAAAGATGTTTTTTTAAGAAGCGGTTTGATAACCACCTCTTTCAGTGGGTCTGGGAAGGCTCCTTCACAGAGAGAAGCATTCACCATTGCCCAGCCCTTCCCAGCTAGCTTTTATAAGCCAGGATGGGCAAGGTTCAAGGAGACAGGTGGTCGGTTTCACTCATCCAAGCAGCCTGTCCACATCCTCAGAGGTAACAGATTGGAATTGATCCCATATAACATGACTAGACAGGACTCCAGCACTCTTGCTATACGTTGAAGGCTGTCTGGCAGTATCTTCCATACTCACATGCATAATAAGGAAATGGGCTTTCTAAGAAAACACCACACACTTTACCACAAATGTGGTCAACATTCTTGCTCCTAAGAGAACGAACTAGTAAACAGCCACAGAAATAGAGGCATGGTTCTGTTAATCCCCTTTAAACAGCACTGTGACTTGTAAGAGCCATGGAAGAACCATTCCCTCTTTAAAAGCTAGAGGCAGTCATGAAACACCATCCTTCATCTTCCTTCCATCCGCATATCATCACTATGTGAACAAGTGCTTCCTTTGGACTGTCCCACATCTTCCACAATTTCAGTTCATTAGAAGATGCTGGGTTCCTTTAGTATTATGAGAGGGGAGGGAAAAGGACAGTATTCTTGCCCACTTTAGGTGATCCCTATGCCCTATTGTCAGGTGAGTCAAAGCCGGTTCTGGCAGGCATCCTCATTTTTTTATTTTTTTAAAAACTGGGTTTAATAAACAAGAATAATATTATACAGATAAGTATACCAGGTTTTCTCAAATCATTTGTATATCACAAAAATAGCATAATAAATGTAGATAAATATTTACAAGGGGTGTTTCATACTTTCAGACATCTCTTGAAGACCATTTCATGCTGACAGGTCTTTGCAGCTTTCTTAAAATAAAATAAAAATGAGCTGGGCACAATAACGATTTCTTGTATTGCTTTAGTGTTTTGTGCCTCTCCACTGTATACTGCCCTCTGCTTTTATGATATGGTGGTATACAAACCAACCAACCAACCAACCAACCAAATTTCTCCTCCATCCCATCTCTAAAGCTAATTTTTCATGGTTAATCTATAGCAGCTGCCATATGTGTACTGAAGCCATGCACCACATGGATAAACCATGGAACTCATTGCCACAGGATGTAGTGAGGGTCACCAGCTTGGATGGCTTTAAAAGAGGATTTGCCAAATCTGCAGATGGCCAGGCTATGAGTGCCTGCCAGCCACAATGGCTATGTTCTGTCAGTAGTACTGTTGGGAATTGCAGGCGGGCAGAGGGCTGCTGCTTTTACATCCAGCTTGCAAACTTCTTATGGGCACCTGGTTGGCCACTGTAGCAATAGGAAGCTGAAGTAGATTGGCCATTGGCCTGATCCTTCAGGGCTCTTATTATGTTCTTAATGAGGAGGAAGCTGACAGCCAGTGCCACTCACTGAACAGTATGCAAGTAAGTCAGTATGGACTGGCTGAGCTTGGTAGGGTAGTGCCCCATTCATCCCAATGGAGCAACCTCCACTGAAATGCTTAAGAAAGACTGTGCACAAGCTGCTAGACATGTTCTTAAAGAGGGTGGCACTAAGCTGCACACCTGCAGTTTCCTGGACCCCAGCCCATTCATGGTTTTAAATATGTGATTTCAATTAACTTTTACTCATCTGGGAACAATAAATGTCTTCTGGTTTGCTTTAAAAATACCTCCCCCAAACCTGGCACATTAAAAGAAATGTCAGCAAAGTTACCTTTTGATAACAGACCTGCTTATTTATATAGCAGAAGTAACAATGTATTGCTCTGTAAAATGTGCTCGGCAGGGTGAAATCTCATTGTGTTTCCATGATCACCTAAACAAAATAGTTCTAACAAGGTCCTGAGAAAGAAAGGAGAGGAAGTAGGGAAAATGCCGAAAACAAGCTGGCAGGAAGCAGTCTCCGTCACTTTCTAGGGTCTGCAAGCTGGATCAACAAGGAGGGGAAGGGAAAAAAGTAGTCCAGAGGTACATTGAAGCATCTTGTGTTCATCTCAACAGATGCACAGATGGCACGACGGAGGACCAAACCAGATCATCGGGAGGAGGCCTCGGTCCGTGAACATAAGGGGTGTGGAACCTCAAGCCTAGGGACAAATGAGGCCCTCCAACCCACCGTGCCTGGCCCTCAGCACCTCTCCCCTAACACCACTCCTTGCTTTATGCCAGGCTGGAATGTGTGTTTTCGTACTGTGATAATGTTTACTGTGTGACCTTAGGAGGGAACCACATGACCACCTTGACCTCATTGGAAGAAAGGTGGGGCATAAATGTAATAGATAATAAATGCAACTAAGAACCGGTGCCCGAGCTTGCATGATTTCCTCTTCCCTCCACTTCCTTTTCCCCTTGTGTCATGTCCTTTTGGCTCATAAGGCTTTCGGCCAGGATTTTCATGTCCCCCCACAACTATGCTCAGCAGTTAGTACATTTCAAACTGCTTATAAATTGCATGGACAGGCAGAGTCCCCCAACCCTGGGGTTATGTGGAATAACGACTCAAGACAACGTGCTATGGGATTAAATTGGCCACAACTTTATTATATTTCAGATGTGGGTAGACCTTGGCTCCGGCACTGGGCATTATCACTCCCCAGTCCCCAGCCGGGGATCTAGGGAACACCAGGGTTATCCAGTGTGTGTATGGGGGATGGGCCATCTCTGGAGAACATATGTTCAAGCAGAGATAGCTGCCCCCATTACGCCGCCTTCGCAGGAGAGAGCAATGACGACTTCTCGGCGTACGGTCAAAGCCTCCCCTCAGAAACCCCTTTAACGGGAAACCCTGGTATCGCCACTGCAAAGAGGAAGGAGGTGTGGGTCACCGCTGCACGCCCCCCCATTCAGGAAGATAGATCCCCCCTCTATTGTATGGGCAGGTAGTCCCTCCCCTACCTGGCCTGGTCTCCTTGGCAATGCTTCCCCCAGGCGGGATTGGACAACTGACTGATGTAGGCGGAGACCTCCAGGTATCCACCTGGGGGAAGGTGAAGCCAAGCCTGTGCTGATGGAGCCACACCGGGTCCAGGGGCTGCATGCGTCCACACAAAGGGCGCCCCCCATTTAATGCGGGGAGCGGTCATTGTAAATCATAAGAATAATGCATTGCTGTATATGTATGTGTGCATGTGTGAGCACCCTCTCTTGGTCTCTAGCAGCTGGTGATGCAGTCCAGATTTCAGAGGTTATTTCCTATCAGAGGGAGGGAGCAGACAGTGGCACAGAGGCACCTAAGGGGTGATGGTTAAGATGGTGAATTTCCACCTTGGTTAAAACAAAGAAAGAAAGAAAGAAAGAAAGAAAGAAAGAAAGAAAAGTCAGTATTTTCTGCCAACTACAGACATAAAGGGCTAGCTGAAGAGAGCCAGTGTGGTGTAATGGTTGGAGTGGAGATCAGAGTTCAAATCCTAACTCAGCCAGGAAGCTTGCTAGATGACCTTGGGCCAGACACTGTCTCTCAGTCTAACCTGCCTCTCAGGATAAAATGTGTGTGTGTGGGGGGGGCAGGTGAGGGAAAGCCATGCAAACCATCTTGAACTCCTGGAATGAAAGAGGGGATATATAATAATAATATAATAATAATTTATTATTTCTACCCCGCCCATCTGGCTGAGTTTCCCCAGCCACTCTGGGCGGCTCCCAATCAAGTGTTAAAAACAATCAGCATTAAATATTAAAAACTTCCCTAAACAGGGCTGCCTTCAGATGTCTTTTAAAGATAAGATAGCTGCTTATTTCCTTCACATCTGAAGGGAGGGCGTTCCACAGGGCGGGCACCACTACCAAGAAGGCCCTCTGCCTGGTTCCCTGTAACCTCACTTCTCGCAATGAGGGAACCGCCAGAAGGCCCTTGGCGCTGGATCTCAGTGTCCAGGCTGAACGATGGGGGTGGAGACGCTCCTTCAGGTATACAGGACCGAGGCCGTTTAGGGCTTTAAAGGTCAGCACCAACACTTTGAATTGTGCTCGGAAATGTACTGGGAGCCAATGCAGATCTCTCAGGACCGGTGTTATGTGGTCTTGGCAGCCACTCCCAGTCACCAGTCTAGTTGCCGCATTCTGGATTAATTGCAGTTTCCGGGTCACCTTCAAAGGTGGCCTCACGTAGAGTGTTTAAATATAAGAAGAAATGCCATTAGGGAGAAACAAATTTGGCAGCGTATCTATCTATCTATCTATCTATCTATCTATCTATCATCTATCTATCTATCATCTATCTATCTATCTATCTATCTATCATCTATCTATCATCTATAGATATATAGATAGTTTTTAATTAAAGATTTTATTGAACAAACAAATAAACAAGGAAATGATTCATGGAGTCTCTTGAATAGTTCATTTACATTTGGTATGAGACACGGTTGTCATAGACATCATATGGTTGGGGGGGAAAGAGAGTGGAAAAGAGAGAGCAGGAGAGAGATGGGGGGAATAATGATATTTCATTCTATTTCATAGTGTTTGTGCAGGAGTTTTGTGTCAGCATCATGTGGGTAGGTCATTTATTTATATATTTACTTATTTTTACTCTGAAGTGTTGCACAAAAGCTAGCTGCTGCTGCTATGCCCCCTGTCTCAAGGTCCTTGTGTTGACCTTGAGGAGGATTCTGATTTGGTTGATGCATCATCCAGCAGCTCAAGAGCAAGGCCTCAGCACCCACGTCTATACTACCCTGAACGGAAGACGTGGCTCTCCCATCATCCTTGGGGCCTGAAGATGTTTCCTGAATTTTGCGATGCAGTTCTTCAGTCAGGTAATTTGTACAAAAATGCATCTATGCAGGTCAAGTGTGCCTCAAAATACACGTATTAGCAAAAATAACACAAAAATGCACTGTATTACGTACCACAGCTTGCAAGAATGTGCATATTTGGCAACGATCGCATTAAAATGTGTATATTACGTGAAATTCACACTAAAATACTGATGAATTTTCATGAGGACTTAAAAAAACAAAAACAACCACAGACTAATGTGGAGAACTGAATTGAGGAATGGGAAAATGGGAAACTTAATTTAAGATTGGAAAAACTGAATATGCCGACTCTTCTCATGGTTCCAATGCTTTGCTAAGGTTTCAGAGGGTCATTGAATTACAGGTGAAACTAAAGGAAGGAAATGGAGATGCCTACATTTCTAACAATGTAGTAATAAAGGGGACAAGAAAGAGGATACAAATTTCCAAAGAATAATGGTGATAATGGCCATTTCCTTCCCCTCTGCTATTTAGTATTCTGAAAGGTAAGCTGCACTCCCCACACATGCAGACAATGAATAATTAGTATACAGAATGTCTGGACAATTTTACCTTGAATGGTGGGAACGCTTACAGCACAATCTACAGATAGTTATTCAGGTAAGTAACATTCTGATGGAGCAAATTTGCAATTCATGAGAAGTGGTGTTAGTTTTGGCAATTTGAAATGCTATATCCTGCAGAGAAAATGAAAAATGAGAACTGATGGTGCCAGGGCTAGTCAATGGCTGGACCATGAATTGAGCATAGCTATTTCTATTATTGTATGACTCATATAGCACCATCCATGTACATTATTTCATCTGAAACTTGAGCTACAATTAGGGCTGAAAAGTTTAGGTGATTAATTTTTTTCAAATCCAATTAAACCTTTTGACTGATTAAAATTATGCCCCTGATTGATTGGGCAGCCACTTAAAAAATGAATTTTTAATACATGGGTGGGAGCAATAATACTTCCCCAGTACTAAATTACTCTTGGGACCCATTGTTGTTGCACATTGACTCTGTTAAGGGGTCTAGCCTTTTAGGGATTTCTAGTTTGTTGGACTCTGTGCCCTCTTTGACATATAGAGTGACACCACCTCCAATCCTGTACAGTCATACTTCGGGTTACAGACGCTTCAGGTTGCGTTTTTTTCAGGTTGCGGACTGCCGAAACCTGGAAGTCATGGAACGGGTTATTTCCAGGTTTCGTCGGTCATGCATGCGCAGAAGTGCTAAATCGTGCTTTGCGCATGCGCAGAAGTGCCGAATCGCAACCTATGCGTGCACAAGCACACTTCTGCGGATTGCGGACACTGCGGGGTGTGGACGTGTATCCCGCACGGATCACGTTCACAACCCGAGCGTCCACTGTATCAATATTGTGGTGACTTAGAACCGCAAATACTTCCTTTTGTGTGAGATGTGCTTTTGTATATTGAGTGCATGTTTGACTAACTAACAAAAACCATTTTCTCAATAGATGGGGTGAGATCTTGGAAGGCAAGAATGTCTTACAAGTGAGCTTGCTCTGCCTCGTCTGCAAAAGTTGGGTGGGAGGGGTGTGACAACTGTTGGGACATCTTCATTGCTTCTGTTCAATTCTGAATCTCTTTGCCTTGCATAGGTACCTTCAAATCATTGACTTCTGGATGCAGTGCCTGCTTCCAGACCCGCACCATTATTAACCTAAATAAAGATATATTCCTTACTCTCAAGTAAAAGTCACTGATATTTCTTTTTTGGATGGGAGCATGAGAGTTATGTGGAAGATGGGACGGACTTCTCCTCTGTTGCTCCAAGGGCAGGATTAGAACTAATGGATGTCAGTTACAGGGGAAGCTTCTTTTCAGGGAAACATTAGGATAAATGTCCTTTACTGTTTGAGCTACTCAATAGCTCAAACCCCCCGCAACTGGCATTCCTTAATCTTCTTATGGAGGAGAATACAGATTTGCCTAACAGAGCATTAATAGGTTAGTGAACACCGGAAAACAGGAAACTACTTTATGAGACTATTTATAGAATCATAGAACTGGATGGGACCCTGGGGGCCATCTGGCCCAACCCTCTGCAATGCAGGAATCTCAACTAAATCACACATGAGAAACGGTTATCCAACAATAGAGACATTCACATTCAAGCATAGCCAAGGAGAAGGACCACAGCCATTAGTTTGGTAGGCAGGATACACACAGACCAAAGTGGGGCAAAGTGCTTTCTCAGTATTGTCTACATGGACTGGCAGCAGCTCTCTAGGGTTTCAGACCAGGATCCTTCCTAGGCCAAACTGAAGATGTCAAGGATTGAAACTGGGACCTTCTGCATGCAAAGCAGATGCTACACCACAGTGTTATGACCCTTCCAGAGATGGCAAGAGCTACTATAGCTCAGTTTGGAAGGCATCTGGTTGACCACAGGAGATGCTGGACTAGATGAGCCATAGTCTTGATCTAGCAGGCCTCCTCTTATCCTTTTTGGAAAGCTAAAGTTGTTCCCTGCATTGCAAGCCCTACAATGAACACAGGGGGTTGCATCAGATGGCCTCTAAAGATATTTTCAATTCCAAATATTCTATGATGGTGAGAATGTTGTCTAGAGTCTTCTCCATTTCACTTCATCATTCACGGGCAGCAAAATCATTGGGCAGTGTGAGAGATTTTCAGGTGGTGTTGTTGTTTAGTCGTGTCCGACTCTTCGTGACCCCATGGACCAGAGCACGCCAGGCACTCCTGTCTTCCATTGCCTCCTGCAGTTTGGTCAGACTCATGCTGGTAGCTTCGAGAACGCTGTCCAACCATCTCGTCCTCTGTCGACCCCTTCTCCTTGTGCCCTCCATCTTTCCCAACATCAGGGTCTTTTCCAGGGAGTCTTCTCTTCTCATGAGGTGATCAAAGTATTGGAGCCTCAGCTTCACGATCTGTCCTTCCAGTGAGCACTCAGGGCTGATTTCCTTCAGAATGGAGAGGTTTGATCTTCTTGCAATCCATGGGGCTCTCAAGAGTCTCCTCCAGCACCATATTGCAAAAGCATCAATTCTTCAGGTGGTAAAGGGAGGTTATAGAAACAGGAGTCGGCAAGGTGACCACATTTAAAAACACAAACTGGAATCCATCTGCGAGTGACACTATGTGATGCTGTATATATGGATCCTGGATTTTTAAAATGGTGGAGGCAAGCAGGTGACCCTCAGTAAGTCCTCTTCTTGTCACCACTGCCATCAATTCAAAACCAGTGTAAAACAGGAGTGGGGCACCTCAAGCCTATCAAATGTGTCCCCCCCTTCCTGGCCTCTATGTATGACTCTCCCCAGGCCACACACCTTCTCTCCAGACCAACTGACCAGCCCTCCATATGCACTTTGGTCACATCCATACCTTAAACACATTTTAAGCACATGGGTTCCCCCAAATAATCCTGGGATTGTAGTGTGTTTAGGGTGCTGGGAATGGTAGCTTTGGGGGGTGCCAAAGCTGTGAAAGTGCTTTAAATGTACAGTGGTACCTCTGGTTGCGAACGGGATCTGTTCCAGAGGCCCATTCGCAACCTGAAAAGAATGCAACCCACATCTGCATGTGTGCACATGTGCGGGTCGCGATTCGCCACTTCTGCGCATGTGTGTGATGTCATTTTGCGCATCTGTGCATGCACGAGTGACGAAACCTGAAAGTAACCCATTCCGGTACTTCTGGATCACCGTGGGACGCAACCTGAAAACGCTCAACCTGAAGCAAACGTAACATGAGGCATGACTGTATGTTGTTGACATGACCCCTGAGTGTTTTTGGCGGGTTGGAATGGGTCTTTGAACTCTGGTGGTGCCTGGATGGAGGTTAGAGAGGTGTGTGTGCAGTAAGAAACCTCCTGTAAAAAGGTTAAAATGTGCATTCGTTACTTTACCTACTTTTGTCTTTTGCCCCTCTACCCTAGAATGTGGCCCCTGGAAGGGAGTTCAGGGAGTTTCTTGGACCTTGCTTTGAAGTTTATATTTCCCACTGAACTTCTGGATATTCCAATCTCATCATATGCTGCTGAATAACAACAACAACAAGAAGAAGGGTTTGTTGAACTCTAATTACCGGTACCTTCTGAATTTGAATTACTTTTCCTAGAATCTGGAAGCGAAAACACTCTGCTGCTAGAATAATAGATCGGCTACGAAATCAGTGGGCTAGCTATTAATAACCACTGTTTATCTTCAGTAATGAGATCTCGTGATTAAACAGCCAGAGTGTGCAAAGCCACTCTGCTCGCCTTCTTAGGGTGTATATTCTTTCACTGGGAACTTAACCTGGCACACAAAAAAGACAAAAAAGGACCCTTTCCCAGTCAAGTTGTGGAGAAGAGGGAGAGAAGGGGCCGTGCCATCCAGGAGCACCTGAGAAAAGGAGGGCATGTGTTTGCATATGCATTGATGGGTGCTGCTCTGAGGGGGGAAGAGAAGGAGCATGCTGCACACTATTGATGATACTAGAGTGCATCTGCACACTACCCTTCAAAGCAAACATGCCATAGGCTTATGTTCATCTCTAAAGTCCAGTGCTTTTATATATACTAAAGAAGGCACCCACACTTCCCAGGAGACTGCTCTTTGTTGCTACCTCAACACACACACACACACACACACACCCCTCCCATTTTCTTGGCAGCAATGGGCCGTGTCCCTTTATAAATGACACAAAGCACCCACTCTTCGGTGCAAGAGACAGGAATGGATATAATGAACAGTAGGATTTGCCTTCTATAGCAAGAGCAGCAGTCTATCTCTAGCCCTGTTTAGGCTGCCTGAATCTCTCCAGTTTTTCCAAGAAGAGGTTGTTCCCATGATTTTCTGTAGTCTAATTCAGGCTCCATTCAGGTTTCAGTAACTAACAGGTATATTGAATGGGTATATGCAACTTACAGGTAGGGTGCTTAATACAGGCTTGCAGCAGGGTTTATTCTAACCAAAGGGAAAAGAGTGGGGAGAGTCGAGAGGTCAGTTTGCTCTTGGGCAGGTAATTCAGATTTTAGAAGCAGATAAAAGGAGAAATTCAATAATAACAGCATCCAATCCACTGGTCACGGGAAGCCTGGGCCAAACGATCTGACTCCACAAGACATTTCATGCTCTTTTATCTGTGGCAGAGGGAAGGGAATTCTACAGTACATGAGCAATGATGGAAAATATGTGACTGGAGCAGATATAGGCTTCTCAGATGAAAACTTTCAACTGAATTATTGGGGGGGGGGAGAAAAAGACTTGAGCATCAGAAGGGTTAAAACTGCCTCTCTGCTTTCACATACCAGGTGAGAGAATCTTAAGAGTGGGGGATATAACTCACTGGCACCTCCTTTGGCTCCAGCCAGCTGCTTGAACCACTTTTTGTTCCTTCAGAATACCCCACATCACAATGCCCTCAGAAATTCTGCCCTACTCCACAAATCAGTCAAAATGGGGTAAAGGTCAAAGCTCAGTGGTACAGCATCTGTCTTACATGCAGGTTACAGTCCTAGGTTATAGTTTCTGGCACCTCTGGACAGAACTGGGTGTGTCTGCCGTCTGAAACCCTGGAGAGCTATTGCCAGTCATTGTGGACAATACTGAGATAGATGAACCCGTGGTCTGACTTGGTGTGAGGCAGCTTTTTATTGCAGGAAAGGACTGTAGCTTAGCACTCAAGTGCATGCTGCTGCAGGGGTGTACGAAGTGGGGGGTAGAGGGTGGTGGGCCGCCCTGGGTGCCATTCTGGGGTGTGTGTGTGACAAGCTGACCCCTGCATCCCCCCAGCTGTAGAGCGGCCGAGGGCGCATGCAGTCAGTACGGGCTGCCGCTCTTGCGCGCCGTCCATATGGGCGTCCATACGGGCTGCCTCTCACATGGCGACTGTACAGTCTGCCACTCTTGTGCATGGGATGCCACACCTGCACAGTCCGTACGAATGTCATGCGTGCGCCACTGGGAGGTTTGCCCCACCCCTCAGCATCCTGCCCCGGGTGCCGGAGAGGGTTCCTCCACCACTGTGCTGCTGAAGATCCCAGTTTTGGTCATTGGCCTCTCCAGGTGGAGCTGGGAGAGGCTTTGTGTCTAAAACCCTGGAACTGCAACTGCTGCCAGTGATAAGTAAAGGTAAAGGGACCCCTGACCATTAGGTCCAGTCGTGGCCGACTCTGGGGTTGCGGCGCTCATCTTTATTGGCTGAGGGAGCCGGTGTACAGCTTCTGGGTCATGTGGCCAGCATGACTAAGCCGCTTCTGGCGAACCAGAGCAGCACACGGTTTTACCTTCCCACCAGAGTGGTACCTACTTATCTACTTGCACTTTGACGCGCTTTCGAACTGCTAGGTTGGCAGGAGCAGGGAACGAGCAACAGGAGCTCACCCTGTGGCGGGGATTCGAACCGCTGACCTTCTGATTGGCAAATCCTAGGTTCTGTGGTTTAACCCACAGCGCCACCCACGTCCCGCCAGTGATAAGTAGGAAGTGCCAATAGCCCTTTCTGTTGAGAGGGATGTCCTGGGAAGGGCCAATATCTCTCATCTTGAGAGGAATATCCTGGAATTCCAGAAACCATCCTGGCTTCTGATTGGATCCCAGAATGTCCTGTTTTTTGGTCTGGTACTCAGGCACAAGTCAGCTGACTCCTGCGAGAGCTTGAGACCAACCCCCCCCCCAAGTATTATGATTTTGATTAGTAGGATGTTGGAGGGGATGCAATTGTCTGGCTAGCTATAAGGCAGCTTCCTATGTCTTTGCCATTTTCATGGCCCATGCATGGCTTATCCAAAACTGGGGCAGCCTTTTTTGGTCCAGCGCAGGCTTAGATGAATCTGGCACCATCACATCTAAGTTTGGACCTAACTTCAGGACTTCTTTTGGGGGCGTCCAAAGCACACAGCAAGTTTGTGATCTTGAGATCTGAGATGCCGGAAGCAAACTGTGTTGCAGACCTGATCTTAAAAAGTAAGAGATGGGGGGGGGGACCCCATATCTTTGATCCAACCCAAACCTTTTCATTTTCTTTTTGAGAGGAGGATATTTTTATCCATTGCGGTAGAGTGTGACATCTCTGGCAGCCTTGCACCTATTGTTCAGATTTTCAAAACCTTGTTGTCAGCTCCTCAGTGACTAATTTCGAAACTTCAGATATTGCAGCATTTCTGTACATGATGTTCTTTTCCAGAGGTTTTCAGCCTCTGCTAGAAAGAGACAAGGACATCTAAGCAAATGCCATGGAAGCTGGAGGGGAAGGCAAAAATATATATCATAAAAATGAAATAGAGAGAAGGGGGGGAAGGAATATTACCCAGTTTTAGAAGACTTAGCATGCGAATTAGCCTGGGAAGCTTCAGAGCAATCATCTTGAGGGCTTTCTGTCTCCCCACTTCTCCATATTCTTAAAAATTGATGGAGCCAATTACATTTAAAAAAGTAAAAAATCTTAAGAACTGAAACAGAACAAATTTGTCCCTCTAGGAAAAAAACAGAAAACACAAGCAACACATATCTAATGTCAAATGACAGCAATTGCTCACAGCTGTATGGACAAGGACTTTTATTTCTGAATGGTGGTGGTGTAGTCACCCCCCCAGCCTTAGGAAAGCAAACAGGATTCAATAAGTGACCAAGAGATAGACAAAAAGGTGTCAACCGTATGGGGGAGGGGAGTGTGGAAAAGGACGGGGGGGGGGGCAGAAATACAACCCAGGAGAGAATTCAACCATATTACCATTGATCGACTTCCTGAAGTCAACTTTAGCATCCATACAGAGAGAAGTTGATTAAGGGATGCACTAATAGCCTCAGCTGACTTCATTAGGATTAATTCAGAGTGTGTATCTTTTATGGACGTTAAAAAAAACAGTATAGCAAGACTCGGGGGTGTTTGCTCAGAGACAGCAACCCATTCAATATAAACACACACACACACACACACACACACACACACACACACACAGAGTTGTTGCATTAAAAGCAACCAGAAAGCGACTGCCTCCTTATTTTTATTTGTTTGTTTGTTTGATTGATTCAATTGTTAAATACCACATACTTTTATTTATTTATTGTAAGCATTTATGTACCACTTTTCAGCAGGTTGGAGGGGGAGGGAACTCTCCACCCCAAATTCAGTCGCTTTGGAAGAGAGAGTAGGGATGGTGGTTCTTTTCTCCAACCTCTCTGCAGAGCAGGATGCCTCAGGGGAGGCTGGGTAATGTTCTGATCAGTCAATGAAGGAGGCTGAACAAGTTTGAGTGATCATGACACACCCCATCATGAAAATCATGGTGAGAAGGACAGGGAAACCTATTGGGACCTCTTCATTGCTTCTGTCCAGTTCTGAACTTCTTGCCCTGTTCTTGAGCTTCTGGTTCATGACTCCTAAGCACTGTGTTTGCTGCCAAGCCTGTCCCATTGCTTCCCTGAATAAAGATCTGTGTCTTACTTCCAAGTAAGAGCACCTGTCTGCATGTCTTGGATGGAAGTCAGGACATTGTCTTGCTCAACAGTGTTTTGTTGGCACAACACATTTCATCAGCAGAACAAGTATAGTGATAAATGACTTTGAGTTAGTGCCAACCCATGGAGTTGGAAGGGACCTTGGAGGCCATCCAGTCCAAACCACGTGCCTTGAGTAGGACCTTCAGTTCAGGGCACAACTACCACACCTCTGTCAGATTGACGTCTGTACTCTGCTTAAAGGATGCCAGTGAAAGAGAGCTCACACCACTTCTCAAGGAAGTCTGCTCCACAAATCTCTATAATAGGCAATGAAGAAAGGAAGCAGGAACATCTGACCTGCTATGAGAATGCCAGCTTTCAAAGGCAAAGATGTGAAAGGTCACTTGTAAGTCAGGATTACCAAGAAGGCGAAGCTACAGCTTGCGGAACTTTTGAGGCAGTCAAGCTAAATGCCTTGGTTGGAGACCGGCTTTTGCACCTCATATCAGAAGACTGGTAGAAAGGAGAATGGGACTTGTTGCCAAGGTAACTCCTGGCATAACACCAGCATTAGCAAGCCCCCTGCCACTTGATCCACAGCAGAGCATTGATATGTGGATTAGAAGAGATTGCATGGCCAGTCTTTAAAACAGCACAGCGTTCTCTACTTTGCCTTTAAAAAGATTGTTGTGGCAACCTTGCCCTCGCCCCAAGTTGCTGCTCCGCTAAGCTCCCAATACATTTGAACAGCACTGATGTATCTGCAAAACTCTTCTGGGCAATCAAGAAGCCTGGCTGCGAGAGCAGGAAAGAGAAATGATTTATGTTGCAAGTGAAGTTCAAGCAAGTAAGGCAGAAACAGTCTGTGTTATAAGCAGAACTGAAAATTTCAATCAATCAATCAATCACTTAGATAAGTGGTCCAAAAATCCCTTTAGGCTACATTCTTACATCTTGGAGTAGGGATGTGTGAATCTATCAATTTCAGTTTCTCATTCTTCCAATCTTATGTTCAGTTTCCATATCACATCTCACTTCTCCTCATGAGAATTCATCATTTTTGTTCAGATTTCTCCTAATATACACATTTTCAAATGCAACTTTGCCAACACAACATTCTCAAATTCGGCATCCAGTTTTGTAAGCTAAAATGTTTATGCATACTTTACCCCAATATATGCCTGATTTGTACACATTATTTCTCTGGGAAAAATGAATCACAAAATTCAACGATGTGTTTGGGTTCATGTGTAAATAGATAGCCTCATCTTTAAATGTGGACTGAATAGAATCCCCCCCCCATCCAAATGTGGATTTAGGGGAGTGTGACCAGTGGGTGGTGAGACAGGGGTGCTGCAGCAGATGCCACAACTATTATACAGAATGGAGTGAGAGAGGCGGGAGACCAAATTTTGGTGTTGCACAGGGCACCACTGATTTGAGACCCCAATGTCCACCCCTGCCCCATCTCTATTATAAACTATAATAGAATTAATACAATGTAAAAAGAGATCTGCTAAAACACAGTTGAAATAAATAAAAAAAATTGTCCAGTAGCACCTTAGAGACCAACTAAGTTTGTGCTAGGCGTGCTCTGGTCCATGGGGCCACGAAGAGTCGGACACGACTAAACGACTAAACAACAACAAAGTTTGTTCTAGATGTAAGCTTTTGTGTGCATGCACACTTCTTCAGATACACAGTGTGCATGCACACAAAAGCTTATACCCAGAACAAACTTAGTTGCTCTCTAAGGTGCTACTGGACAATTTATTTCGACTGCATCAGACCAACACGGCTACCTACCTGAATGCTAAAACACAGATATTAAAAAGAGCACAGCACCCCTTAAAAGTAATTTCCTTAACAGAACAGTCAATTCCACAAAGCTGGGCAGAATAAAATAGTCTTGACTTGCTGGTGGAAGGACAACAAGGAGGGAGCCAGTCTAGCTTCTCTAAGGGAGGGAGTTTGGGGAGCAGCCACCAAGAAGGCCCTCTGCTTGACTGATTGCCCAGCAGAAACCCTGAATCTTTGGACTGTGCCACACCAGAATTCAACACTGGTCAATTCCCTCAGAGAGCTGGGTGTCTCCCATCAAGTGTAATACCATTCCATTCCTTTGGGCAAGGGCCCAAAATGGAATTGGTTGGAATCGTTGCATGATTGCTGTGCCAACCCTGCTTGCCTCCTCTCTATCAGTAATGTTGTGGCCTGATTTCTCTCACTAAGGTTTCTCTCTCTATGTTGTGTGCCTTTCCTACTGCACCACCTGCTGCTAACATGCACCTGTGGGAGAACTCAAATAAGTGATACTGTATTCCGAAGGGAAATTGGGGAGGGGGGGAAGAGAAGGAACAGGTTTTAGGGGGCAGCTAATTTGAAATGTTACACTTGAAGAGCCAAGTCACACAGGCTGATAATATATGCAGTTCTGTCCCAGGCTTGTTTACCTGGCTTTCAAAAATAGCCTGCTGAGATAGTACAGTTGGAGGAGAATTAATTTCAGTAAGAATAAGCATTTCAGTATATTAACCCCAGAACATCTCCACCCCTCGCCCCCCCCCCAGTTAAATATAACACAGCAATTAAAACCAAACAAAGACACTTTAATTAAACTGAACAGGCAGCTATGGCATTTCTAAGTGTGCCTCTTCAACAGAGCTTTTTTTTAAAGCAAGAGGTTAGTGGTAAGAGTAGATCAATGGACCTTTCTGCAAATGGGAGCCCATCTCTTGATGTCTGCAAGTTGAAGGATGTGCTCAGCTCCTCCTCCTGAACTGACATCCAGAAACTGAAGAGGACAGGAAGGTAACCATCTATGTTGGGGGGAAATCTGCTGTACCCTTTCAAGAGGAAGAGACTTCCTCTCCACAAACTGCTTGCAGTTTGTGAGGCCATAAGAAAAAGGTTCTCTCGGTGCCAGTTTAAAGGCTGCTGTGACATCAGCAGCCAAAAGACCAATCCCTTCCCTTTGCCTGCCAACTCTACTTGCATGTTAGGAAGTTCTAGCAGAATTTAAACCTCCCTGCCAGGTATCTAGTTAGACACTACATTTCATTGGGCAAAATATGGAACAGGTCGGCGGGAATTGGGGGGCTAAAAATTACCTTTAAAGCAATCCATTACAATGACTTTGAGTTGCCATCTCCAACCGCCCCCAACCTCTGCCTATGCAAAAACTCTCCTCCTCCCTCCGTTCTTCACCAGGGCCATGCAACCCCCCTCTCACTCTCCAACCCACCCACCCACCCGTGCAAAACCTGAGACTCCACCATAGCAGGCCCACGCAGTGCAACCCCCCCCGCTCTCTGCGAACTCCGCTGGCACTAAAAATCTCTCAAACTCCTCCTCTTGACCCCACCCGACTGTCTGCCCGCATCCTGTGATAACTCTCACTATTAATGGTAAGTGCAGAAATACTTTGTATTTGGGGAGGATGGGCAGTCCATATTATGACACACCAGTTTCTTGATTCTGGGGTTGACTTATCAAAGCAAAATAGTGCAACGGCCCTTTGTCTTGGTTCAGTGTTGTGACTCAGCCTGATTCATGGTTCTACATCAGTACAATGAAATGCCAAGGATGCTAAAATAACTACAATGTCATTTATAACCTTTCAGCCTCATTTACTATGGTGAGTAAAATAACCATTGCTCATCGTGTTGTTTGGTGTTTTCTTTTTGTTGGCAGATGGGAGGCTGTTGCTGCTGTTGCTGATGGTATTTTCCATCGATTTTATATTTTGTTGTGCTTTATGTGGAAATTGTTCTGTTTGATTTTGTATTTTTTAATGCTTTATTTATTGTTTATGACTGCTTTTGTTATGTTGAAGTAATGCATTTTGTTCATGTTATAAGCCACCTTGTGCATTGTGTGAACTGTGGAAAGGAAGCATATAGTCAAAAGCTGTGTCCGGGCGGAAATCGTAGAAATGTCTGGGAAAATCAATTTTGGTGAATTTCCTTAAACATAGCTGAAAAACGTCCCTTTTAAACATAGATTTTGCCAAAAACAAAAAAACAAAAAACCAACAACTTTGCCAAAAAAAGGCTCAACAATTTCTGTGTCTGGATTTTTACCTTTTGAAATATGGCAACCTTACCAGAAGCCATGATGAAGACAAAGGAAAACAAAACAAAACTCAAATGTAGTTATCATTACAGCAATCTTGGCAGCAACTGACAACCAATCAATTGCCTCATCAAAGAAACATGCAATAATACAAAAGTGTAAGAGTCATACTTCTTGCTATTTGTTAGCTAAAAAAACAGTTGATTTTGAAGATCAACCAAAATTCCTTGCTTAATTGTGGCTGGGAGAGTGTTTTGTTTTTGACTGATACATGAATGGGACATTTGAAAAGATAACCTCTAAGGTCCCCAGTTCTTCTGCTCCACAAAAAAACATAAATATGAAACAGGGGTACCCAATGTGGTGCCCTCCAGGGTTGCTGGACTCTAATTCCCATCAGCCCCAGCCAGCAAAGCGAATAGTTAGGAATCATGGGGGCTGGAGTTCAACATTTGGATGGCACTTCATCAGTAAACCCTGAAATGGAGCACTGACTAATCAGACATCCAAAACAAATGTTGTCACCGGATTAAACCTCAGTAAGGTAAGAGTTACTCTCAATGGGTAGCAAGCAATTTGACCAAGATAATCTTGTAGTATTTGAACATGTTAAACCAGGATGTACAAGTTGCATTACTAGTACCTACTAAGATCCTGTACCAATGAATGAAAGTGTCATAGAGCCCAGAGCAGGGGTAACCCATGTGGTTCCTTCCAGATGTTGTTGGACTACAACTCTCATCATCCCAAAACACTGACCATGTTGGCTGGGGCCAATGGCAATTGTAACCCAAAACCACCTGGAGAAGACAATGCCAACTGCTACCCCTAACCTAGGCTTATTCTGATTTGGACAAATCTGTCTTTGAGAACAAAAAATAATAATTCTGAGAGAAGTTACGATATTTCTCCATTTGGATGATTATTCTTATTTTACCAAGCTGGTTAGTGAACTGAAAAGAGAGTGGGAAGCAATTGTTGACTATCATACTAATAAAAAATGCTACTATTTTAACAAATAAAGTTCTTTCAGTTAAGTTTTTATTTTTATCATTGTCTACCAGAATTACGCAGCACAACAATAAGCGGTACTGAATAGAACCCTGAAAACAAGAGACACTGGGGCTCACATTATGTTTGTGTGAAGTGGGGGAGGCCTCTCTTTTTAATTCCTTATCTCCAAATTTCTCCCTCTCCCTCTCCCCCTCTCTCTGTCCTTAAACCTTTGGACAGACATCTGTATTACTTCACTGGTAGGATCTACTTCCCAGCAATCCATGTAACTCAGGAAACTGCCTGTTTTGCCTTTCTGTCAACTTTGTCTACTGTTTTTCAATTTAAGGCAGGAGTGAGGAATCTTCTCTGGCCAAAGGGCTGCACTTCCCTTTGGGCAGGTTTCCAAGGGCCAAATGGGAGTAGTTGTGGGTGGGTCCAAAGGCAAAACTGGGTGGAGAACAAATACTGATTTTATCTTTGTACAGCAGACTAGTTTCTGCACATACGCACACCTTCCTCTGCATCCTCCATCAAGAAGGATTATCAGCATTCAAGGATGCAGTCCAGCCATGCAAGGCCAGGGGGTGTGGGCTGGTGAGAGTTCTGAGGGTTGATTAAAGAGCCAGAAGGGATGCGTTTGGTTCCTGGGCGTACAGTTCCTCATCCCTGATTTAAAGCAACAGACCACTTTATTGATCCAGTCAACAGACCTTACAGTAACCTGTTTGGATCACACAAAAGTGGCATGCATCTATACACCAAGCAAATAAGACATGAGCATCTTGCTAAAAAAACAAAAAAGGGGCACAAGTGCTGTGAAATCACAGTCCCAAAATTTGTCTCTTAAACAGGAAGAGGATCGTAAAGAAAGAAACACGGCAACACACACCATTAATTAAACATGGACGACCCTGCCATTACCAGCAATCTACGCAGCAGGGAAATTAAACCAGAGTGTAAAATTTAAAAGGAAAAAGGCAGCTGATATTATCTGGATGACATCATATTCTGAGGAAATGCAGTTTCCCATCCAAAATGTGCTACTGAGTTCCAGCAAACAGTGTTTATTTGCTCAGAACTTCTATGCCACTCAGTATATAAATATGTTTGTGGTGTAAAAATATACATGCTCAGGATACAAAGCACAATGAAAAATAAAACAGTACATCCCTAAGTGTGGCTCAGTAGATATTGCTCTAAATATAGGCCACAACCCCCGGCCCCCACCCCCAGGCATTCCCACCCCCTTTTACTTGTTTAAAACCTAACTGTGTGGCCACTTGGAGATGACTTATCTTCCATACAGGTGAAAACATGAGTGACTATTATAAATTCATCTACATTGTTTTTCTAAAGCATTTATTTTAATAATTTACTCTATTGGTCTGAATTCCAGCTGAACCCAAATGTAGTCTGTGCCCCTAAAATGAGAGCTCTTAAATGACGGCTTCTCCATCCATAAGAATCTGAGTATAGGCTACACTCTGGTTTTATAAAAGGGAGAAAAGTATGGCCTATATTCAGAGCAATGTGGTATATAATTACCTTCATTTCTAAGCAGTGTCTAATAGGGGTACAGCATGCATAATAAAATCAGGTAGAATTAACCATGAAATCAGAAAAAAACGTATTTGAAATGGCAGCTGAAACAAAAAGATGTCTCATCCAAGCACCAGAAATTCAACAGAGATGGGGCTTATCTGATATCAGCCAGGAGGGAGATCCAAACACTCAGTCCTACAATGCCGAATGCATGGTTGCAGATGCCTTGCAAGATATACCTTTCAGGAGAGAAAAGGCTAAGGAGTAAACCCTACAAAAATCTGGATTTCCTAAAACAGTTGGGTGGAACCTTCCAGCAACTTCTGCAGCCAGCTGGTGCCAAATGTATTGCTCTGCTTTCCTTTTGACCACAACAGTGAGGCCAGGAAGGGTCTTGTCATCTGGGCTTCCACCCAGATGCTCCCCCCCTCTCTCTCGACAGATGGATGCAAACAACATCCAGCTTGATGCAAGCCATAGGTCTGAGCAATAGCGAGTCTCCTGAAGACCTCAGTGATCGGGCAGAAATGCAAGCTAAAAGAGAGTCCTTATGATGGGGTCGCCAATGTGGTACCCTGCAGATGTTATTGTACCCTGACCACTGGCTGTGCTAGCTGAGGCTGAAGGAAACTGAAATCCAAAAGCATCTGCAGGGTACCACATTGACTACCCCTGTCTTAAGAGCCAAATTGATAAGTACCACTGTTCTGAAGGAAACTGGAGGCGTACCAGAACCAGTTCACACTCTGTGCTTCCAGATTCTGGTGTCTGGGCAACCTATGGTTTGTGCAACCAAAGTGTCACTAAGGTAATGGCAAATTATGGATCACCAAGAAACAGGAAGTCATTTTAGAAATCCCTGCAATGGAAGAGAAAGGGAAGAAGGGAAGAGAGAATGGATAAGCAGTGGGTTTCTTTGTAAAGTTCAGGAGGGGGTGATTTGTATTTGTTTCTCTCTGCTTGTGCTTGCATGGGTATGTCTGCTTGCCTGCAGTTAGTTGTGTAGTGTTTGTGTGGTGTCCACACATGTGCGTAAAAGTGTGGGGTGACCATGCCCTTTTTTGACCACACCCACTGCTGATATGTGGCATCCAGAAGGGACACAGGTGGCGCTGTGGTCTAAACCACTGAGCCTCTTGGGCTTGCTGATAGGAAGGTTGGTGGTTCAAATACATACGAAGGGGTGAGCTCCCATTGCTCTGTTCCAGCTCCTGCCAGCCTAGCAGTTTGAGAGCACACCGGTGCAAGTAGATAAATAGGTACTGCTGCGGCGGGAAGGTAAACAGCATTTCCATGCGCTCTGGCACTTGTCAAGGTGTCCCGTTGCACCAGAAGCAGTTTAGTCATGTTGGCCACATGACCTGGAAAGCTGTCTGTGGACAAACATCGGCTCCCTTGGCCTGAAAGCAGAGATGAGCGCCGCACCCCATAGTCACCTTTGACTGGACTTAACCATCCAGGGGTTCTTTACCTTTTTTACCCAGAAGGATTGTAGCAAAACTATGTGGGACTTGATTTGACCAAGGTTAGCCACCCCTAGTAAACCCTCAACCTATGCTACATACCTTCAAGATGCTTCAGCTCTTAGTTCTTGTTCTGTGCTTTACTGTGCCTTGAAACTCCTTTCCTTCCTTAGTGGAAATTAGCAGTGAAAAATATTCTCCTGGGGGAATTAAATTTGGAGCACAGGTTTTCCAGGTTTAAGTACGCAAAGAGGTTGCCATGGAGTTCTGTCAAGCTCCCTGGTTCATTGATGTTCCACACTGGGCAGCTCCTCCAAGAGTGCTGTGATCAGTATGTGTTGCTGCCTGAATGTCTGCATGATGGTGTTTAGTCTAGAGGTGGGCATTTGAGACAAACAGTGTTATCTGGAAAAGAGGTATCCTGTATTTTTCTGTTGTTAAATTGAAGATTTAAGAAGAGAACATGGGGGTGCCCTTGTTGCTACATTGTGCTGCTTGATGGAGGGGAAGGAAAGGAAAGGAAAGGAAAGGTTGCAGGAAGGGATGTCTTTTTAGGTGAGTAAGAGGAGATAAGAGAGAAGAGTGCAGAATTATGCACAGCAAGCAGGAAGTGAAGAGAGAATTATTATTATTTTGTCCCCCTCATAACATTAGAACTCACGGGCTTCCAATGAAGCTGAACGTTGTAAGATTCAGGACAGAAAAGAAAGCAAGCACTTTTTCACACAGTACCTTGCCAAACCATGGGATATGTTCCCACAAGAGACAATGATGGCCACTAGATTGGCTTTAGTTGGCCTCCTCTTGAACCATCCTCCTCCTCTTGGGTGTGTAGTTGTGGGAAAGCCACAGAGTAGGGTTGGGCAGATGACTGGTACAAACAAACAAACAAACAAACAAACAAACAAACAAACAAATACACAAACACACAAACACACAAACACACAAACAACAAAGCTGTCATTTGGATGGTCAGATATAAGTCAGATGTTTTCAAATAATGGTCTGATACTCCTAAAGCATTCTCATTATTAGACCAACACTGCAGAACTAGGGAGAGAAGGTAAGCAGACCTATTCAATAACTTCTGCTGAGAGACTTCTGTCTCTACTGTCCCCCAGAAACAGCCCTGATCTGCCTGGTCCAAGACTCTTAACTGCTATACCACACTGGCTTTCTGTGTTAATCCGGGGTATTTTGTATGCATTGAGCTACATCACTTTCCCCATGTTTTCTGTCCCATTAAGTGGAGGAAAGGGGTAGTCTTGCTACATCCTGAAAAACTCTTCCTAGAAGCCACCAGGAAACTGCACATCAGTCCTAGTCAATGCCATTTCAGAAGTGATTTTCAGGGCATTATCCAACTGGCAAACAGAGCAACAATGTCAGGAAGATATATATATATATATATCTCGAGGACCTATCCCATCTCTGTCTCACATTCATTGATACAAACCAGTATTGACTGATCTATTTTTGACACAGTGCTGATGCCTCTTAGGACACAGGACATCATGGCTAGGTTCCTTAAAATGCAGTGTTGCAAACTGTCACTTTTTGCCTCCTAGACACTTTTGTCCTCTATTTTAGCAGCATGACTCAGAAGAAAGGGAGCGGGGAGAGGAGCGGGGGTTGTATACATGGTGACATCAAAGAGAAAAGGAACAAGAACTTTCCTGCCACTGTAGCACAAAGGTGAGAGTGGTAGGTTAGGACCAGGGAGTCAAACGTTCAAATATCTCACTGAGCCACAAAGCTTGCTGGATCATCTCACTCTTTCGCAACCAAGTCTATCTCACAGGGTTATTGCAGGATAAGAGGAGAGTAAGTCCCCTAAATAAGCTTTCTTGGGAATATTTTTTAGGGTCAGAATAGGGGTATCTTATTGTTTATTTATTGCGAGCAGCTTGACTTGTTATAGGCTGGTTTTCTTGAACTTTTGCAGACATCCAGATTTTTGTTTCGGTTGTTCTAGGCTAAACCACATCCTGTGCTTGAGATTGCTGAATTGAGATCAACAATTTGTTATTTATTTAACCACCCCAGTTGCACTTACAGCAGGCCTTCATGGGTGCTGTCCTCTATTATTTTAATTACGTGTGTGTATTGTAGTGTTTCACATTAATTAGACAATTTATGCAAACACACGTGTTAGATAACTTATAGAAGCATAAGCACTTTCGGAATCAACCCCCCCCCATTTCCCCCCAAATATCCCTTCATATACAATCTGTGGGATGTTGTAAAAGGAAGGCAAGGCGAACTACCGACCCATCTCCTTACTAAATGTGGATTACAAAATCTTTGCTGATGTTTTAGCAAAGAGACTGAAAAGAGTTTTGATGGAGGAGATTCATGGAGACCAGGCGGGCTTTCTCCCGAAAAGGCATTTGTCGGACAATGTAAGGAATATAATTGACATTTTGGAGAAGTTGGAAGTGAACATAAACACTAAGGCTGTTTTGATATTTGTGGACGCCGAGAAAGCCTTTGACAATATTTCTTGGAGCTTCATGTTGAAGAACCTCCGGGGGATGGGGGTAGGCCAAGGGTTTGAAAATGGTATAGGTGCAATATATTCTGAACAGAAAGCAAAATTAATTGTAAATAATGTGGTAACAGAAGAGTTTAAGATTGAAAAAGGGACACGACAGGGGTGCCCTATCTCCCCATTACTTTTTATATCGGTCCTGGAGGTTTTGCTTAATATGATCAGGAGGGACCAGTTGGTTAAAGGGATTCAGGTCGGAGCTAAACAATACAAACTGAGAGCATTTGCAGATGACCTAGTACTTACATTGCAAGAGCCAGAAGCTAGCACGAAAAGAGTTTTGGAAATAATTCAAGAGTTTGGTCAATTGGCAGGATTTAAATTGAATAAGTTAAAGACTAAGGTATTGGAGAAAAATTTAACACAGATTGAAAAAGAAAGGTTTCAGAATGAGACGGGGTTGACTGTGGTTAAAAAAGTGAAATATCTGGGTGTGAACATGACAGCTAAGAATGTGAACTTATTCAAAGATAATTATGAAAAAACTTGGACAGAAGTGAAAAAAGATCTGGAGATTTGGTCAAATCTGAAGCTTTCCTTGTTAGGTCGAATTGCAGTTATAAAAATGAATGTATTGCCAAGAATGTTGTTTCTGTTTCAAGCATTACAAATTATGGACAAAATGGATTGTTTCAAGAAGTGGCAGAAAGATATATCTAAATTTGTCTGGCAGGGCAAGAAGCCCAGAATAAAATTCAAGATATTAACGGATTCAAAGGAAAGAGGGGGGTTTGCCCTGCCAGACTTTAAATTGTACTATGAAGCGGCAGCTTTCTGCTGGCTAAAAGAATGGCTGCTTCTTGAAAACACAGATATTTTGGATTTGGAAGGATTTAACAATATTTTTGGGTGGCATGCATATTTGTGGTATGACAAGGTTAAAGCGCATAAAAGTTTCAAAAATCATATTGTCAGAAAAGCACTATTAAATGTCTGGGTCAGATATAAGGACTTGCTGGAAAATAAGACTCCAAGATGGCTATCACCAATGGAAGCTAAGGCAGTTAAAAAGCTAAATATGGAGTCGAAATGGCCAAGATATTGGGAAATCTTGGAAAAGGAAGGGGACAAATTGAGATTGCAGAGTTTTGAAAAACTAAAAGGGAAGGTGAGAGATTGGTTACATTACCATCAAATAAATGAAGTGTTTAAATTAGACAGTAAAATAGGCTTCCAGGTGGAAAAATCAAAATTAGAGACTGAACTGTTAGAATCCAGTACTAAGAATTTGTCAAAAATGTATGATCTGCTGCTGAAATGGAATACACAAGATGAAATGGTAAAATCAAGTATGATTAAATGGGCTCAGGACATTGGTCATAACATCATGTTTGCTGATTGGGAAAAGTTGTGGACCACCGGGTTGAAGTTTACGGCGTGTAACGCCTTAAGAGAAAATATAATGAAAATGATTTATAGGTGGTACATAACCCCAGTCAAGCTTGCAAAGATCTACCATTTGCCTGATAATAAATGTTGGAAATGTAAAGAAAAGGAAGGTACATTCTTTCACCTCTGGTGGACGTGCCCGAAGATTAAGGCATTCTGGGAAATGATTTATAATGAACTGAAAAAGGTATTTAAATATACTTTCCCCAAGAAACCAGAGGCCTTTCTCTTGGGTATTGTCGGCCAGGGGGTGTTAAAGACAGATACAATTTTTTTTATGTATGCTACAACAGCAGCTAGAATACTTATTGCAAAGTACTGGAAGACACAGGATCTACCCACACTGGAAGAATGGCAGATGAAGGTGATGGACTACATGGGTTTGGCAGAAATGACGAGCAGAATCCGAGACCAGGGAAGAGAAGCGGCGGAAGAGGAATGGAAGAAGTTTAAGGATTACTTAAAGAAATACTATAAAATTAATGACAGTTAGAATGATGTTGGGCTTAAAATAAATGGTTACTATTAGTAATGGTTAAGACAGAGAGAATAAGGATGATTAACATAAATTTATAGTAAAATAAGGGAAGATTCGCTGAATAATTGTAAGAACTTGGAATACAGAAACGGGAAGCAAGAGGAAGTCGAGGAAGTAAGGTTTAAGAAATTAGGACATGAAATGGTACTTGTTTTTTGTTCTGTTAATGTTTGTTGTTTGTTTTTGTATGTTTTGTTTGTGTTAATATAAAAATTGTTTAATAAAAAATATTATAAAAAAAAAAAGGAAGGCAAGGCTATTGTATACAATGAATGAGGATTGAGGGCTACATGTTTTTTAAGAGGCCCTGGTTCAGTTTGCTTCTAGAGTAGATCAGCATATGCTGAGATCATCAGCAGAGAATGCCATTCATGCATTTCCTCCCATTATTCTACTCACACTGCCTGTCTTCATTGAGAAAAAAAGAGGGAAGAATATATTCTGTGAGAATAAAGACACGGCAGATAAACATCCTGAATGCAGCCCCCTCTCACTTGGCCACACCCCCTCCCAGGCCACACCTCTCAATGGCCCTGCACCATGCTCTCTTGACTGCTTTTGCTTGTCCAGTTTACCTGGCTGGAGTGCATCCTTGAACTCTGATAATTTAGGGTCGCCATATATACTGGAAAATTCCAGTAATGTCCGGGGGTGGGGGCTAAATCGGCACCCAGTGAGAACTTTCAATTTAATAGTAAATGTCCAGGATTTTGTCTGCTCCTTGGAAGAAGCAGAAGCGCTATGCAGCGATTGCTTCCTTGTAGCCTCCTAGATGGCAATTTCAGGAGTCCACTTGCCACCCTGTCATCCACCACTGCCAGTCGCCCTAATAAAGCTCAAAAACTATGGATTGTCCCCCCCAAAAGGACAACTTTTTGGAGCAATTGTGTCAGGATTTGTAGAGAGATGCGGGTGCAGCTGCAGACAAGTCTGACTTTGCGTAGAAGGTAGCTCACTGTCCAGAGGTTAAAAAAGAAAAGAAAAGTCACATCCATTGATACACTCACCTTTTGCCTATGGTTTCCTCTGAGAGTTAAAAAAAAGGTGTCCCTGCCCACCCCCACTCCCTGACACTGATCTAAATTGATGGTCAGGTCAAATCAGGCTGCCTCTGTTAAGCGCTGGGAAAGTCATCAGTTACCACCTTTACATATATGGGAACAAGCAATGTGGCATTGCAGTGTTTAAACTGTTGTATTACAATAAATTATGGGTGACTCCCTGGAATGCATATTTTTCTCAAAATTGGGAGAGCAAAACAAGTGGGGAGGTGATATTCCCAGTCATATAGAACCAGGGCCAGCTGAAGACATTTTTGCTCCTAAGGTGAATCTTAAAATGGTGCCTTCTTGCCTGGGAAGAAGGAGTGATTGAAGATTTAAATCAGGAACGAGTGGGGCGGTGGCAGGGGGCGGGAATAAAGATCTACGTTGGGAACAAGGGTGGGAATCAAATCAGCCTTACCTGACGGTTGAAGTAGGAATCAAAGGCTGTTACAGGGGGGAAATGGACCACCTCCACTGGGTAGGTGCAGAGTCCAGGAGACTCCAGAGGGGATGGGGAAGAGACCAACAGCGCCTCCTATTCACCGAGAGGCCACTGTGGAGGCAGCATTGCCCAGTGGGCTCTCAGCAAATAGGTGCTGCTGCTACTGTTGCTGGTCTCTGCCTATCCCTAGGGATGAGATAAGACTAGCAGTGCCTCCTATTTGCCAAGAGGCCATTACAGAGGTGGGAGGCTGAGGGGCCAATAGATCTTTCTTCCAAGGAGTGTGCTGTAGCTGTCAGCAGAAGCAGCAAGGAATGCATTCCTAGGAGGTTGGATCTGCTGCCCCTGTAGATCCTGCCACCTGAAGCAGTTGTCTCCTCTTGTTTCATGGGTGGACCGGTCCTGTATAGAACTACTTTGCATATTAGTAAATTGTAAAATGGCAGTAAAACATTCAATAACAAATCACTATGCTACTACTTTTTGTTTTTGTTTTTTAATTAATAGTTCCCTTGCTTTGTATTTGTGTTATTATAGCAAAGACACTATGTTGGATGTTAATATGAAATGGAAAATATATGCCATTACCAGGGCCGGATTTAGGTTTGATGAGGCCCTAAGCTACTGAAGGTAATGGGGCCCTTTATATGTCCAGCTGTCCTTTGTCAACAACAAATTGTCGCTGTTTTTTGTGTTGAATATATGTTTTTGGTAATTTATGGACCTAATAGGTATCTAAAGCCATTTGTGTTGCCTACACAACACAAAACACTGTTGCTGTATGTAGTTTTTATTTTATTTGTTTTTTATCTTATATTTTAGAAATGTACATCCAGTTTTTCCCCCTTTAATTTTTTTGGGGCCCCCAATAGAGTGGGGCCCTAAGTTATAGCTTGTTTAGCTTATACGTAAATCCAGCACTGGCCATTACTTACAAACAGACATATTTAAAGAGTCAGCTTAAGTCAAGCCAAGTCAAATAGCACCCTGACCACTGACTTCACAGGCCAAATAAAATACACAGGTTAAACAAAACTCCAAGTGATTAAAAATTAATAAAACAGATTATTCTAGGCGGACTTACACAACCAATTATTGACAGAGGGCTGTATCCAACCATGTTCTATGCAGAAAGAACCATGAATTTACTCTGAGTAGGACTGGGAATGGATATGACCCAGAATATACACTAGCACACACCCATCATTGCAATACTAGTAATGCTTTTAAGTATTCTGGAATTTTAATTGGCAATAATAAATGTCTCAATATGTGACCCAGAATTACTGACTTGCTGTTATGTTATCCTGATTATGTTGGGCCAGATTGGTGGTGGAGAAGAAGAAGATGCACCTGAAGCTTTAAGTCACTGTCACCTTGAATTACTGCATAACCTCTGCAAAAAGGCATTCCTCATAAAGTAATTAAGAAATAATAGATGTCTGGAATGATTTATGGATTGGGGAGCATCTACTGAAGCCTGAAATGCAACAGATTTATGACAGCGGAGAAGAATAAACTGGGGATAATACACAAGGGCTATATAAATTCCTGATTAACGAAGAATCAATGACATTAATGTTTTCACAGTTAACTCCAGAAACTGATGATAAAACTAATGTTTATAAATAAATTGCAGAACAGGTACAATGATCCCAAGAAATGAAGGGTGTAGGACCAGTGAAATAAATGTTGCTGACTGAAGATGACTCAGGTGGAGTCATCTCATAGAGGCTGTTGAACAAAGTGGCAATGAGCAACGCTGCCTGATCTCAGAGTCCCATCAAAATATATTCCCTTTTTCATTTGGGAGAACCCTTGGGGTTGATATTGAGGATGCTGGGAAGAACATAGATGTTATTAGTTGGACCTTGCTGCTGCTAAAACACCCAGAATGTAACACAGGTTCCATCTGCGCTGTGCATTTAAAGCATGATCATACCACTTAAAATAGTCTTGGCTTGCCCTAAGAACGTTGGGGGCTGTAGTTAAAAGTGCTGAGTGTTGTTAGGAGATCCCTGTTCCCCTCACTGAGAGGTTTTGCTCTTCTTGTACATAGCAGAAAGACATTTAACTAACAGATAAAGCAGAAAAACTCCCTCAAAACTTTGTAGCCAATAGAGCATGAGCTACCTCACTGAAGAACATGCCACACTGCCTGGGTTCTAAGAAACACCTCCACTGTCCCCCTCTTGGCTAACCGACTTACTGATAAAAGGATTAACTTTTAAGTCATACACTGAATGATCTCTGCTGTTTTATTCCCAACAAATATTTGCTAGATTGAGGTGACCCTGACCTGGGTAAATTCAAACTGCTCCAGGGCTATGGCAACAGCCACCCACACAAGTCCTGCTGACGTGAATGACAATCTCTTTATATGCCCTCTGGTTGCCAAGTTGCACAGTCAAGAGCAATTGGGAACATACTCAACCTGTGATGAATTTAAATGACGAAAATATTTGTTTTGAAGAGAACAATTTATTTGTGCTGGAGAAATTCTAAATCCTGTATACTGAGATTAAAAAAGAAAAGGTAAGCTTGCCCTCTCTTTCAGTGTAAATGACACATTTTGCCAAAATATTATTTTTCATTATGTGCCTGATAGGTCTGAAAGCTTAAACCGGATGAGGATGAATCAGACAGAAACACCACATGAACTCTCATCCAGCAAATAAAAGATAATCCTGCAGAAGAAGAAGAAAATATTTGTTGCTTATAGGCACTGAAACTTTGGGTTCTTCCAAACAGTTTGGAAAATCTTGGGTCCTTCTGTACACTCTACGGCCCCATCTGCACTATACATTTAAAGCAGAATCACACCACTTTAAACTGGCTTCCCCCAAACAATCCTGGGAACTGTAGTTTGTTGAAAGTGCTAAGAGTTCTTAGGAGACCCCTATTCTCCACACAGAGCTACATTTCCCAATCAAACTCTTTCCTCAATGAACTCTGGGAACTGTAGCTCTGTGAAGGGCACAGGAGCTGCCTAGCAACTCTCAGCACCCTTAACAAACTATGCTTTCTGGGATCCTCAGGGTTGGGGGAAAGAGCCATGGCTGTCCAGTGTGGTGTGATACTACTTTAAATGGTAAAGTGCAGATGGGGTCATAGAGACATCTGTAGGAACATAGGAAGCTGCCTTATACCAAGTCAGATCATTGGGTCATCTACCTCAGTATTGCTGACACTGCCTAGTGCCAGCTGCCCAGGGTTTCAGGCAGAGAATCTTTCTCAGCCCAGTCCTACCTGGAGATGCCAGGGATTGAACCTGAGACCTTTGGCATGCAAATGAGGCACTCTGCAAGTAACTATGAGCCTTCGCCTAAAATTAAAGTGATTCCAGTCTTCATGACTCTGAGTGGCCATAGAAAACTACCATATATTGGCTCAGACCAATGTTCTACCTAGTGTTGCTTACACTGACTGGCAGCAGCTCTCGAAGGCTTCAGGCAGAAGTCCTTCCCCAACCTTACCTGAGACACCAGATATTGAACCTGGGACTTTTTGAATGCAAAGCTGGTGTTCCATCACTGAGCTAAGGTCCTTTGCATTGCAATCAACACATCTGAGTTCAAATGCTGGCACGGCAGTGGTTTACTTACTGGGCCTCATTCCTACTCAGGTTACACCAAGATTTGGAGAGAGAGAGGAGGAAAAAAACCATCTTTCATAAGCAACATCCGGAGCTGACATTTGCTAGAGGTTGGTAATTGCTTCATCCTTTGGGTGAGGGACTTATTTGCTCTGACAGTGGACTGAGCACCTCTGAGATAAAGAAAAAGAAAGACATAGCTGAGACTGACCTTAGGCACGTGCACTTATTCTGTCAGGGCTCAAAGATGCTATTTGATGAAGATCCACTGTGATGAATGCCAAGCACTATTGGTAACTCTGTTTAGGAGAATGTCAGAGCCTTTCTACATAGCTTAAAATTTACTCAATATTGTTACTAGTTTTGACAAGTTTTGAGGAAGGTCGTGGCACTGAGGCCAGGATGGAAAATGGAGGTGCCTTTTAATTGATAGGCATTTCACTAATGTCACCCCACTGTGGAAGAATATAATACTGCAGATTATATAGACCCAGACCCAGTTTTAGAGCCCTGTTCATGCATTCCTGCCACAAGTTTTCAGAAACTTCAGAGTTACAATTCTCAGATTAGTTTATTTCGCTTCTCAGGGAACTCCAGAAGATTTGGCTCTTTGAGGGGAATTGTTGTTGTGTTGTTTAGTCGTTTAGTCGTGTCCGACTCTTCGTGACCCCATGGACCAGAGCATGCCAGGCACTCCTGTCTTCCACTGCTTCCCGCAGTTTGGTCAAACTCATGCTGGTAGCTTCCACAACACTATCCAACCATCTCATCCTCTGTCGTCCCCTTCTCCTTGTGCCCTCCATCTTTCCCAACATCAGGGTCTTTTCCAGGGAGTCTTCTCTTCTCATGAGGTGGCCAAAGTATTGGAGCCTCAGCTTCAGGAGCTGTCCTTCCAGTGAGTACTCAGGGCTGATTTCCTTAACAATGGCTAGGTTTGATCTTCTTGCAGTACATGGGACTCTCAAGAGTCTCCTCCAGCACCATAATTCCAGCACCATAATTTGAGGGGAATAGGGTTCTCCTAAAAACTTAACAAACAACAGCCTTAACAAACTACAGCTCCCAGGATTCCTTGGGGAAAGTTATGACTGCTCAAAGTGGTACGATACTGCTTTAATTGTATAGTGCAGATGGCACCTTAATCTGGAGTTTTGGTTGGTGGTGAGCTCTCCTTCACTGTAGGCATCTGAGAAGCTGGACAGCCATCTGTCAGGGACGCTATAGTTTCATATTGCCTTGGAGACCCTGTATCAAGTTGATCTAATTGATCTCCACGGTCCCTTCCAAATTTGATGTTTCCATAAACTTCCATGCACAGCACAAATCAGTCAGAGCAAACCTTTCAGAAATGATAATGTGATTTCTCCTTGGCATGAGAAATCTGTGTTTGTGTTAAACACTTCTCCCTATTTTCATGTATGAAATACTGGAGGATATTTCATAGGAATTAAAAAGGAGCCGAGGCTGCAAAACCAAAATGTATCATATTTGCAAGGGGATTTCCCCCCCATCTCACCCCACTGTGCGAGGCACATTGTCTTTCTATTTTGTCATTCCACCAACTGACACCTGCAAAGTCGATTCTAAGCCACCTTGTTGGAGACGTCCTATATGGCTGCCATTGTTACATTCTTGAAAGCAACATGTTTCATGAGCTCTGATTCAGGATATCAAACAAAAGAGAGAGTAATATGCCATTCTCTACCTAACAAGTTATTCAAGGAATTGGGGGGGGGGGCTAATTCAAAGACCGGCAACATTAGCAAACAGCCAAGATGATTTTCACAGCTCCCACGGGCTTCTCTAAAAAATATTGTTGCTGAGGAATAACGTGTTCTCTCTCTCTCTCTCTCTCTCTCTCTCTCTCTCTCTCTCTCTCTAAAAGAAGTCATCTCTCAAACAAAAGACAACATGGATTTAGGGAATTGGCTGGAAATAGAGAAGTGGATTGTATGCACCAATCAACTCCAATATTCAACCATAAATCAAGCTATGCGGACACAATATCCCCATGTAACAGGCGAATGGTGCATGAGGATAGGGAACTCATTTATGAAAAATGTAATTGCTTGCCAGAGAGGGAAGCTGACAGGGAATATGTGATGGGTGACATGGCAATTCTCAGGAAACTCAAAATGAGTCAAATATGCCGTAGGAGCATATAATATGCTTGGGAGGCAAATTCACAGCCACATCCATTATTTAGGCACTTGACAGTTTCTGCTTTCTTGAGGCAGGAGTGAGGAACCTGTGGTCCTCCAGATGTTGCTGGACTCTAGCGATGAACACCCTTTACCACTGCCAAGGGGCTGGTGGGGTCCAACAGAGCTGGAGGGCCACAGGTCATTCATCCACAGGTCAACCCCACCTTTAAAAACAAACCAATAAACCAAGCATTTCTGGTGAATACGATGATGGTGATGGAATAATATACCTTAATCCCACATTTTAAGTGCTTTGCATTTCTCCAGCAAGTTCATATCACTATACATAGAAAGATGGTTCAATCCCTGGAGCATCACAGTTGTTAGGGAACTTCCGCATGACCCAGAAAAGCTGAAATTTGGTGCACATGTAATTCAGGGCACCCTGATTACTAGGAAAACTGAAAATGAGACATTTGTACTTCTCTCTTTTAAAAAAAAGATAATAGGGACAAAAAGTCCACTGTAAAACAGTTAAGAGACACTAGTTGTCTGAGACCTTATATAAGAGTACAGTCGTACCTTGGATCCCAAACGCCTTGCGAGTCAAACATTTTGGCTTCTGAACGCCGCAAACCCGGAAGTGTCCATTGGAACTAGTTGGACAGAAAGCAGAGAGACCAACAGTAGGTGGAGCTAAAGGCAATGTTAGGTAAAGGTAAAGGTACCCCTGCCCGTACGGGCCAGTCTTGACAGACTCTGGGGTTGTGCGCCCATCTCACTTAAGAGGCCAGGTGCCAGCGCTGTCCGGAGACACTTCCAGGTCACATGGCCAGCGTGACAAAGCTGCATCTGGCGAGCCAGCGCAGCACACGGAAACGCCGTTTACCTTCCCGCTAGTAAGCGGTCCCTATTTATCTACTTGCACCTGGGGGTGCTTTCGAACTGCTAGGTTGGCAGGCGCTGGGACCGAGCAACGGGAGTGCACCCCGCCGCGGGGATTTGAACCACCGACCTTTCGATCGGCAAGCCCTAGGCACTGAGGCTTTTAGTTTTGACACCATCCTCCTCCCTGCTGAAATCTGCAAAGGCAACACTGAGACTAAGGAAGAGGGAGCTGGCAGGCAAGATCTTGTCCAGGTAGTCAGTTGAGAGAAGACTTAGGTTTGTGCCTCACTCACCCTAAAGGACCAGCCTCCACCACTGAGTAACAATTTGGTGGTGGAGAAAATGATGATGGAAGTATATTCCTTCCATGTTTGTGGGCTTCTTGGAAACATATAATGGTTTAGTGGTGGGGTTAGATCTGGGAGGGAAACCCATGAATGTAGATATTGGTGGAATTCAGCTGTCATCAACCAAAGCAAGCATGGTGAACAGTCAAAAGATTATGGGAAATGTAGCCCAGTAACTTTTGAAGGGTGACTAGATTCTTGATCCCTGGATTGTGTGGATACTTGATGTGATCCAGCAGGGTACACCTAAAAAACCAGTAACACATTAATCTGATCAAATTGTGTATATAAATATATGCACTCACAGCAAAGATTTAAGTAATGCAAACTGAGTTCAGATAGAAAAGTCCCGATAAAACTTTACTAAGCAAACTGAACCAAAACAGTATATAATTTGAGGAGAATGGAACAGAGAGGTATTGGCTTTCTTAGTTCAGACCTAGCACATAGTAGGGAGACATTTAACCAAATATACAGAAGAAAACTCCCTCAGACCTATACAGCCAATCAGAGCAGTGAAAATCATGCCACTCTGCCTGGTTGCTAAGTAACATCTGAACTCATCCTCCTCTTGGCTAGTTGACTTACTGATAACCAAGGCTGGCCCAAGATATTTTGGCACCTGATGCAAACCACAAAATGGTGTCCCACTCCTCACAAGGGAAGAAGGGGGTGAGTGAGCAGCTACATCAGGAACAAGGCTGGAATAAAGATCTACATTGGGATCTGGTGCCCCTGTGAATCCTGCCACCTGAGGCGGTCACCTCACCTTGTCCCATGGTTGGGCCAGCCCTGCTGATAGCAGAATTAACTCTTTAATTACAGACTGAATGATCCTGCTGTTGCATTCCTAATACAGTTGTACCTCGGAAGTCAAACAGAATTCGTTCCAGAAGTCCATTCGACTTCTGAAACGTTTGACTTCCAAAGCATGGCTTCTGTTTGGCTGCAGGAAGCTCTTGCAGCCAATCAGAAGCCGCAGAAGCCTCGTGAGACATTCAGCTTCCAAAAGAACGTTTGAAAACTGGAAGACTCACTTCTGGTTTTTGATTATTTGGGAGCCAAAATGTTCGACTCCCAAGGCGTTTGGGAGCCGGGGTACGACTATACTCTTTTTCAATAGCTGGATGTCAACCAGGCCCACCACATCGGTCCACCTCAGAACGAAAAACTATGTTGAACATTTCAGGCTTTCAACAACTATAACTTATTGTGAGAGAGGGGAGGGAGGGAAAGAAAAAAGAAAAAAACCAAACTAGAGCTGACAACCTGCTTATGAGGCTCTTTCCCCCCTCTGGTTCTTCCTTAACAAGCGAGTTAAGTGGCAAGTCTGCAAAAAGAAATGTGACATTTGCTCCAGCTGCAATATGATACAAGTGTCTAAATTGAATGTTCTCTTTTTCTGCCTCTCTCTCTTTTATAAAAGTCTCCAGGCTATGTGTATTTATATATTCTTTCCCATTAGAAAGTACTGGAACTTCTCAATCCCTCCTAACAAAAGGCCCCTTTCTCTGCTTTTTCTCTGAAGTATTGAAATATTGTGGGCATAATGCTTAATAGTGGAAAAGCAAATGTATGCTTCATGCTATGGGCCACCCTGCTGAGGCAGCAGTTTGCAAGATATAGGACTGAACGATACACTTTGCTGCAGACCAAGGTCTGTGAATCCCGATTGCTGCTGGAGGTGGGGAAGGAATTCAACCAAGTTTGCATTTAAAGGTGAATCTGAAATTCACACACTTCAAAACAATATGAAAACTGAAACAAAACCTTCCTTCAAAAAACCACTCTGGTCCAGATTCTACGATGCAGCTCTCCAACAAAATAATGTTTGTAAAATTGCATATATTATGTAACAGTGTGCAGGCCATGGTGCTGTATGGATGTACAAGGGGGTGCCAGTTTTGGGAACAGTGGAGGCACAGCCCTCCCCAATAAGAATATAAAGCAATTTTTAACCCCCCACCTGCCAACTCCCCCCCACCCCACAAACAAATAAACAAACAAACTTCAAAGCCACACACACTTTCCTTTCTTACACACATTTTATACTTGCTTTTCAGCTCAGAGAAGTTCTTCAGACATTTCTGCCAATCTGTTTTCTGGACAGTCCGCTCTCTGTACCACTAAACCAAAAGTATAGCTATGTCAAAGGAGGCCCTCCCTTGTGCCTCTAAGCAAAACCACCAGTGACAGGATTGCCTACTCTCCATCTGCTCTAATGAGGCCAATCTAGCGGAGGCAGGGTTTCCCAATCTTGGGTCTCCAGCTGTTTTTGGGACTGCAACTCCCATTATCCCTAGCTTGCAGGACCAGTAGTCAGGGATGATGGGACTTGTAGTCCAAAAGCATCTGGAGACCCAAGTTTGGGAAACCCTGCTGTAGGAGATTAGGGAAGGGTGAGGAGGACACTGATTCAAGAACAGCCTTATGGGGTAGCCTTAGCCTAGGTCAGAATCATATAATGGTTCTGAGCATGCTCAGAGCTGAAGCCCACACCAATGCAGCTGAGCTTTAGGAGTGTGCTTGCTCCCTGAGCAGCCTTGCTGCTTCCTCCTTTTTCTTTGCTGCCTCTTTATGAGAGCGAGAACCACTGGCATATGGTGAGTCTCTTGTTTGCAAAATAAATGTTTTTGGTTATTACTCTTTTTATTTAGTGAATGAGAATATTGGGAGGACTTAAGTTATTATTCTTGTTTGTCAATCCTGCAGAAGTTAAGCTTCATTTGAAGCTGCTGGGATGAAAATTCATTATGCTGAGACTGAGATAAGGGGAGAGTTTTGGCCTGTCCCATCTTGAAAGCTTGGACCGTTGTCCAAACCTTCACTGTCTTCACTCACTGTGCCTTAACACGCAGGTTTTACAAAGTGCTTAGGCTTGGACTTAGGAGAGAGTCTGTAGCAGGAGGGAGTACCAAAGGCACAACCACTAATGCCTTTCATCTAATTTCTTTCTGAATATAAAAACACAAGAAGAGCCCTGCTGGATCTGAAAAATGCCCATCTAGTCCTGCACTCTCTTTTCATAGTGGCCAATCAGATGCCTATAGGAAGGCTACTTAAGAACATAACCATCTAGTCCAAGATCCTGTTCTCACAGTGGACATCCAGATGCCCATGGGAGATCCACAAGCAGGATCCAAGCATGAGATCACTCACCCCTCCTGCAGTTTCCAGCAAATGGTTTTCTGAAGCATTTCTGCCTCCAACTGTAGAAGCAGAACATAGCTATCATGACTAGTAGCCATTGATAGTGTTATCCTCCATGAATCTTGGGGGTATCAGTGCTGCAAATCCCTCCATTGTAGACTCAGGCTATACAGTGGTACCTTGGAATGAGAACGGGATCCGTTCCGGAGCCCCGTTCGCATCCTGAACAGAACGTAAGACGTGACTGCGCATCTGCGCGTGTGCGGGTCGTGTTTTGCCAGTTCTGTGCATGTGCGTGATGTCATTTTGATGGTCTGCGCATGTGCGAGCGGCGAAACCCAGAAGTACCGCGCTCCGTTACTTCCACATCGCCGCAGAGTTCAACCCGAAAATACTTATCCTGAAGCATACTTATCCCGAGGTATGACTGTATATACATGTGTGTAAATAAACCATATATCCTAAAGACACCACAGCCTCTTCTGTTTCTCATTCTGAGGAAACCGAACCTTGGGTAAGGTCCTGGAACCTCTGGGTGGGCTGTTCAGTGTGGCATTCCAGGACTCTCTGGCCCCCAAGGACTTCTCCCTCACTGGCTCTGCTTCACACCTGCCTTGAGTGTTTTTTTCCTGGCTGGAATATGGCCTAGAACTCTGATCATACCTCTTGCTTCCCTGGACAGAACATGAGGCGGGGCCTGTGAATGTGTGTAAACTAGCGTACTGTACAAAGATGATATTTACATCAATTGCTCCACCCATTTTTACCTCTAGCCCCACCCACTCTTTGCACATGGGCCCAAGAAAAATGCAGAGCAGGGAATGCCATCCTCAGAGTTCCTTGAGCTTGCCGTAAGGTGTTGTTTAGGCTAACCAAACTCTACTGCACACTCCTTGGTTTTGATGATATCTGTGGTACAGTGGTACCTCGGGTTAAGAACTTAATTTGTTCTGGAGGTCCGTTCTTAACCTGAGGTACCACTTTAGCTAATGGGGCCTCCTGCTGCCGCTGCGTCACCGCCGCATGATTTCTGTTCTCATCCTGAAGCAAAGTTCTTAACCTGAGGTACTATTTCTGGGTTAGCAGAGTCTGTAACCTGAAGCGTCTGTAACCTGAAGTGTCTGTAACCCAAGGTACCACTGTATATCATTTGGAAGATCATTTACCTGATCTTCCCACAAAGAGGGTTGCCAGTATCTTAACTGCTCCTGCTCCTGTGCAGCAGAACATTTCTCATCAGCTGTTTCAATGCCAGGAATAAAGGCATCAGCCTGTCTGCTTGAATTCTATGTGTCAGGCTGGTGTCAGAAACATGGGAGTTTGGGGCTGTCATTTTTTCTTAAAGTGGAAATTCCACAGACTGATCTGAGCAGCTCATAGGACTGAGTGAACTGACCTCACCAGGAGTGCCCTGCAAACTTCAGGAGCAAATGTTCAAACAGGCAAGCACCTTGAGATTGTGTTCATTTTTAAAGCGTTGTTAATACCCAGATGCAGTGGCGTAGCGTGGGGGGTGCAGGTGGGGCCGGCCGCACCGGGCGCAACATCTGGGGGGCCCCGCACTCGCAGCTCTCTGCCCCTACCTGGCTCACTCACTCTCTCTCATGGGTTAGGGGGCGCAAATTACTTGCCTTGCCCCGGGTGCTGACAACCCACGCTACGCCACTGCCCAGATGGCACACTTTTCATCACTGTAAAACGGTGCTGAGTTGACAGAAAGCATGCTGAGCACTCCACAAAAACAGGAACACCTCCATGCAACCTCATACTTAAGCCAGATTCAGGTAATATGCTGTTAGTGTCCCGCCAGGATCAATTTAAGTCTGCTAAGCTGTGGATTCTCTGGTTCACTGTTGTTGTTGCTGTTGATTTTTTAAAAAAATCCTGCTGAGCAAGTGCTTGAACAAGCACACACTCAGATGCACAGCAGTAAGAATAATGAAATGAAAAGCATTGTAGATATCACAGCAACTAGGCCCCAATGCATTAAACAGTCTTAGGAGTTTTTATACTCTTTCCTTGATTATCAGTTTTATTTTGCATAAAATGTAAATGCTGAAGATTAGAAATGGGCAAATATGTCAGTTTTTGGCTTCTCTGTTTTCTCATTGTCACAGTCTTAAGTTCACATTTTGACATCACTTTGCTTTAAGTGCAGAAGAAAAATTATCAGCAGTTTAGTGAGAATTTTTTCTAATAGGTATCGTTTTTGCAAAGCAAATTTCCCCAGTATAATGTGTTTTGGATGTTATTGTAGTAATGCATTTCCATGCACACTTTAACCTAATGCAGGTGTGGGGAATCTATTATGGTCCTCCAAATGTTGGTGAACTACAACTCTCACAATCCCTGGCCATTGGCCATGCTTGCTGGGGCTGATGGGAAGAACAGCATTGCAAAATCTGGAGAAATGCGAATTTTAAGGGGTTGCTGTGTTTCCATTCTTGTATTGTTTCAGAAAAGACACATTCAGTAAATTTGCCTTGAAATGCAAACTGGATCCAATTTTCTTTCCCCTGCTGAAGATGGAGGGGGAATAAATACATAATGGCAAAAAGCCAAAGCTACATGGGAGGACCTCTGTGGAGCTCTGAAATAGAAAGGGAAAATTGGGAACCTAAGAAGATTGAGAAAGCACAGTCCAGCCAATTAAGCCCTTAGCAGTCCGCCTTATGTTGATTGAAGGCTAAACTAAAGCTTAGCTCCACCTGGACCAGGAACATAAGGAAGTGCCCTCTACCAAGTCAAACCATTGGCCCATTTAGCTTAACATTGTCTACGCGAACTGGTAGCAGCTCTTCAGGATTTTAGATCAGGGTTTCTCCCAGCCTTAGCTGGAGATTCCAGGGATTGATTCAGGGACTTCTGCATGCAAAGTAGAGGCTCTCTCACAGACTCATAGTGTTTTCTTAAGGTAGGAACAGTCCTAGATTCCGGGGAGGGAACCCCAGGTTCGATAAGGTATATAACCTTCTGATACCTCCCACTTATGCAAGTTTAGTGTCATTTCAGCTACGTAAGGACTGGCACTCAGAAGATTGTACTTGCAGTTATTATGCAGAGCAGGGGCCACTAACCCCTTTGGGCCAGTCGGCACTCTGGGAATTTTAAGAAAGTGTTATAGCTGCCTGTCACCAAATTGCTACTGTGAGGGAATGGTGTGGCACAAAATGGCTGCTATGAAATTGTGGCATGGGTTCAAAGTGCGTGCCATATCTAAAAGAGCGCCAGAAGAGAGAGGACCACCAGGTGCTACAGACATCACCTCCCATTAGCACCCATCAATGAAGAAATAAAAGGCAGCTATTTGATTACAGAGAGAAGTTCTTTGCACCTCTGTTCAGAATGCAAAGGAGTGTGGATGTCCAGTCCTGGCATTCAGTGAAATAGGAGCATGCTTAAGGGGACATGTTGAATTGGGGAGAGAGGCTGAGCCACTGCAACCAGCAACTGAGCCCGCAGAACAAACAGTCTGTTCTGCATTGTGGATTCTGCAGGTAATATGGGTGGGCAGACTGGGCACCATGTTGGCAGCTCCTAATATAGAGATTCCTCATTGATGCTAATGAGGAAAAGCAATGGCACTTCTGGCCATTGTTTCAACAAGGCTGACATCCTTGACCCCAGGTGCTCCAGAAATGCAGTGTGTCAGGTGTCTGTCTGTGTGCACATACTGCACCCCTCCAAATACCCCACAATAGGTAGCTTCTTCTTCCAAACACCCCACCATCATAAATGGGAGGCATGTGGATCTTTAATAAAATGACAGAGGAACTTTAAATCCATGTGCTGGTTCTCTAGCACATGAGTAGGCAAACTAAGGCCCGTGGGCTGGATTTGGCCCAATCGCCTTCTCAATCCGGCCCCAGACAGTCCGGGAATCAGTGTGTTTTTACATGAGAAGAATGTGTCCTTTTATTTTAAAATGCATCTCTGGGTTATTTGTGGGGCATAGGAATTTGTTCATTTATTTATATTTTTCAAAATATAGTCTGGCCCCCGACAAGGTCTGAGGGACAGTGGACTGGCTCTCTGCTGTAAAACTTTGCTGACCCCTGTTCTAGCGTACCCTAGCTGGTTACAGACAACATAATTGCACTGATTCTTTATGCAGTGTGTGTGTGTGTGTGTGTGTGTGTGTGTGTGTGTGTGTGTGTGTCAGAGAGAGAAAATAGATGAGCCGGATGGCATGAGGATATTTACATGGGCACTTAGCCAGGAAACAGTGTTGTGTTTTCCATAGATATGCTTCTTTAGGGAGGGTATCTCATCTGAATGTTTCAAGTTTCCTCTGCAGTCCTTCCTATAGGGAAGGTAAATTCCACATAATTCTATGCCTACAAACTGGGGGACCCTGGGGGAGAGAAAGAAAGTCCATTTATGCCAGACTATGCTATTGAATTTAAAACTGAATGCTGTTCATTTTGTTTACAGTAATATTGTACGATACTTGAGGGCTACCTCCCTCTAGTTATTTCACTTTTAAAAAACAAAACAAATAACAAAAACAAGGAATACATGAAAGATATTCTTAAGAAGAAACTGAACTGCTGGAGAATCACGGCATTGAAAAACAGAGCATTAAAAACCTACTTAGAAACATCCTCCCATTAATATCCCTTATAAAATCTTGTATCACATCCCTAAACCTCCTCAACTGACTTGGAAATGAACCAGATTTGATTTCACTGAGTGGCGTTTGCTTACACGTAAGAAGGCTTAAAGTTGTGCAACAAGGCATCCTGACCCTATGTGTGGGGCTTAACTTCCAGGGAAGCGTATATAGGATTGCAGCACTGGTGTGAGGGAGAGGCATTTTGGCTTGCCTTGGTGTGTGTGTGTGTGTGTGTGTGTGTGTGTGGAATAAAGTATGAACTGCTTTCTTTTTTACATGCAGCTGAGGTTGCAGGCTAAGATCCCTTAGGATGATAGTGTAGCTCTACAGTGCTGCTTGCAAGAGTGTGTGTGAGCTGAGCCACCGGGTAGTGTAATAGCAGATGCTTGCCTGCGCTAAGCTGATTTACTTGTTTAAGATCTGACCTCATCATTCTGTCAGGATGGATTCCCACCTATACAGTTAGGAAGATCTTAGCAGAACTGTCCGCGACATACAGAGGAAGCCTCAGTGAGAGAAAGGGAAGGACAAGTATTAGGAACACGAGCATTTCTTGCTTTCGTTCCTTATTTTGGAGAGGATGAAGTGGAGGCATTGAAAAACACAGGAGACGAACACAGGGTCTGTTTCCTTTCTGGAACAACAGGATTTTTTTGTAGCAGTGTTTTCCTTCTCTCTTTCTCTTTCCCCTTCCACAACTTGTGAAGATGTCAGTCTCGGGGAAGAAGGAATTTGACGTGAAGCAGATCTTGAGGCTCCGCTGGAGATGGTTCAGCCACCCCTCTCAGAGTTCCACAGGCACCGGAGGTTGCCTGCAGCAGGAAGGATATGAGCATAGAGGGACACCAGTTCAGAACAGGCTGAAGAGCCACTCGCGGGACAGAAATGGGCTGAAGAAAAACAACAGCCCAATACGACACAACATCTTGGCGCCAGTGCCTGGACCGACCCCAGTGCCCCACCGGCCGATCCAGACTTGGCCTGAGCAGCAGAACTTCATCGAGCACCTGCAAGCCACAGAGCAGGTGCCGAAAGCTGTCAGAGAGGAGGAAGGTGACAAAGAAGAGCTGGACAGAAAGGCGCAGGAGCTGCAGATGATCACAGAGGAGAGCAAGGATGAGTCCGTCGAGAGGTGGGTGATTTAGAGGGCAGCGCTGAGGAAAATCAGCTGCATGTTATTGCTGTTATTAATGGTCATTGTTTGTAGTTATTGCTAACATTGTTGTTGTTGTTATATATAAAAAGCGCCACCAATGTGCACAGCACATTCCAATGCACAAGAGAACAAGTCCCTGCCTGGAGGAACTTACAGTGTAAAATATGACATGGCGGGGGGTGGGGGGTGAGAGAGGAATGGCAGAGTAATTGAAGCAGACAGGTTATCCATGTGCATTTATTTTGGTTGCATGTACTTCTACTTGGTTACAGCAGGGTAGGGAAAGGGCCTAAACTCAGTGGTAAGGCATCCAAATGCAGAAGGTCCCAGGTTCTGTTCCCAGCATCTCCAGGCAGGGCTGGGAATACCCCCTGCCTAAAATTTTGGAAAACTGCTGCTAGCCAGTGTAGACAATACAGTGGTACCTCAGGTTAAGTACTTAATTCGTTCCGGAGGTCCGTTCTTAACCTGAAACTGTTCTTAACCTGAAGCACCACTTTAGCTAATGGGGCCTCCTGCTGCTGCCGCACCGCCGGAGCACAATTTCTGTTCTCATCCTGAAGCAAAGTTCTTAACCTGAAGCACTATTTCTGGATTAGAGGAGTCTGTTACCTGAAGCGTATGTAACCTGAGGTACCACTGTACTGAGCCATATGGGCCAGTGGTCTGACCTGGCATATAACAGCTTCCCTTTTCCCCAGTTAAGGGTTTGTGAGCCTAAAGTTTAATGAGAAAGGTGAGCTTTGGCCTAAACTGCTTACTCTTTCTTTCTCCCCCCAACTCTCTCTCTTCTTAAATAAACCTTACTCTTGCTGTTGTCTTGGAAATGAAAATACCGTCCAGTTCTTAGGAAGCATGCTTTGTTTCATTTTAAAAAATTGCTGGGGCTTTTTAACCCTAAGTGAATGAAACCCCTTCCTCTAAAATTCGCACACATCCCACTGTGCTAAATACTGCTATTTTGTGTGTGTGTGAATGGCGTTTCCTGTTTATAAGATGCAGCCCCCACCAAGGAACAAGGTCCTTTGTGTTTCACCTTGTTTTTACTCCCACCCCCTTCCCCCCTGACACTTCCCTGAGAATTTTCAGTAGCTTCTGTAGAGCGTGTTAATTTGTCTTCAGATAAATGAACCAGCTCAAAACCTTCCCTTTCCCGTGACTTTATCAATAAGTTCAAACTTTGATGAATGGAAAACGTTGGGACACACACAGACACTGCCACCAGTCTTCTTCGTTGCTGCTGTTTATTGCCTCATTGATGAATATAATTAACCTTGAACCATACTGGGAAGTGGCAAGGAGCTTCTTAAAGGTTTATTTTAAAATTGCAGTAATCTCACCCGCAGCTTGCTGAAGGGAGAGAACCGAGGGCAGTCATGCACACTTGCTTGGGAGTACTATTAAACTAAATGCTTGACGGCGGGGGCAGTGGGTGCGGGGGGGACGGGACACTTGCTTGTCAGGGATTGATAAGTTGGCTTGACCTGTAAGTCCTAAACACACATGGAAGCTGATCCTCAAGGAATAAGTTCCCTTGTGTTCATTTGAACTAACTACTAACCCAGTGTAGACAAGGCTGTGACCTTTCTAAGTAAAATGTCACTGAAAATGAGCAGGAAAGCGTTAGAGTTCAGATTTAGGATGGGAGTCACTTCTTGTGAGACACTGATAGCAACTGATAGCAACAAGGGCGAAAAGCAAAAAAACGGGGACGGTGGTGGAAATGTGGTTCCAGAAGTAATTTGTTTTTAAAAACAGTATGTTGTAGTGGTTGGAGTGTTGGGACAAGAAACCTGAGAGGTCAGGGGTCAAATCCCTTCTCAGTCCTGAAGCTCACTGGGTGACCTTGGGCCAGTCACTTTCTCTTAGCCTAACTTACCTCACAGAATTGCTGTGAGAATATTTATTTAGTTCAGTCAGGATGCAAATGTATTTGCTCCAATACAAACTGTACATGTATTGCAAAAAATATATATAATTTTAGTCTCCGGCATTTTTTCATGCCAGGGAAAAAGGAATCCTGTTTGACAACCTGCATTTTTTAAAATTGCTTCTCATTTCTCCAGCTTGTGATGTGTAGCAATCCTGATTCGTCCAAATCTATGTCTGGGCAAGTTGAACAAAAGGCACGTTGGCATATTGAAATCTATAGAGGATTCATTAAGTGCCTGACACCAGTATACTTTTTGCACTGATGCCAACAAGAATGCAGCAACATACTCAGTAATGGAATTTACCTTGTGAAGTCTGATTCTACACACCTTTACTGATAAGTGTTTAATGGAGGCCAATGGGGCTTATTTCCAAGTAAGTGTATGAGAGAGCATAGCTTGAGCAGGAACTTTGAGCATGAAGAACAACAAATATGGTGGAAACAGTGGAAACTGCTATACTAAGGCAAATAGAGCACTGCCCAACCAACTTTGTTGTGTCCTCAGCTTGCATGACTTCTTATTTATGGCCTTTCGAAGGGTAGCACTGCTTACTAGCTGTCTACTCCTTATAACTCAGAAGAGAAGAGGATGGGGACAAACAAGAATTACTTGACTCCACCTAGCAGCCCAGATACACACCAACCACCATTGGCTGGAAAGATCCCTTTCTCTGCTGGTAGCTGGCTAAAGTTGGGCTGAAATTCTCAGAAAAACAATTTTATCAGAATTTCTTTGAATTTTTCTTTTTCTGAACTGTTGGAAAAGGTTGATTATCCCCTGGAGAATATTCAACAAAATGGCCTCCTCAATTTCTTAATCCAAGAATTGGATGGAGAATTTCAGCTCCTGCTAAGCACCCCCAATTTTCATATTGTTTAATATTCAGTAATTCAGTAATATCAAATAAAGCAGTGGGCGCACCTTCCTCCTCCTGGTACTTTTCTGCTGGACAATTGCTTCCTTTCTCTATCAGAATGAATGAGCAACAGTCTCATTCAGCATTAACCTGAATCAAAATGTCTCAAAAGAGAATTTTCTGGGAATTCTTTTTGCTACCACAAAACCTGTTAGAGAATTTCACATCCCTCCCAGAGATTAATCTGAATATCCTCCTCCCCAGTCTTGCCTCCCACAATAAGGGTGGAAAATTTTGGGAGGCCACTTTTGCCCAGCAAAACTCAACAAATCAATATAGTCATCACTGCTGGGATGCCTTCAAAATTGTGTGGAGTCTGGCCTTCCTTTGAGAGTCTCTCCATATATCCTATAGCAGCTGTCAGGAATATTGAACAGGGAAACAGAAAAGTCACTGTGTGAGATCAATTCCAGGCCCTAAGGTCCAGTTGTAATGGACCTGGCATGGGGAATCATAAGAAGCTGCTTTGTACCACATTAAGCTAGTTGTCCACCCAAGTTGGATTGCCTACTTTGACTACGCAGAATGAGGTCCTCCTCATTGACTGTTTCTGGATCCTTTCAACTGGAGTCCCTGGGAATTAGGCCTTGAACCTTCAGCATGCAAAGTATGCTCTCTTCCTCTAAGCTGTAGCTGAACTTAGAAGCCCCTCAGAGTCTGTGGAGCAGGTCCTTTACATTTCCTGCTTCCTGCTCGTTTTAGCTGGAGGTCCTGGGGAGTGAACCCAGGATCTTCTGTGTGCGAATTGATGCTGCCCTATCACTAAACTATGGTCCCTACCTGGATAGGACAGCATCACTGTGTTTTGCAGTATCTGTGTTTTGAAACCCTAAAACGTCTTTCCTCTGGATTGGCGAAGTAAACAGCAACAGCCTTTCCAGCTAGGGGCTTCAACAATGGGATAATGAGAAGTTGTTTCCTATTACTAGGCAGGAAAGAAAACCTGTCACTAAAGCAGTGTGTTGTTGTTGTTGTTGTTGTTGTTGTTGTTGTTGTTGTCATTGGTAGTGGTGGTGGTAGTGGTGAAGAAGAGGCTCCAGGTAGATACTCATATGTATGTCATGGACTGGTTGGATGCAGAGGAATGGTGGGAGGAACTAGCTGGAGAACTTCCAGAAAAGGAAGGCTCAGAGCCCAGGGATTGGTGGTGGAATGATGATAAGTGGTCAGAGGGAGAAGAGGGAGAATACAGGGAAGAGGAGGTGTCAGATGCTGAAGAGGTAACAGGGCTGAGTGAGCTGGGAGAGTCTGTGGCAGAGAGAAGCCCAGAATCAGAGGCAGAAGCTGAAGCAGGAGAAGAGGGAGGCCAAGAGGCAGAGGTGAGTCCGGCTGGTGAAGAGTCATGGGTGTCTCCTCCTCTTGCTACAACAAGCTCCCCTTCCCCCCGGTCTCCTAGAACCAGAGGAGGCATGAAAAGGGCAGAGGAGTGGTTGGCTTCATGCAGGCGCAGTCTCTGATTGCTTGGAAAACGCCTGAGGAGATGGGCACTTTCAGTCTTGGCAACTGATTTTCATGGAAGAAGACCACTGGGAATGAGCTACTCTGCTCATTAAGCCTGACAGTCAAGTCTGTGGAGATCCTTCTTTTTGCTAATAAAGTTAACTATCTTTGAACTGTGTGATTACAGACCAGCACACTCCTGTGACAATGTATTAGAAAAGCCTGATCTCTGAGCTATGGCCGTGACCCAGCAACTGCTTTAGAACCTGAAAGTTCTAATTGGTTCCCATTAGCAGCTCAATAGGACTGGTAGGCAGGGAGACCAACAGCAGGTGAAGGCAGAGCTAAGGAAGGCAGAGAAAACTAATTTATTGTTTTGTCCCTGGCCTCCTCCATCCCGAGTTGCACAAGGGAAATGCTGAGAATGAGGAAGCACCAGAGGATAAGCAGTGACATCCCTTTGACTGGTTGTAAGCCAGGAGACAGGCAGGTAAGCAGGCTGAGGTTGGTGGGGCAGTTTGTCCGAATGGACCAGCCTCCACTGTTAAGCCACCAGCAGATCTATCCTCTGTGAAAACAGTCAGTGAAAGGGCCAGTATTAAAAATGGCCAGAGGGTTAGACATGCTAGTCGTGTCGCTTCTTAAACATTAACTCATTTATTATGACATATTCTTCTTCAACCAGATCCCTGTTTCATCAGATGCATGAAGTGTTATCCTCACTTGGCATATGTATGGGTGCAGAAGGGGGCAGAAAAAAAGGAGAGGAGTGAACACTGGTATCAAATGTCCCAAAATGCAAAAAGTACTGTCTGTGACCATCTGCTTGAAGTTTAAAAGCATGCGGTGCAAACGCAAGCTGTTTGTACATTGCATATTTTTCGACTGGGTGTTTTATTCTGTTTTGCAGTGTTAAAGTTAGTGATTGCCTGCGTTACAACCCAAGAAGGGGATGGGTGAGAAAGTGGAAGGCATAATAGTATTTAACATTCCCGCACCCAGCAATTAAGGGTCAGGGTATGGCGCTTCTCATCTGCTGCCTAGCTTCCCCAAATCGTGATGACACATGTCTAGCATCTCTCATGAACTTCACCAAATGACAAATACAGAGATTGTGGACTCATCTAATGGGAACTGTTTGAATCACAACCTCTTTCTATCAAGGATTCGTGACTGTCAGGATTGACTGGGTGTTGCGTTTTTCATGTCCTTGTCAATGACTATCTTCTCATTATCATAGAATATGGTGTTCTTGCCTCTAAAATGTCTAGTGTTTTGACAGACATTCTAGGCATTTTTTTTTTAACTGAGTGGCCAAATTTCCCTCCCCTGTGGTTTGGATCCAATGATGACACAATACAAGTGGAAGACTATTCTATTCATAGAAGAGCTGGAGGGGAGGGTATGATGTCCAAAATTCCCTATTACAGCTGCAACCTGCCACCCCACCCCCTATAATAATTTTGGATAACTCCCTCACCACCAGGAGAAGCTTCTCAAACAGTGTGCATGCTTGGCAGGCAGAAGGCCACAGGTTTGACCTGCAGCATCCCCAGGTAGGACTGGGAATGGCCGTTGTCTGGAGAGCCACTGCCAGTCAGTGTAGACAGTATTGAGGTAGATGGACAAATGCTCTCACTTGCCATAAAGCATCTTCTTATGTTCCTAAGGAAACCCTGTTGCATAAGAGGAACTCTGCTCATTAGAAGGCAAAGCTGTGCTGGATCAGACAAGGGTATATAAATTCCAGCCTCGTGATGCCCCCTTAATGGCTATCAGATCCTTTCCAGAAAGGTCACAATCCCCCAAGGTGAGAGCCTTCCATGCTGTGGCTCCCAGGAAATCATATTCAGTGGTATTCTCCTTTTGTAAATGAAGGCTCTGTTCGGCTCCCATAGCTAGCAACTTTTGCTAAACCTCGTAGTACTTAGGCTCCATTTGTGTGCCTATCTAACAAATGCTTCTCATTGCCTCTCCAAATAGTCACCATGCTCAATGTATTTATTATATATTCCAAGACTGAAATGGTCAAGTGTAGAACCTTTTCTTACCCCACGCAAGAAGGAATCAGTAGGCTTGCAAGAGGCTCAGACTTTGCAGAGGGAAGAAACGCCTAAGGGTGGAAAATCTTGAAAAGCAGCTTAGTGGGGACTGAGCATGCTCAATGGGCACGGAATGCTAATCCTTGGGGAAATGGAAATGGAACTCTGGGGAGGGGGAATAGAATGGAATGACACATCTAGAAAGAGGATGCGACCGACCGACCGACTGGAATCAGGAACGGCAACATTTCGTTATTGCTGCTCCTGTTGTTTTTGAGTACATTATGAATGTAGACGACACGTTAATACAGGGCTGGCTAATCTAGATATCATTGGACTACAGATCCCACCACCCCAGACCATGGCCATGGAGGGTCCCAGGTCTCCCGGCTCTGCTGTAAGGGAAACAAATGGCTGCGTCGAGGAGCTTACAATCCAGACTTAGACAGTTGCCTCTCTATTGCCTTTGCTGTTATTCTGAACTGACACTTTAATTCGGGAAATATACCTTGAGCACAGGGAGAAATATTCTGGCATTTAAACTTATGACCTAGACTTGGGAGTACAGCTTTTGTCTCTACGAGTATTTATTTGCTACAGGTGTTGAAGCTGTTTCCGTAGAACTGGGGCTGCTAGGTAGGCTGGAGGGCCATGACCCTGATAGAGACGAACCACACAATAAGCCCATTGACGTAGGAACCCTCTCTGGCACCCAGGGCGGGATGCCAAGGGGCAGGGCGAATCGCCCGGTGACACATGCACAACGTCCGTATGGACTGCGCATGTGCGGCATCCCATACAGAGTGCGCACATTTACAAACTTTGCATGGCAGTGCAGAATATTGCCAGTGAGAAGTGGCTCCAAGCAGTGAGTATGAACGACATTGGCCAATTCCGGTTTCAGGATGGTCCTTTCAGGCCATTGTGAGCCCTCCAGGATTTTGCTGCCTGCAGAATTGCCCATTTAAATTTCAAGTCACATCTGCACTTTCTATGCAGATGACATTGAACCGGACCACTAACTAGCAGTGTAAGCTTATTCCAGGCTCACACAATGACTTCCAATCAGCGTCGCCTAAATAAGGTCAGGGTCGGCTATACAGAAAATCATTAAGCTGCCTCCGAGTCGGCAGACTTTGGGTGCAAGACTGACAAGGTGAGATGCACACAGCTTGCCTTCAGAAAAGGTGGTTTGGGAGCTTTGGCAGCCTTAGCTCTTTTCACCACCACTATCACCAAATCTGTAGTTTATTAATGTTTTTATCCAGAGCTATATCAATAAAAAGGAGAATAATGATAACTGAAGGCAGAATAGAGAACTGAAGCAACGGGGAGGAACTCCCATCATCCCTGACCACTGGACAAGTTCAGTGGGAGCTGAAGTCCAACTGTATCTGAAGATTCACCATCAGACTGAGAAGCTTGAAAAAATAGCTATCTCTCGTCTCTTTTTTGGTGATACCAAATTCACAGGGGAAAAGAAAAGAGGCTTCTAATAGTTGAATTTTCTCTTTCTTACTACTGTCCTGGACTTGTTGAATTACCAACAAATCCGATTTTAATTTTTTTAGATAAATGTGAATATAAGGAACAAAACAGAGGAGGGAAATAGGTGAGAAGGAGAGAGATGAAGAATAAAGATTTGTGTGTCAGATAGGGAAGGTGTCAGATAGAGAGCCAGGCAACAGCAGTTGTTCTTCCAGGGTAATAATGTTAGCAGAGCATCACTCTTGATAAGTCATCAGCATTTTTGTGCCAATTTTTACTGATATACACATTTTTGCAAGGCATTTCCCCCTAACACAATGCAAATTTGCGCAGTATTTTCATGAACATATGTGTTTCTATGCACACTTTACCAGAATATATGCATCCCTATGCAAATTACTTGGCTGAAGAACTGCACTGTAAAATTTGGTGATGTGAGAATTTCAAAGGATGGCTGTGTTTTTTTGTGCAATGTTTCAGAGAGTGCAAATTTTGTGGGTTCACCTTTAAATGCAAACATAATCAAATTTCTCCTGCATCCCTACATGTGAATAGCCCATTTGTTTTCCCATCATCTCTGCCTCTTTCTTGCCTCCACAGTCCCCAGTTTTTAAGCTCTTATGACCTCACTTCCTTCATTTTCCCAATGTATTCTTTGATTCTTTTCCCTAGGCAAAGAGACCATTCACTTCTCTCCCAGAAGTTGCACAGTTTGCTAACATTCTGCAGTTTCATTTTCTCTGAAACAGCCTATGGCTGTGTAGGTAGAGACCGCAGGCAACAGATAATGTTTTGTTTATGATAAACATGACATTTGGTAAACCTAACACTCTTGTATGGCTGGGCAATATCACCCAATGGAGGGACCTTTTCAATTCTACTGGGCCAAGGAAGAAAAATATTCTTTTGTGAATATACTTAATGTTTTCACCAGCTCATTATTACCTCTTTCTTTTAGTTCTCCTGTGCCTAATGTTAGACTTTTCTTGTGTAAAGCCCCTGCACTGCAAGTCAGGTTTCCCATTTAATTGCATTACACTCAGTAGGGGCATTGTTTGGAAAATAGCTTAAATTATATATTATAGTTTCTCATTATAGGCAGCAAAAATTGGCTGTAGCTGTTACCTAAGGGAGCAGCAAGCACCAACTAGCAGCATGGAAGTGCCCTTTAAGTAAAGGTTATACACAATTCTGTAAAACGTAGAGGCAATAAGTGAAGTCATTTACACTTCCATAACAGGATTTCTATCCTCTTCTTGAAGCCAGGCACACACTTGGGGCAAATCACACAACTTTTTATGTTTGTGGCTTGATCCAGATAGCTTGGAAGAATGGCACAACAATGGGCATGGACTCTGAACAGCTGCCCATGATCCTGGCAAGGTGCTCACAGCACCCTTCCCCAACCTATGTGCTCCAGTGGTTTTTGGACCACAGCTCCCATCAGGCTCGATGGTGGGAAATGAAGTCCAAAATTGTAGTCCCATGGGGTTGGTGGGAACAGAACACATGGGGGGCACGTGGTTGGGAAAGGCTGCATTACTTTAGCAGTATTGCCCTCTTTATCATGGGAAATAAAGATAATGGAATGGTACATTTTACTCTTTCTAATTATAGTCCATAAATCTTTCAACACAGCCATTGATTATTCTTGTGAAAAATGGCGTCTCAAAAAAAAAAAGGGGGCCTGTGGACAGTGTATGAAATAGCAATGAAATTAGATACTTCAAGCATATTAAAGCAGTGTTTCGATTGTTTTCACAGAGAAGTTGGGGTGACACAGCTATGAAATCAACAGGAAATTGCATCACAGTGTGCGCATTCTTAGGAGGACATAAAAAACGATTGCTCGTTTTATAGAAATGCAGTCTAAAAGCACTTTAGTTAGACCTAATGGACAATTAAAGGTTATTTTACGGCTGAATCATTGACTTCCAAACTATTTATGAGGAGTTAGGCACAGGCCATTAGCGCTGTGCGCTTCATGCTTTAGACAATTGTCCATGCTGTGTTGACCACTTTACCCATCAGCTTTGGTCCTTACCAGGGATGGGAAAGAAATTTGGTTCAGTTCCCATTTAAAGGTGAACCCACATAATTTGCACATTTCACAGCTATATGAGAAATAAAGCCTTCAGAATCCTCAGAATTTTGCAATGCAATAGTCCAGCCAACTGAGACCTGTGGGTGTAGGGCTGTATACAAAATAGATAGATGATAGCTAGATAGATGATAGAATGAATGCAAAAATGCATACATGCTGGAAAAGTGTGCATAAAAGTTCATATTGTTGTTAAAATAACACACAATAACACACAAAAGGCACACACATTAGGGCAAGTTGTTCTGCAAAAATGTATATGGTAGGTACATCCCCCCCAAAAAAACTTCACCAGGACAACCCACCTGTCTATCACATGACACCTGCCAAAATCTCTTGTGTGGGGTTCCAAAGCACATGACAGCCAGCCAAGAAGTCTGTTCCTCACACTGGAGGAAGTGAGTGGAGGCTTGTGGTTGGTGATGCAGTGCACAGACCTCTCTGTGGCAGCACATCCTTTGTGTAATGCACTCCTTCTATAGCAGAGGTGGGGAAATGCAAGACCAGGGGCTGACTGCACCAGCCCAGGAGCTGGCATACTTATTTCCCCTCCAATCTGCCACCCCCAATCTTCCATCCTGGCCAGTGTGAGACTCTCAGGGTTCTGGTTTGGGTGATTCTTTTGCCAGAGACCCTCCCTCTGATACACAGGCAGAGCAAATAGATGCTCCAACTTCATTATCTCCTGTTCTTTCTCATGCACACATATTAGAGAGGGGAATGTAAGCAGCATTCCTAGAACTCCATCTCAGCTTCAAATGAGTAACCCTTTGTTCTCTCTTTCAAAACTGCCAGCTGTTTCTCTCTCTCCCACTCTCTCCCACTTTTCCCTAAGTTTGACGGGTGCAACCATGCCAAAGTGCTGAAGTATATCTCATCCAGAAACCAAGAGAGATCCCCAGCTCTCAGGGGACCATCTCCTAAGAATTAATTCCCATCAACTGGACCTCTTGGACCTCCTAGCCATCCAACTGTTTTACAAAGGAGTGGCTGGACAGCAGCTGCCTAAACTGCATCTATCTTCATTTGTGGCAGGAGCAGGGAGTCTTCCAGATGCCATTGAATTCCAGCTCCCTCCATCTTAAACCACCATGGCCAAAAGCCAGGAATGATGGGACAACATCTGGAGGGCCACAGTGCCCCTCCCCTCCCCTCCTCGACTACAGTATCTGTTTGCCCTCATTCTCCTCAATACATTTTTATTCAAATTTTTGTAAATAAACAGATTCTTATAAATGTAAGGTACACAAATAAACATGCTAATAAATCTTACAATATATGTACATATCTTTCATTTACATAGTTTATTATATCCCTTCCCTAAACAAACAAACAAAAAACCTTTGGACTCCCCTCTACCCTTTTGGTAAGTATCAAATAAAAATTCTATAATCATGTACTTTGTTTTTAAACTTATATATTAGCTGCTGTTAGCGTTACTCCATCCCCGCTAATATCATCTACAAATTATTTCCAATATATTTCCAATATTTGTTCCAGTTTTTATGAAATTCCTGTTCATCTTGATCTCGTATTCTTGCTGTTATCCTGGCAAGCTCTGCATAATTTACCATTTTAAGCTGCCATTCATTTATATTAGGTATAACTTCCGTTTTCCAGTTTTGAGCCAACATAATTCTTGCGGCTGTAGTGGCATAGAGAAATATTATCTTATCTTCTTTTTTGATTTCTTTACCCAGAATTCCTAACAAAAAGGCTTCGGGTCTTTTGGGAAATGTATATTTAAGAATTTTTTTAAGCTCATTATATATTAGTTCCCAAAAACCTTTCACTTTATTGCATGACCACCATAGATGATAGAGATCGCCCTCCGCCTCACCACATTTCCAACAACTTTTGTTCTTTAATCTATACATTTTGGCCAATTTCACCGGTGTATGGTACCACCTATATATCATTTTCCATACGTTTTCCCTCAGTGCCGTACACGCTGTAAACTTTATATTTTTATTCCATAATTCCAGCCATCTTTCAAATTCAATATTATACCCGAAATCTATCGCCCATTTGGTCATTGCCTCCTTCACCTCCTCGTCTTTTGTATACCACTCGAGTAGTATATCATATATTTTAGACAGTATTTTACTCTTGCCTTCAACAACCTCCACATTAAACTTAGATTTTTTATCCTCAAAACCTGCCTTCTTTTTGTCTTCTTTTAGCAAATCATTCACCTGGTGGTATTGCAACCAACCAGTAAGTGAGTCTTTTATTTCTTCATACGGTCTAAGTTTAATACCTTGTTCTGTTTTACTTATGAGATCTTCATAGGTGGCATTTTTCTCTTCCATATTAGATTTCTTGATAGTTAGCACCTCTATTGGTGAGATCCACCAGGGGGTCTTCCTTTCCAATAAGTTTTTATTTCTCTCCCATACCTGAAATATTGGTCCCCTGAAAATGTGATTTAGAAAGCCCTTGTGCACCTTCACCTTTTCGTACCATAGGTACGAGTGCCACCCGTACCTATTATCGAAGCCCTCCAGATCCAATATATCTCTATTTTCCAGTCTAATCCAATCTCTTAGCCATAGTAGACATGCCGCTTCATAATATATGCTCAAATCCGGTAGAGCAAAGCCCCCTCTTTCCTTTCTATCAACCAATATTTTCATTTTTATTCGTGGTCTTTTTCCCTGCCAAACATACTTCCCCAGGGCTCTCTGCCATTCTTTACATTGTCTTAAACCTTTGAGTACGGGTATAGTTTGGAATAAAAACAGCATTCTGGGAAGAACATTCATTTTCACCACTGCTATCCTCCCCAAGAAGGATAGCCTCATTCTCCCCCAGATTTCAAGATCTTTCTTAATATTCCTCCAAGTGACCTCATAATTATCTTTATAGAGATTAATGTTCTTTACCGTAATCCACACTCCAAGGTATTTCACTTTCTTAGCTATCATAAGTCCCGTCCTTTGCTCTAAATCTAACATTTCTTCCTTTGTCAAATTTTTAACCAACATTTTAGTTTTGTTCTTATTGATCTTAAGTCCTGACACTGCACCAAACTCTTCAAATTTTTTTAGAGCTTCTTTTACACTGTGTTTTGGGTCTTCCAGTGTTAATACAATATCATCGGCAAAAGCTTTTATTTTGTGTTCCTTCTTTCCTACTCTGACTCCTTTAATCTCTGTTGTTTCCCTTAATCTCTTATTGAATATTTCCAATACTATTATAAATAATAAAGGAGACAGAGGACAACCTTGCCTAGTCCCTTTAAATATATCAAAAGATTCTGACATAGTATTATTTATTATGAGTTTTGCCTTTTGTTCATGATAGATTGCTTCGATACCTTTTCTAAATTTTTCTCCCATCCCCATCATTTCCAAGCTTTTCCTCATGAACCCCCATGAAACATTATCAAATGCCTTTTCGGCATCTATAAATACCAGGGCGGCCTGCTTATCTATTCTCATATCCAGATATTCAATAATATTTATCACATTTCTTACATTGTCCCTCAATTGTCTCCCTGGAAGGAAGCCCGTTTGATCTTTATGAATTCTATTATTTAATACCTTTTTTAATCTTTCTGCCATTACGTCTGCGAACAACTTATAATCGTTGTTTAGTAACGAAATTGGTCTATAATTCTTCAGCTCCAACATATCGACCTCTTTTTTAGGAATTAAAGTAATATATGCTTCCTTCCAGGTGTTCGGGATCCTCCCCTCTTTTAAGATACCATTCATCACTTCGCATAGAATTGGGGATATTTGATCGCTTAATGTCTTATAATACTTAGCCGATAAGCCATCCGGCCCCGGCGCTTTTCCAATTTTCATCCTTTTTATAGCCCTTTTTATCTCTTCTTGTGTAATAGTCTGGTCTAGTAACTCTTTTTCTTCTTTTGAGATCTGTGGCATCTGATGTTCTTGCATAAAGCAGTCTATTTCATGATCTGTTTCTTTGCCTCTTTTGTATAGTTCTTTGTAGTACTTCTGGAAAGTCCTTTTTATTTCTTTTGGTTCTTCTACAATCCTTTCTCCATCCTTTATCTTGCTAATCATGTTTTGTTTCCTTCTTTCTCTTATTTGCCATGCCAAGTATTTCCCTATCCTATTGGCTGATTCGAAATTTTTCTGTTTCATCATTTTTATTTTCCATTCAATTTCCTGGTTAATTATTACTGAAAATTTGGCTTGTAATATCTTTATGTTTTGTTTTACGTTCTCATCACCGGGATTTATAGTTAATTTTCTTTCATTTTCCATAATCTCAGTTAGAATTTGCTCTTTCTTTTTCTCTTTTTCTTTTCTTAATTGACTGTTTTTCTGGATCAGGAAGCCTCTCATGACTGCCTTTCCTGCATCCCACACTACCTCTAGAGCTGTTTCCCCATTTAAATTCCATTTGAAGTACTCTTCAATTGTTTCCTTAGCTTTAGTTACTATTCTTTGGTCGTTGAATAAAAATTCATTCATTCTCCATCTACCTATTCTAGTATCTTTGCCTTTTATCTCCAAAGATACCGGATTGTGATCAGAAATAGTTTGTGCTAGAATTTCGCATTTGCTTAAATTCTGCATCAATTCCTTCGATATCCAAATACTATCTATTCTCCCCCAGCTCTGCTTGGAGTTTGAGAAGAACGTATACTGTTTTGTAGTAGGGTTTTTGAATCTCCAGGCGTCAATTAATCCTATATTGTTAACTAGCTCGAAAAAGGATCGGGGTAGTTTCCCTTCCTTAGTCTCTTCCTTTTTTGTTGACTTGTCCAAATTCGGTGAAACCACACCATTGAAATCACCCATTAATATCATTTTGTGGTCCATCCATTCCATTAACTTATTACCTAATTCAAGGAAAAAAGCTGACTTTTTATCATTAGGTGCATATATTCCAACCACGATTATGTTTGCCCTCATTCTCCATGAATATTGATCTACTCCTCTGGAAGTTTCAAAGCAAAATGCTGGTCACACCACATTATGCTTGGCTCAGCTTAGATCAGGCACCCCCAAACTTGGCCCTCCATCTGTTTTGGGATTACAACTCCCATCATCCCTGACCACTAGTCCTGTTAGCTAGGGATGATGGGAGTTGTAGTCCCAAAACAGCTGGAGGGCCGAGTTTGGGAATGCCTGGCTTAGATCCATGCAACACAGCTGTGAGTTTTGAGTCAGGATGACCTACAAGAAAAAAACACAGCAGATAAGAGCATAAACCCCTCCAGTTGTCATCCAACTTACCAGAACAGCATGTCTGAGGGAAAGGAAAGGAATTTGTGCAAGGCTGACTGGTGAGCTTTGTGGCTGATCCTGAACTCCACATTGGCACAGAATAGTCAGTGCCCCCCCTTTAGTCTCAAGTGTGCATCCGCCTCCTGTTCCTTTAGCTCCAGAATTAAATCATGCTCAGTATGGATTCCTGACATCTTAGATTAGCATTTGGGTGCTCCTCCCCCTGTTCCTCTGCACCCTTCAGCTCTAAGAGCTGTCAACACCTATTAATTCTAATCAGAGCAGAAGCCTCACCACATCTTTCAGAACTGGGCCCTACACGCTTACTGCAAGCTGATGTGCAAAGCGCTAAAATGCATGAAATCCCAACTGTGGGAAAATAACAATTCTGAGGTTTTCCATATGGCTAGAAGCAGCACCTTTGCAATAAGTTTTCAGAGCAGCCCTACTTTGTTATTCCCCAGAACCACAGAATTCTACATTTTTAATTCTTATTCTTCTCCTCCTCCTCCCTCCCCTCCCCCATATCATTTATAAATTGGTTCCCATGATGCATCCTGAAGTGATTCACCAAATAATAAAATATATGTATAAAATAGTTTACATCGAAACACTTAGAACAATTGCATTTATAAAAAAACACGCAATTGAAAACACAGTTTATAGTTTAAAACAGTTCAGAACAACAACACATGCATGCATTCAATCAGTTCAAAACAGCACAACAGAGATATTGACTGGGATCAAGATGCCAATTTAGGAAGTTTGTTGAAAGAGGAACTTAACCTGGAGCTGGAGTTCCTTCGCCGCTTAACCCCAGAAACCCTTTTCAGATCTCATGTATGGCACATGTATAGTAAAAGTCACGAAGGGGCAGTATTTTTCCTTTGTTTTTGCCCTTGTCTAGCTGGGGATTTGCTCCATGCTATGATAAAGATATTTCCCCTGTCATCTTTCCTGAACAGCTTTTGGTAGATTTCTCTCTTTCCACTCCCCCTCTCCCCCGTTCCAGTTGACAATCCTCTCCTCTAACCCCCTCTTGCTTTTCTGTCTTTTGACACCAAGTATAATCTTCTGCGTCATCGGAACAACAGTGTGAAAGGTATCATCAGGACAGCAGCTCAGTTTCCCAAAGATGCTGTTTCTACGGAAACGCATGTTTCTAATTATGGTGGGTCTTTCTGACAGCTTATGCAAAACTCTACATTACTTTAGAGGGGAGCTTCATGGCACACATGCTCCCAGCACCTATTAATTTAACATTCTCTGGCTCTTAGGTGCTCAGTTACTTGGAAGGGGGAAGAAGGTAGAGATGTTCATCCAGTTCACGTTTTAATGGAAGCTCCCTTTTGGAATTCACATGTCTCTGAATTTTGTATGCATTTTCACAGCCAAAAATTGGGCACACAAAAAGTGTCTATTAAGGTAAAAGTGTGCTCAATAGATTAATCAACTAAAGTTTTCGCTTTCGTGGAGGCACATTCTCACCAGTATGACTGTGAGCTAAAAGCAGTCTTGCTTATTTCCCCCCTTAGGCTACTTTTAGGCTATTTTTGTTACGATAAATTATTAGGTAATGAAAAATAACATGCTACACAACGACCTTTCCTTCTAACAAATCTTGGTAGTTTTTATCTATGAGAAAGTATGTGTAGAGAAGTTTTCCATGAGAAAATCTGTATAAAGTTTTCCCTCTCCCCAAATACTAGAACGTGTGGAATGTCTTGCCGTAAGATATGGTGATGATCACAAGCTTAGATAACTTTAGAAGGGAATTGGGCAGATTCATAAAGGACAATTCCTTTATTGGAATCTTCCAGTTTAGAGTCAGTATGACCCTATATACCAGTTACTGGTATACTTTGGCAGAAGGCAATTGCATTCAAGCCCTTCTTGTGGGAAAGGATTTTTCTGAGCATTCTGAGTGGGAAATGAAAAATGCAAGAAACCAATTTGGGGAAAAAATCATTTCCTAATGCAAACTGCCACTTTTCTAGTCCTCATCATATCATCTATTTGGGAAGTCATTTTACTGCAGTCACTGATACCTAAGTCAAATATGAAAATGTATAAGCAATTTCAAAATAAATAAGATTAATTGGAAAAGCAATTATTATAGAGCGGCAGAGTGAACAATTACCGAATCTAGCATAATTAGACTCGCTGTACACAACCACTACAAATAAATTAGGTCCATCGGTGCCAGCTCCTCTCTAAAGGATTTGTGTAGTGGCTCCCCAGTTACCATAATTCTTCTGCATTTTGTAGCCTTTGGACTTGGACAACTAATCAAGCCATAATTGGCTATTTACCTGACAAGCTGAAATGATTATTAGTATTGCAGAGCGAGGCTCATGCTTTATTACCACGTACGTGAAGGCGCATCTTCTGGGATGTTTGGGTGCATAATGAGAGTATTATTTATTAGGTCACAGTTGCCAAATGGTTTCTAATGCTTCATAGGAGTATGAATATGGAACTATATTAATAAGGTTATTGGGAAAATACATAAAGTTTAAACCAGGGAGCACTGTGTTTTATTAGACAGAGACGCTCTTGGTGTGAAACAAAGCTGTAACTTAAAGCCTCTGGAAATTTACCTCACACATGCTAAGCTCATTGCCCTTTCAGCTTCTTCTCAGGGCCTTTGTCTGCCTGGTTATCCAAGCCTGTTGGAACAGGGCATGAAGGCAAGGATAATGCCTCTCTCTGTCATTGTTTCCAGGCCCTTGTTATTCAGTGTCTTATAGCCTGGGAGGGTGTTACAAGAGTGTGCATGCTTCCTGCCTGCTCAACCTATACTATCGTCATCTTACCTGTGAGTCTTGGAAGACATGCTCCCTTGCCTTGCAGGCTTTTCCCCCACCTGGCCTGGGAGGGCAGGGCCCTGACTGACTCCAGCTACAAAAGTTGAGGGAGCTCAGAGAGACCAGATACCATCATGGCTGCAGATGCATACCTAGGGTCCCTTGAACTCTTGACAAGGGGCCATATGGCTCCCCTCCCCCCTAAAATCACTTTACCACAATAACCACATTAGAAATCATTTTATGTGGCCCAAGTACTCGAAGAATCCTGAGTATGGGAAAGGTGAGGAGGAAGGGTGGAAAAATTCACATGCCTTGTGTTTGATATCACCACAACAGTGGACTGACTCCAGCTTCAGAAGCTGAGGCTACTGATGAGGCCAGAGACCACCTTGGCTCCAAGTCCTGGAAGACTTACTCCCTGCCTTACAGGCCTTTTCCACCTGGCCTGGCCTGGGAGGGCAGGGCTCTGACTGACTCTGACTACAGGGGATGAACAGACTTTTGGGCTGTGATATTGTTTGGAGGTTTTTGTTGGGGGTTATTGTTGCTGTTACTGATTTTTTTTTGTAGCTTTAGTTATAAATTGTATTATGATTTATGTCAAAATTGATTGTATAATGTGTTCAATTTATTGTTTATGACTACGTATGTTATAGGACACGGGTAGAGCTGTGGGTTAAACCACAAAGCCTAGGACTTGCCGATCAGAAGGTCGGCAGTTCGAATCCCCGCGACGGGGTGAGCTCCTGTTGCTCGGTCTCTGCTCCTCCCAACCTAGCAGTTCGAAAGCACGTCAAAGTGCAAGTAGATAAATAGGTACTGCTCCGGCAGGAAGGTAAACGGTGTTTCCGTGTGCTGCTCTGGTTCTCCAGAAGCGGCTTAGTCATGCTGGCCACATGACCTGGAAGCTGTACGCCAGCTCCCTTGGCCAATAAAGCGAGATGAGCGCCGCAACCCCAGAGTTGGTCATGACTGGACCTAATGGTCAAGGATCCCTTTACCTTTTTACTTACGTTACACTTATTATTCTGTAGTTTTTTCATGTTGTAAGCTGCCTTGAGCATAGGTTTATTTGTGGATAAAACGATGATGTATGTATGTTTGTATGTAATTTCCTCATGATCATGTATTAGAAAAAGGCAACACCAATCTCCAGTAATCTTTCTTTAGAAGGAAGCACTTGGGGAAAATGGGAGCAGAAAAGAATCAGTAAATCACACACTCAATAATCTGTGGGCTTGAGCTATAGGACACAGCTATGACACCACTCTGACTCCTTGAATGAGAGATCTAATGCCCTGGCATGGAATTGAAAATTGGGAGAAAGTAGTGACATGTTTTATTGAGTTGGGAAAGGTAATCATAAGTCACTAGCTGGAAAGAAGCAGCATAGGTATAGATCTTCAAGAGAGCGATGATGGTTTTTAGGGGGTCTGTCATTGCTTTGGACAAATGCTGCTTATGTGAATGTTCTTTCTCCTCTGCTCAGTCTGTGTATTTGTACATGAATGACTCTCCCCATGCTGATAAACTCCAGTTGGGCTGCTGCAATGTATTTTACACAGAGCTGCCCTTGAAGATGCTGCAGAAACTAGAATGCAGCTGCTAGAAATCTGACTTGGACTTCCCATTGGGAATATATCTTGCCAATTTTGAAGTTTTACCATTGATTGCCAGCAACTGCCAAGCCCAGATCACACTGCAGGTGTTTGCCTGCCAAGCCACTCATAGTGGGAAGCACTCACATGCTTAAAGACACTCCTGCTCCTGTATCAGCTCACCTGTATACTGTGGTCATCTGTTGCTATTCTTCTTCAGGTGTTTGCATTGTCAGAGTTGAGACAAGTGGCGACCAGGCAGGAGGCTGTTTTTGGCCGTAGCCCTGCACCTGTGGAACTCTTTTTTTTTTAGGGAACCTAATGTGAAATTTACCATGTTATCTTTTAAGTGCTGGGTCTTTTAAGGTACTTTCATAAAGTCTGCCTGCTGCTGCTACTACCAATATTTTATGCTACTTGATATGTTACTGTCACTTGCTGCATTTATTTTAATATGTTGCACGCTGTCTAGGGATGAACGGTGGAGGTGCAAATTCTCAAATGAAAAATAAATAGCTAGATAAATAAATAAATAAATAAATAATAATAGAAACATAAACCAACAAAAACAGCACACTCTTCAGCAGTGAGATTTTGAGAGAGTTCAAGTGGATCAGAAGCTGCCTTAAGCCAAGTCAGACCATTGGCTAGCCTGATAGAGACATTTTGGAAAGTGATTCCCCTGAATATAGTGCACTTTGTATACTATTTTCATGAACATGTGCATTTTATAATGCATGTTTTACCCTAGTGCATGCATTTCTGTACACATTTCTTGACTGGAGAACTGCACTGCAAAATTCAGAGGAGCACAAATTTCAAAGTATAGCTCTGTTTCAGTTCGTATGTTGTTTCAGAAACTGCATGTTAGATATGTCTGCCTTTAAATGTGCTCTGGATGGAATTTGCCCTCCACCTCTAGCTTTAACAGATATAGGTCTTAATGTGTCTTCCATTTTGAGTGTGTGATGGCAAAGAGGTGGATGTTTAATCACTGGGCCTTCATGGTAGCTAAAAAGCTACACACTGTAATGCTGCTTGTTCTGTAAGTCTCCTGATAGTCTTACTGCCTCATAAATACAAACAAGTTCCCTGTTTTCTGAACCACATAAATACTCAACAAGAGAGCTGGGAGCAGGAAAATGGCTCATTTTAATCCCAAACTCATAAAAACAACCCAGTGGTGATAAATGAAAATGATTCTCCAGACCTAACATCATATAAGTTTCCATTAATGTTACATGAGTTTCCCATTATATTGGAGACACATCAATATCACCCGCAGAAGACATTTTCACAAGCATCAGAAATGTGTTTCTTTGGGTTCCCCCGCCCCTTCAAAAAGGAAGATGCAACCCATTCCTATCTGATGATACAATTCACTGAGACAGTTAAAACAAACATGTCTGCATCCCATCTCTTTGCTGTATGTGCAATCAGGAATGTGGGCAGAGCACTCCAATGAGGCAGGGAGAGGGAGAAACTGAGGTGGAAAAACTGCTTTTTCCTATGCCCTGGTGACTTCTAATGTGTGTGTAAGAGGGGGGATGGGGGAAGAATTAGATTCCGTCTGCATTTAAAGTTTGCGTGCTTCCAAAGTTTGCAGTGCAGTTTTCCATATACTAGGGTGGAGGGTGCATAAAAATGCATATATTCATGAAAATAGCATACAAAAACGCATTATTAGAGAGCATTGCTTTACAAAAAGGTATATAGCAGGCAAAATTTTCATTCAGATATATGTATATTAGGAGACATTCCTGTTATTATGCTGATGAATTTTCACAGAGACTTGGTTTTTAGTTTTTAAATGGCAAACAGTTGTGGAAATATGAAGAACTAAATTTAGGATTGGGAAGATGAGAAACAGAGACAGCCAGCTTGATGGTTGAGTGGAGATTTAAATTCTGGTATCCTAGGAACTGTTATGATAGTTTGTAAGGTGGCGGCGGCCACCTTTCTTCAATTGGACTTCCATGCCCGTTTATCATGCTAAATTCTTTTCGTTCCATTGCTCCTAACACAATTTCGTTGGGTTCAGGATAATGTCTGCAGCAGTTGTGGAAGTTCTTTTCTTGCAGTTTAGGGGCCTTGCTATTTAGGGTTGTGACATGCATGGGGTGCTCAGCACACAGAGAAGACTTTCTACTGCTGACATTATCATGAGCATCATAATGGCAAAAGTGGGGCCAGAAGCAACAGGATGACTTGGGGGGGGGTATTAAATGCACAGTCATAAGCCTCATTTTCCACATTTCCCATCTACATGAGGGTCAAGGCTTGCTGAATTTGGGTCCTATTGAAAACATTTGGATAGGTGAGTCATACCTTCCCAATGTCTATGATCTCAGTTACAAAACTGTGAGATGATGATAAATAGATAGATAGATAGATAGATGATAAATATCTGAAAACAGTGGCAAGCCACATAGTGGGAACAGTAAGGACATAGGAATCTACCTTATATCATATCAGGTGATTGGGCCTGAGTATTGTTTGCATCGACTAGCTGTGGGCTCTTCAGGGTTTCAGACAGGGAACGTTCCTCAGCTCTTCCAGGAGATGCTGGGAATTGTCCTTGGGAACTTCTGAATGCCAAACAGATGCTGTTCTACTAAACTATGGCTCCTCCCCTAAAAATAAAGCAAGGTCCCAGTCCTCATGATTCCGAATAAAAGGCTAAAATAAATAGGAGCACAGAAAGCTGCTACTGGTCTACTTATCTCAGTATTGCAGACAGTGACAGGCAGGGGGTCTCCAGGGTTTCAGAGGGTGGATGTTCCCAGCCCTACCTAGGGATGCTTGGGATTGAACCTAGAACCTTCTTCATGCAAAGCAGCCACACTGCCATTGAGCTACAGCCCTCTCCAAACAAGAGAATAAGCTGGCTGTTTAAACCAAGCCCCAAACCATGCTGTAAAGGTTATGCTGCCAGGCAGAGTGTAGCGAGGCTGCTGATCAGAAGCTTCAAAAGAAACTCATCAGCTGGAGTGGGATCTTCATTTTTTACTCCCCCACCCCTATTTTTGAAACAATTGCACCAACAGGATTAAAGAGGCCACCTTCAGGACATTTCTGTCCTCCACGGTAATTCTGGTGCTAGCGCATCGCTGTCTTCTGCCCGAAATGCAATGCCAGCAATTCGTTGCGCTATTTACCTAATAGTTCCAATTTTTGAGCTCAGTCTCCCATATTTATCTTCTAATGCAGCAGCCGGCTCGGCGCCTCCATTTGAAATGTATGGGCATTCCGTTGGATATAATGAGTTTCCGTCAAAAGCTCTGTTAGTGGCTGGCACTGGGGATAACTCATTTTGATGGAAAATAGGAAAAGAGAGTGGAAGAGGGAGTCGCGCATTCTCAGTCAACTAGAGCAAATCCTTAAGGCTATGTACAGACTATGATTTCTGTGCTGCACCTGCACTCCCCCCGCCCCTCTGCCCAGCCACATTGCTACTGCAGCACTCAGTAACTTTACAGGTGCACAACGTAGTGGGAATGCAGGTGGGGCAAGCCTGTTCAGTCCAGTCCCCTCTTACTGGAGCCACTCCTAGCCTGGTGCAAGTTAATGGCACATTGAAATTGACTAGAACAGCCTCAAACTGCTTCTGGTCTAGTCAATTTCACACTAAAAGATAAAAATCCCTCTAAGTAAGAACATGTTCTTGAATGTAGACTTCCCATTGGCATCTAGCTGGCCTCTCTGGGAATAAATGCTGGGCCTTTGGTTTGATCCAACAGGGCTCTTAAATAAATAAAATAAATAGGATGCCATAAAAGCTATTTGATGGTGGCAGCATACACTGTTAGACACTGTGGTAGCCCATGAAGGATAGAATTCCCTCTCCACAGAAGGACATCTGGCGTTTTCGTCATATAGCTTCCACTTCCCTGACCTCTCAACAGCTAAAGTGTGCCAAGAAGGGTCAGGGTGGAGGTGTTGATTAGCAATCACACAGGTTGGCTTGAGGTATGCTGAAGGAGCATGTACCCTGATTGGCTCCGTACCTCTGAGGTAGTTCCCCCCTGTATGTTTAGCTGAATGTGTCCTCAAAATATACAAGGCCTGAAGTAAGAAAGACAAAACGTTTCTGTTTCCCTCTCCCCAAATTATATATACCGTTTTTGTTCAGTTTCCTCAGTAAAGCATAATTAGGATTTCTTTTCTCTTTGAACTCTGTGTTGTTTAAGTGACTTTGCTAACAGCTATTACTGCATAACAGTGACCTCATTTTTTCTCCAAAAGGCTATCAATAAGCAGCTGCTCCTCTCCTATGGGAGGGAACAACAACAGATCAGATGAATGCTTTCATTCTGCAAACCATGCAGAGCAGACATTCCGCAAGATGGAGAATTATCTCCAGCAGAAGCAACTATGTGATGTTCTTCTCATTGCTGGAGAGCATAGGATTCCTGCCCACAGGTAAAGATTTTGACCTGCTATAGGTGCCCAGCCTCCCTGACTGCCCTGCTTCTTCTAATATACACATTTTTAAACGGCCTCAGCCCAGTATACCTGAAGGAGTGTCTCCACCCCCATTGTTCAGCCTGGACATTGAGGTCCAGCTCCAAGGGCCTTCTGGCAGTTTCCTCACAGTGAGAAGCCATGTTACAAGGAAACCAGGTAGAGGGCCTTCTCGGTAGTGGCACCTGCCCTGTGGAACGCCCTCCCACCAGATGTCAAAGAGAAAAACAACTACCAGACTTTTAGAAGACATCTGAAGGCAGCCCTGTTTAGGGAAGCTTTTCATGTTTAATAGACTATTGTATTTTAATATTCTGTTGGAAGCCGCCCAGAGTGGCTGGGGAAACCCAGCCAGATGGGCGAGGTATAAATAATAAATTAATAATAATAATAATAATATTTTTTCTGTGCAATTTTGTCTAATATGCACACTTTTGCAGAACAATTTCCCCTAATATAATGCTTTTTTGAATGCTGTTTTCCACTACATATGCAGTTATATGCACACTATTTAACCCAGTATATGGATTTTTTGTACACATTTTGTGGCTTGAGAACTACTTTACAAGATTCAGAGAGGTGCAAATTTCAAAGGATAGCTGTGTTTCAGTCTGCACATTGTTTCAGAAAGTTCAAATTAGGTAAGTTCACCCTTAAATGCAAACTGAATTGAATTTCTCCCCTATTCACACCTGGGTGTAAGTTCCCCTGAAAACAATGATACTTCCTTCTAAGTAGACGTGCAGAGACTTGCACTGTCAGTGTATCAAGCCGGTGAAGGGGGATTTAATTTGCCCAGGGATGAGAAACAGCTCTCCAAGAGAATATTAAATTACTTAATCACCTTATTCTCTTCACTGCACAGATGTGTGACATTCTAGTCATAGGCGAAAATAAAATAAAATATGTTATTCCATGTGCACACAATGCATCATTTAGAGCAACCCAGGCAAAAAGCAAAACAAAACCAACGCAGCGAGGAAGGTTGATGCTTCCATCAAGATAAAGAGCTGACACAGATCCTTCCCTTCCCTTCCCAGGTTGGTTCTGAGTGCTGTGTCTGACTATTTTGCTGCAATGTTTACCAACGATGTCCGTGAAGCAAAACAGGAAGAAATCAAAATGGAAGGAGTGGACCCCGATGCACTGAAAGACCTTGTGCACTATGCATACACAGGTAATCTCCCTGCCAACTCTCTTATGCACAGCAGTTTCCAAATCAACAAACTGTATTATGCTCTTTCACACAAACAGTTGTGCGTATTTGGAGGCAGCTTGTGCCTGTGCTCATCGTGTTGTGCGAACAAGTCTAATATCTTGCGCAGTCACAATAACACTTTCTTTGAGTTTCCCCCACAAAAAAAGAACAATCCATTTTCATGCACCTCCCCCCCCCCCTCTGAAAATTTTAAACCACACAGGTGTCTTGGAACTCAAAGAAGAAACAATTGAAAGCTTGCTGGCCGCTGCTTGCCTTCTCCAGCTTTCACAAGTCATTGAAGTCTGCTGCAACTTTCTCGTGAAGCAGCTCCATCCATCAAACTGTTTAGGGATTCGGTCCTTCGGAGATGCTCAGGGGTGCACAGAACTCCTGCGGGTGGCGCACGTCTACACCATGGTGAGGTCAAAGGAACAAGTTTCCTGGAACTAACTGCTGGGAGGTTAAAGCTAGAGAGGAACTGGCAAGTTGTTGTGGTGGCAAATGACTACAACAAGATTAAATGCCCAAGAAATCTGTACGGGGCACCATCAAGGTAGAACTTTGCAGCACATATCCAGGGCCCAGCTCAGCAGAATGAGTGACATGGCCTGTAAGCTGAGCAAGGCTGGCTCACCACTTTTTAAAGTATGTAAAATAGTATACAGTAGTACCTCTGGTTGTGAACGGGATCCGTTCCGGAGGCTCATTCGCAGCCTGAAAAGAGCGCAACCTGGAGCGCTGTATCTGCGCAGGTGCGTGGCACGATTTGGCGCTTGTGTGCATACGCAAAGCACGATTTAGCACTTCTGCGCATGCTTGAGCGGTGAAACCCGGAAGTAACCCTTTCTGGTACTTCCGGGTCGCTGTGGGACACAACCTGAAAATGTGCAACCTGAAGCGTCCGTAACATGAGGTATGACTGTACATTTGCAATCTAAAAAGAGCTACCCTCCCATGTGAGAAAACGAAGAAGCAAACACTCAATTCCCCCTGGCTCCAATTTGAAATGAGAGGAAGGGCCAAAGCTCATCTACTTTGCCTGCAAGAGTTCCCGGTTCATTTCCCAACTTTTCCACGTGGGGCTGAAATCTTAGAGAGCTGATGCTAAGCAGCCACCAGATGGACTGTTTGTATCTGACTTTGTATAAGGCAGCTTCCAATATTCCTAAATCATCCAACCTCACAACAGGTAATCATTATGTAGGCCTTGTGCTCAATCCCAACCCAACTGCCCCAAAGATCAACATAATGCAGTGGAATGAGGTGGTGAAAAAGTGGAATAGTCCAGAGGTGCCAAAATGGACCCTGCCATTTCAATCAGCAAGCGCTAGGGGAATACATGTCCCTGATGTGTCTGATGCCTATTTGAAGGGAGGGTTGAAGGAATCTTTACAAAATAGCTTCTTCTCCCTCCCCCGTATGCTTCCTAAGAGGTACAGTCCACTCTTCCATCACGCTCACTGCATTTGCATACCCGCCAAGTGTCCTGGAAAAAAATGGGAAATCCTGTTTTTTCGTGCAAGACCACAGTTGCCGTTTTGGGTGCCATGATCTTGCGAGCTTTTGCACAACGCTCACACTGGGAAAAAAGCATTTTGGTTGGGGCTGCAATCCTGTGCGGCATCCCAAAATGTGTGTGTGAGATCGCACCCTGAAAAAGTGGTTTTTTCAAGGTGAGATTCCGACGCGGTTCACGTGACTCGCCCGGGAGCACATCCAGGAAGATGCACACCCCAGTTTTTGATCTGAAAAAGTTTGCTGTTATGCATTTGTAGCTCCCTAGGTCTCATCAGAACTGGCATGTCCTCAGGTCATGATGGAAAACTGGGAACAAGAGCCCATCTGCCTGACTCAATTTAATCTGAAGAGGTTTTTTTAATTTGCGACTGAGCTAATCGATTAGATGCACCGATTAAAACCATTCAAGCCTCTTCACTTCTACATTTCATCTTTTTTCAAAGAGCAAAAGGATGCCTTTCCCCCTCTCTCCTGTTTCAAGATGATAGGGCAAACGAAGGCTAGAATCCTCTTTCAACTGTCAATAAAGACAGCGGTTCCCCAAAGAGCACATTAGCTGTGGGTGGGGTTTGATGCCTTTGGTGGCAAGGAAAACACAGTGGTGCTTTTCAGAAAGGGAGCAAATGACTGGGTGTGATCGGGAGCTGGAACAAGCGGATATGTGAAAAATATCTATAATCTGAGGAGCAGAGAAGAGCCTATACACTGTTGCCCATACCCCAGTGATTCAAAGCAGAGGAAGGAACAATTGAGACATGAGGTGAGAAAGAGGAAGCCTGCTGTGAAATAAAATCTAGGTATAAATATTACAGAGGGGAAAAGTTAAGAGAACCTCTTCAAATGCACAAAGAGCAACAATTCCTGTGTCTGAATGTGAAATGAAAGTGATGTGAGGCTGGGCACAAGCTCAACCCAAGTTGCTGTTTGATTCAAAAGCAGCTTAAATCCCTGTGAAGCAAAATAAGAGAATTTCCATGGTTTTTGAAGCCACCAAGATGAGTTAAACTGGAGCATACACACTGCTGCTGAATTTTTATGACCAATGGTGGTGGTATTAAGGTGTGCAAGGCACTGGCTGTATAGACTTCTGGATGCTTACCCTAGATCAGGCTTCCTCAACCTTGGCCCTCCAGATGTTTTGAGACTATAATTCCCACCATCCCTGACCACTGGTCCTGCTGGCTAGGGATCATGGGAGTTGTAGGCCAAAAACATCTGGAGGGCTGAGGTTGAGGAAGCCTGCTCTAGATACACCAGGAATTAAGTGAATGCTGGGCCTTTAGGGCAAATGGAGAAATGCCCCACCAACCTCGGTCTGCCCTCAGCCACTCCCCACTTATTTCCCTACTTCCCTATTTCCCAGGGAGTGGCACAGACTGCTGGATCTCCCCTCCTTAGTTTCAGTGCCTCCCTAGCAGGGAGGAGGAAAATGGGGGCAGAGAAAGAATTAGTTGTCTCTGTTGTTGGCGATGGTTCTACCTACTATCTTCCACCCTACCAGGCCCAATGGGCAAACACTGCTATGATTCCATCTAGCTCATCATTGTCAACAGGCATGAGAATGAGGAGAGTGACTCCCAGCAATAAACACTCAATGGATATATGAAGCAGCCTCTAAAAAGTCATGTGAGAAAAAATCATCATTATTTTAGCTTTGTTGTTACTGATGTGAACTATTAACAGTCTCCTATCTGGGAAACTTGCTTCGACAAGCAAGAAACTGTTTACAGTCATACCTCATGTTACGGATGCTTCAGGTTGCGTGTTTTCGGGTTGCGGACTGCGGGAAACCTGGAAGTACCAGAACGGATTACTTCCGGGTTTCGCTGCTTGCGCATGTACAGAAGCGCCAAATCGCGGTGGCGCCTGCGCAGATGCGGTGCTTCAGGATGCGAATGCTGCGGGCTGCGGACATGCCTCTGTCATGGATTATGTCTGCAACCTGAGGTTCCACTGTACTATAAACAGCTTGTGGTATTTCTTAAGCTCAAAGCATCTGAGTAGGGATTAATTCTGCATAGTTTTTAATCAGTTCATATAACTGATTAATGAAATGCTGCACTCCTACTTTATCCTAGAAATGTTAGCAAAAATATTGCATCCAGAGCTCAGAACTCCAGCTGAAGCATATTTCTCTAGAGACTTGGTTGGGGTCAGGCAAGGATGGTATGGAGTGAGGAGTTATCTCTTTATTGTCAAAAGTACCCTTATAAGTTAGGCAAAGACAGCCCTGTGTCTCTCAACTCCTCCTAGGTGTGCACCCGATGAGGCATTTGCCACAACAGAGAGGCCTTGTCCCAATCTCATCTTAAGTATCTTCCCCACTAGAGTTGCAGGCAAGTAGGTGAAGACTCCACCTGCATATAATCTGCTTCTGCTCCTCCCACTTCAGTCCTCTTCTGGTCCTGGGAGAGAGTGGAGTAGGAGAGGTGAGGGCAGGTGGTGGTGGTGAGGAAGCCCTTGACTCTATGTCAGCTGGACCTCTCTCTCCCTCCTCCTGCATCTGCACCTGTTCTTCACCCTCCAATCCTGTATCTTCTCCTGCCTCTGACTCTCAGTCTCTTGGCTGTTACAGACTCCCTCAGAGCACTGACCCCTTCTTCCAAGTCAGTCTCCAACCCTCCTTCTCCCAACGCCCATGCTTCAGTATCCAGCCACCACTCCCCAGCGTCCAGCCAGGCCCTGACACTAGAGTTAGAAGAAAGAAAAGTAGGCTACTTGAAATTGCAATACTATCCTCTCTGAGCCTCTAGGCTCATATGGGATAAATGGCAGTGTGAATGAAATTCTTGGGAGTTGGGCTAGATGATGTTCAGTGTCTACAATTCTAAGATTCTATGAATGAACAAATATGTAAAATGCAGATGCCATGCTAAGTTATGTTTTACTCCCTTCATTAGGAACACTTCACTGAGGTAATAAAGAACCAGGAATTTCTCTTGCTGCCTGCTGGTGAAATTGCTAAGCTCCTGTCAAGTGATGACATCAATGTCCCAGATGAAGAATCCATATTCAAGGCATTGATGTTGTGGGTTCGGCATGACTTGCAACCCAGGCAGCGGGAGCTCGGAATGCTTCTCTCCTACATCCGATTGCCTTTGCTGTCCCCACAGGTAGGCCTCTGGATAGAATTTGATTTCTTTGAGTCCTTATGCACACTGACCTGATCCACACCTCCAGAGTAAATGTGCGGCTTGAAATCATTATCCTGCTGATTTTGTGCTTCCCTAGATTTTGTGATACAGTTTTCAGCTCCAAACCTCCTGTTGTTATGACTGTTATTAATTTTTATTTTGTTTAACTTATTTTGAACCTACTCTTTATTGGTCACACAATCCTGGAGCGAGCAATCACATTTCAAATAATATTTCATTGAAATGCACCTAATGTGAAAATCAAACCCTACACTAGCAACTAGGACTAAGTGATTCAGATGACACTGAAATGTGAAGCCTACCTAATCTGCATTTTCTGAAATAACGTGTGAACTGAAACACAACCATATTTGAAATTCAGACTTGCATGAATTTTGCAATGAAGGTCTCCAGCCAAGTAATGTGCAAAAATTCATATACTCACGTATATTTCAAATGCATATATATAGAGATTATTTTTATTAAAAAATGCACTGTATTAGGGGAAATTGCTTTGCAAAATGTAACGATGGGGGCAGGATGTAGAAAAGTATAAAAATGTGTATACTGGAATACATTTTCAATAAAATGTTGATGAATCCTTCACAATCTGATGTAGAAATGTGGATAAAAACTGAAGCTGACATATTTGTTATATCAGCCAAATGAGGGCACCATTCTAACAAAAGAGTTGGGTGAATAGCCATGTTTTTACCTTTGGTATGGCTTGCACCGAGTAAAAACCTTCCACTAGCAATTAGTTCAGTTTAATGTTTGAAGGCCCCCTCCCCAAGGATGACTATGGGACTGTATTCCTTTCATTAGAAGACAATAGGGATATGTCAGCAATCTTGGCACTTAGGTTGGAGCCAAAGCTGGAGGCACCAGAGAGCAGAAGCTGGCCAGGTCTGGTGGTAAATCATATGGCACCTCCCATTGGAGACCAGGCTGTGCTTGTGTGAGAAACTGTGAGTGCAATTGTTTCCTATAATTCCCCCATCCAGACATCCCAGTAGTATCATAGGATCATCAGACCATGGGGAAGTGCTTTGGTAATGCAATGATGAGGTCAAATTCTGGGGATAAGAGATGGGAGACAATCTTCCAAGCTATGACAAGAAGGTTGAGGATGATAGGGAGTGGGATTTGGTTGTAGGAAGCTTGACAGCAGTTCCCCAAGCCAGGAGTCAGCATGGTTAGGCATCTACTGGAGTTCATGCACCAGCAGGGAAGTTCACGGCTGACCTGCCAACTTCATTCCCCAAAATTGCAGTTGAATTTCAATATTTTGTTTAGTCTTGTGTGTGCAAACTAATATGCATAGAAGCCCATGCAACCTGAATCCTGGGTCCTGTTGGCCCACTTGCCAACCCTCTCCTCCCTTAGCCAACTCCAGGTGTGGAAGAGGAGGAGGATCAGTAGCAGCAACACCAGCCGTGAGGAGGATTTCCAATGGCTGTCTCAGGGTCCCCACTAATTATTATGATGCCTTGTGGCCCATAACATCTGGAGAAAGACTTGGCTGATATATCTAGAAATGACCTTTTGATTACATCAATATGAACACCAAGACTTTGTATGTCTCAGCTATTAGCAGATCTGGAAAACAGCCCCATGTTCACTGATGACCTTGAGTGCCAGAAACTTCTCATGGAAGCAATGAAGTATCACCTGCTACCAGAAAGGAGGTCTATGATGCAGAGTCCTCGTACTAAGCCTAGGAAGTCCACCGTGGGCTCTCTCTATGCTGTGGGGGGTATGGATGCCACCAAAGGTAAACTGACAAAGTGACCTCTGGCCTATGAAAACTTAGTTCACAATAAATGTAGTTAGCATGTAAGGATGTAAGGATGGGGTAGCCAACATGATATTCTCCTGATGTTTTGGACTACAACTCCCACTATCCCTAATCATTTATTATGCTGACTGGAGATGATGACAGTTATAGCCCAAAACATCTGGCAGGTACCCACTGGCTACTCCTGATACAAAGCCAGGATAGGGAATCTGGGTCTCTCCAGATGTTGGACTCCAACCATCATTGGAGATTATTGATGAGGATGAGCACAACTGTGGCAACAGTTTAGATGAACTACAGAAGATTGATATTAGCAAGCTGTGCTCTGACTACTAGATCGCTCAGTCCACAATTCCTTTGCCTTTTGAGAGGCTACCAGGCACTGCCTATACAATTCCAAGTACATTTTCACATCACAGGCAACATGGGATGGTGAAAAGAGTACTGGGCTTGGAATAGGGAGCTCAATTCAGACTAGGATGGGCAGATGCAAAAGAGGACAGGGCCCCTGTATTTAAATAGTTGTGTAGGAAAGGGAATTTTAGGAAGGGTAGTGACCTCTTCTACACAACTACGAGAGAAGCCCTGCCCTCTTGCATCTTCTTTCACCAGCTTCAGCTAGGAAGACAGCTATGCCCATTCCTGGATCAGGATAGCTTGACCACAGTTGTCCACACAAAGTTGGATTACTGCAATGTGCTCTATATGGGACTACCCTTGAAGTGGCTCCGCAGGCTACAGCTGGTGCAAAACCTGGTGACTAGGTTGCTTGTGAGGGCAAACTACCGCTGGCAAACTGCTACTGGGTCAGGTTCAAGGTGTTGTTACTATCATAAAAGACCCTCTACAACTGAGGACCAGGTGACTTGAGAGACCAGCTTATCCATTATATACTCAGCAGGCCACTGTGGTCTGTGGGGGAGCTTCTCCTTCAGGTTTCAAAGATACTCTGTAGAACATCACTCCTATTGAGATATAACAGTTGACCACTATCTGCACTTTGGGAAACAGCTGAAGACATTTTTGTTTCCCAGCTGGAAGTATGCTTATTTTGTATTTTATTGCATTTTGTACACTGCCTTGAGACATAATGTGTGTGGAACGCCCATAATTTAATATAATCGCCATCACCACCAACCACCCCACCTTAATTAGAAGGCAACATCCTGTGTTTACTAATCTACCTTCACATTATTATTACTATTGATTTATTAATATCCTTATAAACAACTGTCTCAAAGCAATTTACACCAAATATATTTTAAAACAGATAAAAATACAAAAACATACAAAGTAGACACTCATGGTAAAGGCCCATTCATCGTAATGGGAAAGTCCATCAGAGCAAGATGGTCTTAAATTGCTTCTGGAAAGTGCAGATAGCTGGCACCTGTTGCATCTTGACAAGAATGATGCTCCACAGAACTGGGTAGCTACACTAAAAGCCCTGCCCCAAATTACACCTTGCAACTCTTGGCATTGCCAAGCTATGACCCTGTGCCCCCCCACCAGGTATTGCTTATTCTGCATACAGTATTTTGAATCCTCAACAGGGAATGCAGGTGTAAGCTCTGGAAGATAAGGCAATTCACCTATAAACCAAAGCCTATCCGATTCCATCTGCCACTTTAAAAGTGCCACACTTTTTTTTTAAAAAAAGGGAACGAATAGGTTTATATTCCGCTGCTACCTGCAGAAACTTTAACCTTACCCCCACAGCATACAACCCACAGAAAAGCAATTATTCAAAGAGATTGTAGTGTTACTTGCTACTGCAGAAATTGCTAGCAAGATTGGATGTTTGAACTAATTTCAAACACGCTCTCTTGCCACCATATTACATTTCGTTATATGGAATGAATATTAACATTATTCAGATACAGTTGCTCACACCACTCCCAAGGTAAAAAAGGGAAAAAAGCAGCACAGCACTTTAGATCCTCAGGATGAAGGGGAGAAAATGGTTTGGATTGCATTGTGTTTCCTGTGCAATCATAATGGACACATAGGAGATTGAAGCTGAAGTCCGAGCCTTAAGATCTTTGCTTTAGTGGCTGACCTTTAGAATTGAATGGACAGGAGTGGAATGAATTAGAATTAATTGGAATTTCACAGTTGAAAATAGCAACACTGGTTGCCTCGCTTCAGAAAGGATATTGTAGAGCTGGAAAAGGTTCAGAAAAGGGCAACCGAAACCATCAAGGGATTGGTGCAACTTCCCTCTGAGGAAAGGTTACAACTTCTGGGGCATTTTAGTTTAGAGAAAAGGCAGGTAAGAGATGAAATTATAGAAGTCGGTAAAATTATGGATGTCAGGGAAAGTGGACAGAGTAAAGTTTTTTGTCCCTTTCTCGTGACCCCAGAATTCAGGGACACTCAATGAAGCTGAATGTTGGAAGACAAAAGAAAATACTTCTTTATACTGTTAAACAATAGAATTGCCACCAACTTGGGTGGATTTAAAAGAGAAATTCAGGAGGATAAGACTATTAGTGCCTACTAGTTGTGATGGCTGCTGTTCTCAGGCCCTGCTTGTGGGCTACACATAGACATCTGGTTGGTATGATCCTGCTCTCTCTCTCTTTTTTTATCCCTTTACAAAAAGATTAAAAAACACCATGCACCACTAAGTCTGTCAATATATCCCTAGCTACAAGGTACGAGTCTTGGGTGTTTACCACTCTACTTTTCCAGCCTATTTCTGCATGCATGTAGTTCATTTTCCACACTCTGTTACTTGTCACTGATATACATGACCACACCATAATTTTAGAATTTTGACCAGTTCCTATCCTTGAAGCTACCTCTAAAAAAACTTCTTAACCAAATATTTAATGGTGCCTTGCACTTCCATGTATTTCAAGCACAAATACTTTCCATGTATTTTATGTACAAATTCTCAAGATATCTCAGTTATATAAGTGGTTAAAATTGGCTGCTCATTATCTCCAAACAGTGTCAGCGATATCACTGAATGTTCATGAATATTCCATTGCCACCACTATTCTGTAAGATTCTCCTTCAAATTCACTATTCATATATTTCAACAGGCACTACCACCATTGAGAAATATGACTTGAGGACAAACAGCTGGATCCAAATTGGAACCATGAATGGAAGGCGGCTACAGTTCGGGGTTGCTGTGATTGACAACAAGCTGTACATTGTAGGAGGAAGAGATGGCCTGAAAACATCCAATACAGTCGAATGTTTCAATCCAGTAACCAAAGCCTGGACTGTGATGCCCCCAATGTCAACCCACAGGCATGGTTTAGGTAAGAGCACTTGCAAAATTATCTTCTACTTAAACTGACAATGACAGTTTGTCACACATTAAACATGCACTTGCCGTGCAATGATTCTCTGGACCTCTAACTGAGAACAAGTCTACACATACCTTGAGAACAGGTCTACATATTCCTAGCCATCCCTTGACATTAGATGCATGTGTGAATGGACCAATGTGATTCACTGATCACAGTAAGAGCTTTCCTATCATAGTACAAACACAACAATTTGGATCCAACGTTGGTGGAAGTCAGAACTAGGTGTGTTACTGGGCTTTCCCAGCCCTCCTCTTCACTGCAGTTATTAAAAAGAGAATGTTTTGAGTACACACACAGAGTTAAAAATGTGATGGAATGCACTGTATGAAACAGACATGGGCCAATTGAAGACCATTCCACCCATCCCTACTCCATAGCCATGAAGCTTCACAGGCTGTTCGCAGCCCCAGAGATTCCTTGTCCTATATTGTTGCATGAATTTCGGTGTTGTGCTTTGTTGTGTGATTGTTATTCCAGTTATCCACCATATGGCTCTACTGGGTGGATGGCGGGGTGTAGGTGAGGAACACAAATACATAATTAAACAGATGTGTCTCTACATGTGTCTCTACCACCCAGCACACCGGCAGCCACCCTGTCAGACCTGCTGGAGGTGGTGGCAGGCTGGGCCTTGGAGTCCCCAAGCCAACTGGTTTTGGGAGACTTCAACGTCCATGCCGATGCCGCTCCCTCCTCACAGGCTCTGGACCTAGTGACTTCCATGGCAACACTAGGGCTCTCCCAGTTTGTTTGGGGCCCCACTCATCAAGCAGGCCACACGGTGGATCTGATCTTTGGGGCTGGCATAGATGTGATCATGCTCCCCGCTGTGGAAGTGCCATGGTCTGATCACTACGCTCTGAAAGCCAAGATTGACTTCCCGCTCCTCCCCTGCTTGGGTGGCGAACCTATTTGGGCTCGTCCGCGAAAACTGATGGATCCTGATAGATTCCGACAAGCCTTGCGGGACCCTGCTCCTCCTGGCGACTCATTAGATGACCTTGTTGAGGACTGGAATAACCGGCTCTTGGCAGCCATTGATGAGATCGCGCCTAAGCGCCCTCTGCGACCCCGTCGAAACCGGGCCCCTTGGTTTACTGAGGAGCTCCGGAAAATGGAGCGGGATCTCAGACGGCTAGAGCGAGTATGGCGACGGACTCGTGACGGAGCCTCAAGAACATCTTATAGGACGCTTATGAAAGCCTATGAGATGGCTATGAAAGCTGCTAAGAAATCTTACTTTGCAGCTTCCATTGCATCCGCTAGCTCTTGCCCGGCACAACTTTTTAGAATAATTAGATCAATAACGTCCTTAGGAGGACAACCAAATTTAAGCACGAATTCGACCCACAGCTGTGAGGCATTCGCGAGCTTTTTTGCAGAGAAAGTCCTGTTGCTCCGCCGTGACCTCCCTGCCAATTTAGATACAGTGACTGAACTGGAGGCCCCTCGACTGACTTCAGGTCCAGTGTTGGACCATTTCGATCGAATACTCCCTGCTGATGTGGATAGATTCCGCCAAGTTGGTAGGCCCACCACCTGCCTCCTTGATCCGTGCCCGTCTTGGCTGATTAGGGAGTTTCCAGATGTTGCGCGGACCCCCCTGGTTGAAATTATCAATTTGTCCTTTGACACGGGGACATTCCCAGGGGAACTGAAGGAAGCAGTGGTATGTCCACTCTTAAAGAAAACTTCATTAGATCCCTTAGACCTATCCAATTATCGCTCAGTTTCAAATCTTCCATATCTGGGTAAGGTAATTGAGAGAGCAGTTGCTGAACAGCTTGGTAGGTTTCTGGAGGAAACATCGGCTTTAGATCTATTTCAGTCCGGTTTCCGTCCTGGTTTTGGGACCGAGACGGCTCTGGTTGCCCTAGCAGACGATCTCCGTAGACAACTGGATTGAGGCGGGTCAGGACTGGTGATCCTTTTAGATTTGTCAGCAGCCTTTGACATGGTCGATCATGATCTTCTGGACCACCGCCTCGCAGACGTGGGGATACAGGGCATAGCCCGTAACTGGTTGTGTTCTTCTATCTCTGATTGGGGACAGAGGGTGGCACTAGGGAGGGAGATGTCGTCGCGCCACTCCTTGGTGTGTAGAGTGCCGCAGGGCGCAATCCTCTCCCCAATGCTTTTTAACATCTTTATGCGCCCCCTTGCCCAGATTATCCGGAGCTTTGGGCTGGGTTGTCACCAATATGCTGATGACACTCAGCTCTATCTGCTGATGGATGGCCACACCAACTCGGCGCCGAACACACTGACCAGATGCTTGGAAGCTGTGGCTGGATGGTTTCGTGGGAGCCGATTGAAACTAAATCCTTCAAAGACAGAGGTCCTATGGCTAGGTCGGGATGGCATGGGGATGAGGGACCAACTCCCTTCTCTTGCGGGGGCCCAACTAGTGCCATTGCCTTCCGTTAAGAGTTTGGGTGCAATCCTTGACGCCTTCCTTTCCATGGAGGCGCAAGTTACAGCAACAGCCAACGCGACATTTTTCCACCTTCGCCGCATCAAGCAGTTGGTCCCTTACCTTTCCCGCCCCGACCTGGCCACAGTGATCCATGCAACGGTCATCTCCAGGCTTGACTACTGTAATTCGCTCTACGCGGGGCTGCCCTTGAAGCTGTCCCAGAAACTCCAGCGGGTGCAGAATGCTGCAGCGAGGCTTCTCACGGGGTCTCTGCCATGGGAGCATATTCACCCAGTGCTTTTCAAGCTGCACTGGCTCCCTGTGGAGTACAGGATCAGATTTAAGGTGCTGCTTTTGACCTTTAAAGCCCTTCACGGCCTAGGACCCTCGTACCTACGGGGCCGCCTCTCCCGGTATGCCCCACGGAGAGCCTCAAGGTCAATAAATAGCAACACCCTAGTGGTCCCGGGCCCTAAGGAAGTTAGATTGGCTTCAACCAGAGCCAGGGCCCTTTCAACTCTGGCTCCGGTCTGGTGGAACGCTCTGCCTCATGAGACCAGGGCCCTGCAGGATCTGATTTCTTTCCGCAGGGCCTGTAAGACAGAGTTGTTCTGCCTGGCCTTTGGCTTGGAGCCAATTTGATTCCCTCCCTCCCTCTCTTTCTTTTTTCTTTTCCTTCTCCTCCTGCGATGAGGCTACATTTTAATATTTTAATGTTTCAATATTTTAATGTTGTATTTTTAATTTTGTTTTTAAGTTGTAATCATTCATCTTGTTTTTATTATTGCTTGTAAGCCGCTCTGAGCCCAGCCTTGGCTGGGGAGGGCGGGGTATAAATAAAAATTCTTCTTCTTATTATTACATTAATATCTACTACTTTCCTCCCAACTCTGATTTTCATCCAAAGGTGTAGCAATGCTTGAAGGGCCAATGTATGCGGTGGGAGGCCACGATGGATGGAGTTACCTCAACACGGTGGAAAGATGGGACCCTCAGGCCCGGCAGTGGAATTACGTCGCAAGCATGGCAACACCAAGGAGCACTGTGGGGGTTGCAGCACTGAACAGCAAGTATGTACAACACTCACAGATAACCTCAGTTGATTAGACCATGGGGCTGATAATGCCAAAGTTTGATCCCTGTATGGGATAGCTGCATTGTAGGGGGTCGAACAAGATGATCCTCAGTGTCTCTTTCAGCCATAGCTGTCAACATTCCCTTTTTTTGCGGGAAATTCCCTTATTCCAGCGACGTTTCCCGCTGCTTCCCGCTGCTATCTCGGATTGTTAGATATCCCGTAGACTGTCGCCGGGACAGGTGAGGCTGCTGATCCCTTATTTTTGAGGCTGCTGATCCCTTATTTTCAAATGTGAAAGTTTACAGCTATGCTTCCAACTCTACTATGATTCTATGATCAACCCTGAAGAGACACTGCCAGTCAGTGTAGACCAGAGATGGAGAACCTTTGGCCTTTTGGATGTTGTTGTACTGCATCCCCCCTCCCCAATCACCCTTAAGTATTGGCCATGCTGGCAACACCTGATAGGGGTTCAACAACATCTGGAGGGCCACATATTCTACATCCTTGTTGCAGAGCAAGATGAACCGATGGCATGCTTCCTATGTCCTTCATTCAAAATGTGGGCAGTTAGATAAGATGCCTTCATGTCTTGCTTGTCCTGCTGTTATAGGTTGTATGCTGTTGGTGGGCGAGACGGTAGCTCCTGCCTGAAGTCCATGGAGTGCTTTGACCCCCACACAAACAAGTGGAGCATGTGCGCATCCATGTCAAAGCGGCGTGGAGGGGTTGGTGTTGCAACCTACAATGGGTTTCTCTATGCCGTGGGCGGCCATGATGCTCCTGCTTCAAATCACTGTTCTCGGCTTTCTGACTGCGTAGAAAGGTAGGGGCGTTTTTTAAAATTGTTACTGCATGTATATAAACCTCCTTTTCTTCAAGGAGGTCAAGGTGACATACAATATTCCCCAACTCCAACCTTATGAGGTAGTTCAGGATGAGAGAAGTTGACTGGCCCAATGTCACCCCAGTGAGGTTCATGCCCAGGTGGGGGTCTGGTCACCGTCTCAGGCTGTAACCATTATGCCACACCACATAAAGGAATTAAATGATGGAAATATTCCTTTGTGTGTGAAACAGATGTTTTAGGTATAAACAACATGCTGGATTTATCAGGTATTCGCCAGAGAAAGTAATTTAGAGAATTAACAAAATCAGGGATGCAGTTGGAGGGCCTCCCAAAGAATGAAAGTTAAAATTAGGGAAGTGGTCATACTGTACCTGTGTGCCGCTTCGTAAATTGATAGAGGTGCGGAACTTTCTGGAAGCCACATATGTGGGCAGCACGATCAGGGCCGTCTTAAGCATATCTGGCGCCCCCCCCCTTTCCCAGAGTTGCCAACCTTTTTCCAAGCCTCTGCGGGCATCGCTCTCCACCTGTGGATGCTTGGGAAGGAAGCTGCATGCCCACCAGCCATATAGTTGGTGGGGTGCAGCTTCCATCCTACACCTCTGCAGGGATCGCTCTCCTCCTGCGGAGGCTTGGGAGGCAGGCTGCATGCCCGCCAGCCATATGGTTGATGGGGCACAGCTGGCAGCTGTGCAGGGAAAGGGGAGGCTGCTGGCAAAGCCGTGCAGCTCCCCCAGTGCAGCTCCCCCACTCACTGGGGTGCCCCTGAGAGGCCAGCGCCCTGGTGCAATGCGCCAATAAACCCAATAGGAAAGACGGCTCTGAGGACCATAAGCAACAATGCATATAAAATCGACATTTATACAGTAGGCTAGGTCCTACACACATGCACACACTCTTCTTTATTTTCCTTCCATGGTAGCGAGAAACATGATCCGTATTCGAGGACATATTCAAGGCAGGCAAAAACACTCAAGGAGGATGCAAAACAGAGTCAGTGGCAGATAGGGGAGAAGTCCTGAGGCCCAGGCAGAGAGGCTTGGAGGTCTGAATTTGGGCCTGAGGTTCCCCACCCCTGATTTATCTGAAGCAAATGCTGCTTCTCTTAATTCCAAATGTATTCTGTATGCACACTTTCCAACTAACAATGAATGGTAGCTTTGATTTATTAAACTGCAAAAGGCTTCTATACTAAGAATCCATCAATTTCTTCAAAAGGCAGCTTGCTGATAATCTAAAATTCCTTAAAGCGTGCACGGACTAAAACATTTCTATGAATTATTATAGCCATCCAGAAAATAGTAATAATAATAATAACAATAAATGCTTGGCTTTTTCTTGAGACATTTGCTAGATGTCCTCTAAATGGAAAGGGAATAAAGAATGGGTGATTGGCTGTCACTGTTGCTGCTGCATGCTTCAACTCAGTGATTTTATATTGTGACTAAGAAGAAAGGACTAGATGATAAGTCAAGAGTGCCATCTTGTGGCTGAAGGAAGCATGATTATATTTCTTACTTCCTCATGGCTCAATATGGAGTCTTGAGAACCTTTACCAGCTCAGATTTGGGGGACCGGGTGTGGGGGAAGTTTTCCCAAAGCAGTGTCACTCCTGCCTGTTAATCTGGATGCCTTTGTTTTCTCTTTGATTACTCTTTGCTGCTGGCCCCAATGGCCCCAATGCCATCGATTCCTTCCTCCCCAGATGGCTTGCTTTCCCTGCCCTCACTCTGATTATTCTACCCTGAAGCCAAATCAGAGTGAGGGCACAAGTGGGATGTGACATGTCCTGTCTAGAGAGGAAGAAACAAAAGGAACTTTGCAGGGGTGGGGAGGGGGGAAGAGAAAGTAGCATGTAGTATAAGAGATGAGGATGAATGCTACTGGGTATATAATTCACCCTCTTCAATTTCCCATGCCCAAATCACCAAAATGGCCCCATCCAATGGGGCGCTGCAGCTGAAGGAGGCATTTAAGCTTAGTTATTTTATTTACTTATCTATTCTACTAATAACTGCAAAGATCTACATAAATACTCTAGGTATGATCCGAAAACAGACACTTGGACCACTGTAGCACCTTTGAGCGTACCCCGTGATGCTGTTGGGATCTGTCCTCTTGGAGACAGGTTGTACGCAGTGGGTGGTTACGATGGACAAACCTACCTGGATACGGTGGAATCTTATGATGCACAAAACAATGAATGGATAGAGGTAATTTGCTTGTTATTGCATTTATATCCTGCTTTCCCTCCAAGTAGCTCAAGCTGCTTTACATGGTTCTCCTAACCTCCCCTTTTTGTTCTCACACCAACCCTGTGGGATAAATGGTGGTGGCTGGCCTAAGGTCACCTGAGGAGCTTCATGGCTGAGTGAGTCTAGCCTGCTAACAGCTACACTACACAACACCATCTTGCCTATTGCCACTAACCAAGAAATGCCCACCTGTCTCTATTGCTCTTCCAGATGTACCAACCCCAGCTGCTCCAGGGTCTCCCTTTCCCTCAAATGTTTACACCCATTATCCCTGGCTGCCCCTTCTGCTTAAGCCTGACTCCCAAGACATCTCAAGTGCAATTATTCTGTAAAGCCTCTGGTACAAGTCCTTACTCTGCACAGAAACTGAACTTTAGTGTGTGTAACTGTATTTCTCCCATATTAGTTACTTTGCCCAAGTCTTCCTCCCCCCTCTTGTCAAAGTTTACATTGTAAGGGTCTTGGGGCAGGGATCTACCTTTTTGTCTATGTTACTCTGTAAGGCAATTAATAGATAAGCAGCAGTTTTTAAGCAGAGGTTGGATGGCCATCTTTCAGGGATTCCCCAAAAAGTACCCCTCCTTTAACACCCCATACACCCCAACAATAGCCCTAGCAATAGCAATATACAGTGGTACCTCTAGTTGTGGACACAATCTGTTCCGGGGTGCCGTTTGCACCCCAAAAAGTCCGCAACTCGAGTGGCGCTTCTGTGCAAGCACGGAGCACGATAGAGCAGTTCTGCGCATGTGCAAAGCGTGCAGAATGCTTCTGCGTATGTGTGCGGGGTTTGCTGTGTTCGCAAGCCAAAAAGACCCAACATGAACCTAATGCAACACGAGGTATGACTGTAGTATTTAGAGGGAAATTATATGCTGTTCTTAATTAATTTAGATCATGGCTGGGGAAACCTTCACCCTCAAGGTGATGCTGGGCTCCCACCATCCTTGGCCTGGAACCCAGATGGAGTTCGCGTTTGACATCCAAAGGGCAGCAGTCCCCCTCCCACCGATTCAGAATGGCATGTTAGATGGAGTTAACAGAGCACATTCTGTTTTTGTTTTTTTAGGAAGTTCCAGTCAATATAGGAAGAGCCGGCGCCTGTGTTGTAGTTGTGAAGCTGCCATAACAGAGCATTTCCAGGTGTGAAATATTAATAAGAAGCATGGCAGAAGAGGAGATGCATCCTTGAAAACAACACAAAGCGCTTCCACTACAGGAGGAGGAAAGACAAGGATGAGCCTGTGTGGAGCCTGAGCACGAAAATCACATTTTCTGCATTCCAAAGACATACTTGGCAGGTGTTTGATCATCATGGGTGATGTTAATCTCTATCTGTAGGGAGCATCTGGGTACACACTGTGCATCAATAGAGAGAGCCTCATTCTAAAGGAATTCTGTGTCAAGAACAGCTGAGTGTGCAGCTGAAAAAGAAACCTGTATCCCCCCCCCCCTATAATTGCTTACACTTGCATTATAAGAACCCCTGGACAGCTTGATATGGAGAAGGAGGGCAGGGAGCCATGTGGAGCCTTGAATCCCTATTCCCTCACCAGAAAGGCGCCTTGTGTAGTCTCCTCCTCACGCACAAAGATACCTCTGCTGGGTCTTTTCTGCACCACTTAGCATCCATGAACAGTTGCCAGGTCCCCAGGACTTTGGCAGGGCTCATTGCTAATGCTTTCCTCTTTTGTGCTTTTTCAGGCTTTGCCCCTGGTTTTGATCACCATCAGTTAGCTCGATTTAGTTGCCCTTAAAGTTTCTCACAGTGCTCTTGATCTGGGGTCATATTGCATATGGAAAAATACAAGGGTAGCTAGGCAAAGCTGGCCAGTGCTGTGCGGAGCACTGCTACTGCAGCAAGATGTCCACTGATGGAAGGCAGTGCTGAGAGGACACAATGTTCAGGGCCACTTAATGCTTGAGCTGACCCTGATTCTTTGGATTCTGTGATAAATCTAGACCAGGAGTTGGCAACTTAGCACATGTTGGCACTGTGGTGGCTATGCAGCTATGGAATCTCTGAGCATCCCCTGTCACTGTCCCCATGGTAGCAAGGGGGTTACTTTCTTCTCCTTCCAAAAGTACATACGGTTGAAGGAGGAAGTTGGAAAAGTGCCACTCTTTCTCACATCCTCTTTCAACTCTAAGATTGTGTGTGTGTGATTCAGATTAATTATATTGGTTCTAACTTTGACCCAGAACCCTAGTAGAATATCTCTCTCTCTCTCTCTCTCTCTCTCTCTCTCTCTCTCTCTCTCTGTGTGTGTGTGTGTGTGTGTGTGTGCACATGTGTTTCATCTTTTTTGTCTTTGGGTGGGGAAGTGCTGATCTGGGAGAGGGTGGGAATGCAGCCCTTGCTCAAACTGTGGCCAATAGTCATAAAAAAGGGGTCAGTGGCTCCTAATATAGGCATTGCTTACGTATCACAAGGTGGCTCCCATCTCTACCCTTCCTGAAGCATGTGCTGAGTTAAAGGGAGGGGGGGAGCAGATTGTGATTGCAGAAATAAAATACTTGGTAGGTTGTAAGCAGCAACTCAATACGATACGATAATCTTTATTGTCATTGTCCCATACAGAACAACGAAATTGAAAAATCTACATAAAACATTCAAAACCTAACAGGCCTTCTATCCCAGCTATCCCAACCTAGTTAGCCCACTAAAAACTCTGATACCCTATTTTTAAATACAATATACTCCCATAGAGACTACTTTACACTGCGTTTAAAACCAAAATCGCATTTGGGTAGAAACTGTTTCTCAGGCGGCTAGTCCTAGTCTTTGTAACCCTGTACCTTCTTCCAGAAGGCAGAAGCTGAAAGATATCATTTTCGGGGTGCGCACTATCCTGCGCTATCTCTGCTGCTTTCTTATGGCACCTGGAAGCATAGATTTGATCCAAGGCAGGAAGAGTGCACTCAATTATTCTCTCCGCAGTCTTTACAACGCTGGACAGCATTGTTTTTCCCTTAACCGTGCAGCTCTCAAACAACACGCACAGACCATAAGTTAATGCACTCTCCACAGTACAATGGTAAAATGCCATCAACATGTCCCTTGAGAGGTTGTTTTTCTGGAGGATTCTCAGAAAATATAACCTCTGCTGTGCTCTCTTCATTAGGCCTTTGCTGTTTTCTACCCAGGTTAGGTCATCTCGCAACTCCATTCCCAGAAATTGAAACACCGAGACCTGTTCCACGAATTTCCTCTCAATAATAAGAACACTCAAATACAGTGTCACACTGATGTTCCTGGAATTGCTAATGGAAAAATGATTAGAAGACATAATTATTATGGAAGTGGTCTTTAGTCTTTCTGAACACAGGACTCTGCTAGCATGGGCCCAGTTTTTGTTTTGTAAATGTATTATATGATTACCCTTGCTGCATATAGATCTGCCCTCTTTTGTTTGCTTTCCTTCCTTCCTCTGACAGAAAAAAAAGTTACTGCAGTGCTGCTTCCACCCACGTGAGGTCACGTGCTTCCAGTTCTTCAGTTGAGGACCAGTGTATTGCAAACGCATGATTGCAAATGCACCCAGAATCTCTCTGCTTTGTTGGGCAGAGACCTTAGCACCAAATAGAAGTCCTCAGGAGAAGGTGGTGCAATGTGGCAAACCTTGTCAGTTGGGCCATCCATGCTGCCCCTACAGTTCTCCCACCTGCGGCAGATCAGCCTAGGCCCCTGCAAAGTGTTGCATGTCTTGCAAGCATCAGAGTGCTTAAAGAAGGGGTGGGGAGCCTCAGGCCCAAAAGAACCCAATGAGACCCTGCTCACTGGCATTGCATCACATCTCCCTTGCTGAAATGTGCCATTGAACTCTGATAGTGCCTCTTGCTTGCTTGCCTGGATGGAGGATGCACAGGTGCGTATGTGCGTGTATAGAAACTAACTTATTGTACAAAGCTAGCTTTCCCATTCATTGACCTGCTCACTTTTGCCCCTGGTTCTGCATAGCCCAGGTCTGTGGCTCATAGAAGGTTGCCCCAGAAGTTCTTTGGCTCAGAAATGTTCCTCACCCCTGGTTTAAGTAAACGCAACCAACACCCAACCCCTTCCCTAACAAAACATCACAGACCATCAACTTCAAGTCTTTCACCATGGTACCTCAGGAAGGTGGCAAGGTCCCAACATTGTCTGAGGACACAGCTACATTGGCAAAGAAAAAGCGCTTTATATGTGTTTGTATATGCATTATAACGCTGTGACACCAGATGGCGCTGTGGAGTTCTGCTTTTGCTAACCTGATTTCTCATACAAAGTTTGCAACGTGTTTAACTGAAACACTTCTTTGGTGTGTCTAGATCTAGCCTGGGATCTAGAATCATATAGAATTGTAAAGTTGGAAGGGACCCCGAGGTAACCTAGTCAACTAATGTCAACTAAGGCATCTGTGACAGGTGGCCACCCAACCTCTGTCAGAAAGAATCCTGTAGACCGTAATCTGCTAGGGGTGTTGAGAGTTGTTGGGAGATCTCTATTCCCCCCACGGAACTACAGTTCTGGAGTGTTTTAACAAGTAATCTCTGTTCGCAGGGAACCATGGAAATTGTTATGTGAATAGGGATAGGGGTCTCCTGACAACTTTTTTTTTAAAAGAAATATTTATTGAAGTTTTACAAAAACATAAATACAAAAACACATAATAAAATAAAAAATAAAAATAAAGATACAACATACAAAAGCAAAGAAAAAATAAGAAAAATTAAAAACAATTCCATTTTTCATAACTTAAAACTCATTTGCTTGTTTCTTTGACCTCCTCACACCTCCCCTTCTTGTATTCCCTTTTAAATAATCAAATCAGCAAATCCTTACCCTCTTTCGTTTATCTTAACTCTATATCTTAACATTTTATAACTCTATATTTTCATCCATTATCAATTCATTTTTGCATATTCTTATTAACTTTGTTGCTAATACCACTTATTTCCAATCCAACATCATTTTAACATTCATTAATTTTACAGTGTTTCTGCAGATAGTCTTTAAATTTCTTCCAATACAATAAGTATTCTTGCTGCTGTTGTTGCATACATGAAGAAAGTTCTATCCTTCTTTGGCACCAATTGGCCGACTATGCCCAGGAGAAAGGCCTCTGGCTTCTTCAGAAAGGTATATTTAAATACCTTTTTCATTTCATTATAGATCATCTCCCAGAAAGCCTTAATCTTTGGGCACGTCCACCAAAGGTGAAAGAATGTACCTTCATTCTCTTTACATTTCCAACATTTGTTATCGGGCAGATGATATATTTTTGCAAGCTTGACTGGTGTCATGTACCACCTATATATCATTTTCATAATATTCTCTCTCGAGGCATTACATGCCGTAAATTTCATACCGGTGTCTCCTGACAACTTTCAGCACTCTTAACAGTTCATAAGATTCTCTAGGGGGAGCCATGACTTGTTTAAAGTAGTTTAATACAGATTTAATTGTATGGTGTGTTTGTGTCCTTAGTCCTACTCAACTCAGTGGGGCTTAACTTCTGAATAAACATTGGGCTGCCTAGGACAAGCTACATCAGGAATAGGGAACCTCAGGCCCAGAAGCCACATGTGGCCCCCCAGGATTCTCTGTTTCACCCCCAGGATCACCTAGGCCACACCTCCTCCAAACCCACACTCCTTCACCTCCTTGCTTTGTTTTTGACTGGCTGGAATATGTCCTTGAACTCTGATCATGCCTCCTGCTCTGGTGGGTAGGGAACTGAGAGAGGTGTGTGAGTTTGTACAGAACCTAGCCTGCTGTATGAAGGTGAAATTCACATTTGCTGTTCTGGTCTGTTTTGCTTCTTTCCCTGCCTGCCACTGGCATGTGGCCCTTGGAAGGTTGCATAACAAAATGAATAGGTCCCTCTGGCTAAATAAGGCATTCACACCGCTGCTTTGCATGTTAGAATGGCCATGGCCAGAGAAAGGAGAGTGGGTTCATGTCTGTAGTCTTCTCCTATGTGCAACCTACATATGCACCATTCCAGTGGTCCCTCCTAGCTCCTAAAGAGTCTGGATGTACTTTGCACATGAAGTTTGCACATGCTGAATAAGCGTCAAGGGGAGGGCCAATGGCTGCAGTTCTGCTCCCCTTTCTTTGTATGTTCATTGTAATATGTGGAGTGTTCTTAAGATTTACTTTCTGAGGTTGTGTAGTGGGTGCAGTCCTCCAGAATCCAAAGTCTATATACCACCCAAAGCGAAACCTCTCTCTCTCTCTCTCTCTCTCTCTCTCTCTCTCTCTGAAGGATTTCTAATGAAGATGGCACATAAAACATAAGCTAAAAACCACACAGCTGCTATTATATTAGTCACCACATGCCCGATGATTCTCGGAATTGTCTTTCCTTTGCAAATCCATCTGTGAGAACCATTTTGAACCAATTTTGCTTCCTCTGGAATAATGGCTGTGGGTCGAGACCCTGTTGGCAGTGTGGCGTTAATGTAACCGCATTTGCGGAATGAAACATACACAGGGGAACTATGTATATCATATTGATATGACAAGTCTGCGACCTCAGCTGTGGGGTGCAAACCTTGTGATGCATTCCGATAAATATTCTGTTAAGTTCAGAACTGGTGTGCTGCAGGGAACTACAGATCATTAAAATAAGTGTGTTTACACTTTAATTCCAAAAGATGCTGAATACTAAAGAAGGTGATTTGTTGAGCACTTGCTGTGGAAAGGAAAGGGCAAAGTACATAGGAACATAGAAAGCTGCTCTCCACTGATTCAGATCACTAGTCCATTCTATCCCAGTACTGTCCACACTGACTGGGAGCAGCTGTCCAGGGTTTTATGCAGGGTGTCTTTCACAGCCCTAATGAGATGTTGATATGTTCTTCCCAGTGGAGGCTGCTCCATCAGGGCAAATGGGGTCCTGCCCCATCAACCTCAGTCTGCCCTCACCCAGCCCCTACTTGCCTGCTTTCTTACTTGCACCCAGTCCAGGTGGTTGACACAATTGCCTGTTTCCTCCTCCTCCTCCTCCTCCTCCTCCTCCTCCTCCTCCTCCTCCGCCTCCTCCTCCTCCTCCTCCTCACTCTCAGTCTTGACCCTGAAAAACTCAGTATGGAGGAGGATGACGACAAAACCTAGAATTAGTTGTTTCTGCCTGCCATCAGCTGTGTCTCCATCTACTCTTGGCTAACCTGCCTTTTGTCCTATTTTGCACCAGCCATCACCGGGCACATGGAAAGATACTTGTGTGCTCTTCTGCCCTCCTCTTAACTCATACTGAATGGGCAGCAGATGTGTACTTCTGAGGATATGAATGTGTAAAGGTCAGTATTTCCTACTCCAGTTGGCAGCAGCTCTCCGAGGCAAGAATCATTGTGAACAATGCTAGCCTGAGGTCTATTTAACTGGAAGGGGTCATTTGTATGCCAAGCATTCTATCACTGGCCTATGACTTTTCTCCATGAGAAAAGAATCCAAGAAAAATGGCGGATCTACTAAAGCGAATGCAGGGAACCTATGTATTCAGGAGTTCCCTCTGTGCATCAGAATGCTGGAGATGCTCTAACATAGGAACACAGAAAACTGCCTTAGAGCAGGTTGAACTGTTTGTCCATATAGTTCAGGGTTGTCTACTTTGACTGGCAGCTGCTCTCCAGTGTCCCAGGCAACTAATGGTTCCCCACCCCCATACCAGCTACCCTGACACGTGCAGGGTAGGCACAGTGGTAGGCACCCGCCACCCCAATCTGCCTTCACATAGGTTCCCCATTGCCTGCCATCTTTCTTGCAGCCAGTGACTGGCAGCAACCGTTCAAGATTTCAGGCTGGGTTTGTGCCTCTGATACCTACTTGGAGATGCTGAGGATTGAACCCAGGACCTTCTGCATGTAAAGCAGGTGCTCCACCCTGTGGAATGCCCTTGCATCAGATGTCAAGGAAATAAACAACAGTCCGACTTTTAGAAGACATCTTAAGGCAGCCCTGTTTAGGGATGAAGTTTTATTTTGTTTTTAATGTTCTGTTGAAAGCCACCCAGAGTGGCTGGGGAAACCCAGCCAGATGGGCAGGGTAGAAATAATAAATTATTATTATTATTATTATTATTATTATTATTATTATCATCATCATCATCATCATCATCATCATCATCTACTAGTGAGCTACAGCCCTGCCGTAAGGTCAACAACTTAAGGGGCCAAGTGAAATTCCTCTAGTGGATGGGATTTGCTTCAAGGTCATCTAATTGCTGATCCCTGCATTAGTGCTCAACACTGCCAGCCGTTATTGCTTTGAAATGAAGATACAGTAGTACCTCGGGTTACAATTACAAACACTTGAAGTTACACACAAAGTAGTACCTCGGGTTGAGAACTTATCCCCAGGATGAGATTGGAAATCACACACCAGTAGCGTGGCAGCAGCAGGAGGCCCCATTAGCAAAAGCGCGCCTCAGGTTAAGAACAGTTTGGGGTTAAGAACGGACCTCTGGAATAAATTAAGTTCATAACCTGAGGTACTACGTAATAGTTTATCACCAATGTAAGCACATGATGTATGTACAGTGGACACTCGGGTTGCGAACATGATCCGTGCAGGAAGCACATTCGCAACCCGCAGCACCACATCTGCACACGTGTGGGTTGTGATTCAGTGCTTCTGCGCACGCGCAAAGCGCGATTTAGTGTTTCTGCGCATGCGTGAGCGCCAAAACCCCGAAGTAACCCATTCTGGTACTTCCAGGTTTGGCGCAGTGCGCAACCCGAAAACACACAACCTGAAGTGTCTGTAACCTGAGGTATTACTGTATTCACCCCGTTATTAAGGAAAACAATGAAGTCTTCTTTTTTAAAAAAAGAATTTTAGAAATAATCCAGCTCCCCCAGAGAAAGAACAAAGCACATGCAGATATATTTCCTTTCATGTGCCAATCTATACAGTGTGTGTGTGTATTTCTGATTATTTCACCTGTTGCCATCATATAAGCAAGGGGATATTACACTGTAAATAAGAAGCTTGGTCTGGTTTTTTGCTTGTTTGTTTTTTAAAAAAATACTTGGAATCATATGTGTTTACCCACATAATTTTGCAAGTTGACTTCCTCCCTTTTAAAAAGTTATTGTGACTTGGGAAAAAAAGAAAAGTTTTACAAAAAAACAGACAATGATTTCTGAACCCTATCGATGTGCAATTTTTTAAATAAATGATTTTTAAAATAATATTATACTATTATACTATTTGCTGGACTTAGATAAGGAAAAAAACACGTGCAGAACATGGAAGTGTTTAGTGGGGGTGATGGGGAGGGAAGGGTATGTGTTTGTTGTTGTTGTTGTTTTAAAAAAATACTGATCCTTTCAAACATTAAAAATACCTTATATTTATAGTGCAGCAAGTACAGCATGCAGTTGAAATAAAGTCTACTTTCTCTGACAAAGAATTCTTGGTGTATGTTTGGCTATGATGTGTTTTTCTTTTTCATGGTATCTGTTGCTGCAAACAATCAAACGAGAGAAGGGATGCTTTTCCAGTAGCTTTAGGTGAACAACCAAAATATATCAGTCACAAGTCTAGTCACAATGGGGTACTAACTTGAATAAAATATTGGGGGGCCATCTGAGAGGCAATGCCCATCAACTTGGGGGGAGGCTGTCCCCTCAAATATTTTATTGGGAGAGGCAAAGCCCCTTGGATTTGGCTCCTGTGCTGGAGAGCCAGTGCAGCACACTGGTTTGGAAAATGAGCTGTTAGCCACAGAGCGTATATTACTGTCCAGTACTGTCCAGTCATTTCTTTGCCTTTGGCCAACCACAGTATCTCAGCCTGTTCTGTGGAAGACATTGGTTCTGGCCTACTTTAAGAGATAGTTGTGTAAGAACTACCGAGGACCAAACTAAGTGAGCCACAGCATGCCCCTGATTGTGCCTCTTGTTTCTATTTTTGTAAAGAGCATCTGTATGGCAGCTGTGTAGTTCTGATGTGAACCAAAGCTGTAGAACTGCAGGAGGGGCTCCGACCCCTGCTTTAAGTAATTTCTTCATTAAGGGCACTTTTTCTCTGATGGAGTAGTTAAAAGTTTTAGATGGATGGGGTGAGGAAGGAGGGCCTTTAATGAAGAAAAGGGCACCAAGGGGGGAAAATTTTTCAATCAAACACAACATCATGCGTGTCACCAACACAAATACATGTCACACTCACAACCCTGGAAGGCAGGCTAGGCTGTGTCTCAGTTAGGCTGAAGTTTAGTGGTGGTTCTTGAAAGAGCAGTTGCTCCTCCACCGGTTTCCCCCTGCCATCTGAACAGTAGCAGGGAAGGATTCAATTTCTCTTCCCTATGATCTCTTTCTCTGTATGCTGCCCAGCTGCTCATGAAACAGATGAGTGGTGGGGAAAGCGTAGGAATATGTGTGTGTGAACACATTTGTTGTGATGGGCATGCATGAGGCTGAATTCAAATGTGGTCTTTATGGGTTATAACCAGGCATCCCCCAAACTCGGCCCTCCAGCTGTTTTGGGACTACAACTCCCATCATCCCTAGCTAGCAGGACCAATAGTCAGGGATGATGGGAATTGTAGTCCCAAAACAGCTGGAGGGCCGAGTTTGGGGATGCCTGGTTATAATGCAAGCATCCCCTGGCCTGTTTTCTAACATTCCTTTTTATGCCGCAGTTCCTGTTGCATTGTGGAACTGCGGCTTTTTGATCCACCACATTCTGATTATTTTAATGGTGGGGAAGAAGTGTATACAGGGGTACCGCCCCAAATGTAGTCATATGACAGTGATGGTGGCATGATCAGAAAATCGCAGGGGAAACTACAACACAAAGCTCCCATGATTTTCCAAGTTAGAAGGGTTGCAAATTGGTTCCCCGCAACCCGTGGAAATGATTAACAGAGAAATGAGCATGCAACACCTGCAAGATTTCACTGGATTTCCAGAGGTGTAATTTGTGTCATGCCAAAGATTACAAAAAAACAACCACACAAATTAACAGGTAAGTTGCAGGAATACCATAGAAATGCAGCCTAAATGGGCTGTATGTGTGCAGATGTGTCTTTTGGCCCACCCAGTTTTAGGTTGGGCTCCACCTCCTTTGGTATTCAGCCTCCACCTACCCCCTTGTTGAAATGAAGCCCAACTAATCACTGTGTCCTGCAAGAGAGGGCCTCCTACAAAGACTATTTCATCACCAACCCTTTGGAACTCGCTCCCACTGTATCATTTCTCCCCAGCACTGATTGAAACCCTTCAATGGAGAAAGTGGATAGAGAAAAGTTTTTCTCCTTCTCTCATGACGCTAGAACTCGTGGACATCCCATGAAGCCGAATGTTGAACTATTCAGGAAAGACAAAATAAAAGTACACAGAGAAGCAGGAGCCAGTGATGGCCACCAACCTAGCTGGCTTTAAAAGAGGATTTGACAAATCCATGGAGGACAGGACTGTCGATGGCTACTTGCCACAAAGCCACTTCCAACCTCAGGAGGAAGTGGTGTTGTGGGCTTCACACCCCCAACACGCGTGCGGAGACTGGCTTCCAGCCCCTGCGCGATCAGGGGAATCCTCGGGCCACGTTGTCCCCTGGCCAGCAATCACTTCATACCTGACTAGGGGATGTCACATTCTTTTCTTGCAGGAGATGTGGCTGTGCGCATTTGGATTATAGGCCACAGTATTGTCCGCCGGGCTAGAAACTGTGCCATCAAATCGCCACAACTTCTTTGGTTTTGGCGGTTAGGCATTGGTAGGGGTATTGTTATGTAGATGTGTTTGGGGGGAGCAGCGCCATCACCTCCCCAAATATTGAAGGGTAGTCCAGTAAAGGATTCCGGGGGGCATGGCCTTGTCTGAAGCCTATGGAGGTCAGGGTCTAAAGCACCCCCCGAGCGGTGACCCCTGGGGGAGTCCCTAGTTGATGTGCATCAGCAGGTGTTACCCCTTCCTGATCTTCAAGCAAACAGCCTGAAACTGGATAGACAGATAGGACCAATACCTAAGCCAATCCCACTCTTTACCTGTAACCAATAAAGTTGTGGCCAATTTCAGCCCATTAACCTTAAAGATTTGTGTCATGTGTCGTTATTCCTACTGGTGGGAGGAGGGAACTCGCCACGCAACGGCTATGCTCTGCCTCTACAGTTGGAGATGCCAGCACCAGCGTGAAGAGACCTCTCAGCACCAACTCACTCTGAGGAGCATCTGTTTGCTTGCCCAGTCTGAATATTCCTCTCACTGTGCTAACGCTGTGCGTACCCTTATCTTTTAAAACAAAGATCAGGGGGCGTGTTGCTCACTGGATCACCTCTTAACTTGCATAGCCATGCAGTTCACCTGAAGTGCCTTTAACCCTCACCTCCACCCATGAATCATGTTTATCTGAGCATTATAGATTTTTGCAGAAATTTTAACCTGAGTTCTTTATCAGCTGAGAGCCTGGACAAGCAACATACTTGTGCTGGCTGGACATAGTTGTGCAAGAGAAATCACATCACCAAAGACTGGTGGATTGCACAGAAAGAATCAGCTGACTGGGAGGAAGGATAGGATAGAAATTGAGTGAATTAGTAAATAAAAAGAGAATAAAAACAAGCTTCTGCAAGTGTATCTGTCACACTGGATTCATTTGTGCCACCTTTAATCTCCGCTAGTGCAAGGACTCTTGTGCTAGTGAACAGAAAGTTGGATATGACACTATGCCTGCTTTGATTAAAATGAAATCTTTTAATCTTTGTTTTGATTAAGAAGGAACATCATTTAAGTTTGTAAACAATAATTATTGATGGAAATAACTGATCAATGAACTAAAAATTGAACTAAAAAGTGCACTGGGGAAAAGAATTCTGGCCTCTCTGCCTGATATATCTGCCTGCCACCCATGCATGGTTTTTATATCCATGTGTTCATGTATTGGTGGATATTCAAAGATGTTTCCACACTCCACCCACAGAACAAAATGGTAAACTCCAGCTAAGGTCTCACCATGTAAACCTACTGCCTGCCTAACTCTGTTCTAAATCGCTTGGGAAGAGCTGGTTAAATTCCTTTTCGTTAGAAAGTGTTTAACATTCTTTCAGATCTTGGATACAGAACAATTAATTGAAGAGGCATCTAGATTGCACAGTGTGTCCATGAATATGATTAGTGCATTGAATTATTGAACAACATTGATAATACAGAGAGCAAACATTTGTAGTGGTGTTTGTTCTCTTCAAGTAAATAGCAGAGTTAGTCTTCTGGGCTGGAAAAAAAAAACCCTATTCTTTTCTCACCCCACTCCCTTTCAAATCATTGATTGTAGGAGATGGTTTGGTAACATTAGGAAAGAATGCAGAAGTGATGATCCTACTACTGGTGTGTGAGAAAACCATGAAGGTGTCCTGGTGTCTCCAAAAATGAGCAGGTAGAACTAAGATAGCTATACTGATGCTCTCCAGAGGTTGTTGAGCCATGGCTCCCATCCTGCCAGCATAAGTCAATGGTCAGGGATGATGTTAGCTGTAGTTCAACAACATCTGGAGGGCACTGGGCTAGCCATCCCTGAATGTAGATGTAAGAAATGCAGAATGGATTTCACAGGGAGGGTTTAGGTTTGGCCACCAGAATTTCTAGAAGGTTTTTGAAAATGTTTGAAATTGTACGGTTCAATTTTGCACCTGGTGAATTCTAGTAGCGGCATTTCTTCATTCGCGGAGGCTTTTCTATCCCATATTTTAATTATTTTATTTATTTATTGGAGTATCTATGGGCTGCAGTTCCATGAAAAAACACAACAATGTGGTATTCAGAATACAAAGTTGCAATAAGAGAAATAAAAGCGCAATAAAAACGATAGGGGGAAAAAGTATCAGGAAAAGCATCAATAAATAGTGGTTGGTGAAAATAGATTCACATTGCAAAGGCACGTCTGAGTAACAGTCTTCAGAAGACATCTAAAGCAAGGCAGAAGTGATTCATGCCAAACCTCTACCATCAGAGAATTCCAAAGGGCAGGACCTCCCATACTACAGGCTTAGTCCCTAATAAAAGCCACCTGAACCTCAGGGACAGGGGGAACCATGAGATGTGCCCCCTCAGAGGTTCCTCAGTGATTGAGGCAGAGCATAAGGGAACCAGAACTTCCTTAATGCGGTGCAAATTATTTAGGGCTTTCTAAATTACCACAATTAAGTAAACATGAAATGGTTCAAAAATCAAGGTGTGGCTTCCGATTGGCTGAAGGAGCTTCCTGCACTCTATTGGAAGCTGTGGAAGCCACGTTGGATGTTCAGCTTCCAAAGAACGTTTGCAAACCAGAACACTCACTTCTGAGGTTGCAGCATTTGGGAGCCAAGCCATTTGAGTACCAAGGTACCACTGTACACAAACATTGGTGGATTGCACAACAAGAATCAGCTGCTAGGGAGGAAGGGTAGGATAGAAACTCAGTGAGCTGATGAATGAATAAATAAGGATCAAAGCAAGCTTCTGCTAGCATACCTGTTGCACTAGATTCATTTGTGCCCCTTTTAATCTCTGCCATCTGCTCATGCAAGGACTGTTGTGCTAGCAAACAGAGAATGTTGTCTATGACACCATGCCTGCTCTGATTAAAATGGATTATTTTAATCTTTGTTTTGCTTAAGTAGAAGCCTCATTCTAGTTCATTAACAATGATTATGGATGGATATAACTGATCAACGAACTAAAAGTTGTAGCCCTGAAGAGAATAAATACATCTGGGAAAAGAGTCTCAGAAGCTGCATGGCCAATGATCAGGGAAGATGGACCTGGTAACATCAGGAGGGCACCCTGGGTGAAAGTCCCACAATCCTTTGCTTCTAATGTTGTATGTATGAAGCAGGCGAATACTGAATATTGCACCGCACCAAGCCTCAAGTATACTTCTTGCAATAAAAATTCTGAACAGAAGATGGCACTGTATGATCGCCTTTAAGGGAAAATACACTTGTTGAATAGAACATGTTAGTGTAATAGTTTGATTAGCTGCAAGTCTATCTTCTTTTGCAACTTTATTTGGGGTTCATGCATTTTGCTGCTGTGATGTGCCTGTCCATATGTAACAGCTCATATTGTTAGGCACACAAATGCACACAGTTCCTTTACACTCGGCTGTTGCTTCTGCCAGCTCCAAGTTCCTTCTCAAGTGTGCTTGCAGCCATTGCCAATTCTGAGCATGGGTGTGTGCATAACGCATCCAGCATTCTCCAGCTGGCATTTGAGTCTGATTCCTTCTATTCACCAGGCTAGCTTGCTGGATTAAAGAAATGCGACAACAGTGTAAATAGAATATAAAACAGACTGAACCGTGTGATTAGAATCTAAACTGACTTGACGGTGATTTCATTTAATCATCTTTCCCTGCAAGCACTATTTAGCATTTATTTAGAGCCACCAGGGGACTAAACACTGCAGATAACATGTGCTGGAGGGTGGAAGTGAATGCAAGAACAGTGGACTGAATGGAAGCAACAAGTTGGACTTTGGCATTAACTATACTACAAAGTCTTATCTGATCTGAGAGACAGTGTGTAGCATAGTGGTTAGAGTGCCAAACTAGGACCTGGGAGATGAAGGTTCAAATCCCCACTCAGTCATGAAGTTGACCTTGGGCCATACACATTCTCAATTAGGAGTGGGCAGATCTGTCCATTTTGGTTTCTCTTAGTGTTTCATTTTTCCTGTTTTAACTTCTCCACATTTACTGATGGTGTGTGTGCTTTTTAAGTCCTCTTGAAAGTCCATCCCCATCTTAGTGCAAATTTCTCCTAATATTCACATTTTGCATGCCATTTGGCCCAATTTATATATTTCTACAAAGCAATTTCCCCTACCAAAATGTGGTTTTGTATGCTGTTTTCACGAATATATGCATTTGAATGCACACTTTGCTTGGTGCACAGTACTTGACTGGGAAACATTGCAAAAAAACTGAATTGATTTTCTCCCCCCCCCCCATCTCAGCCTAAACTACCTCACAGGGCTGTTGTTCAGAGAAAATGGTATGTGTGTGTGGGAGAACTATATACACAATATTAATCTCCTTGGAAGAGATATAACCACAATAAATAAATCTTGCATCACTTTATAGCGCTCATGGCTTGCCTCCGAGATTGTGGGTACTTTTTTGGCAAGGTGCTGAGGATTCAAATGAAAAACCCCACTTGATCAAACCAAAGGCGTATATGCAGCTCCAGTTTCCTGCTTCTTACAGTTGGCATCTGGGTGCCTTCTTAGTTTTTATTCTTAATATCTTGCATCAGCCTGATGGAATAGTTGAGTTTTCAGCAGGTGTTTAAAGGTTGAAATGGAGGACACCTGCTGAATCTACGCTGGCAGAGTGTTCCACAGGACTGGGCCAATGACACTGACAGTTCTATTTCATGTTGAGGTCAATTGAGTCTTGCCAACTCAAGGAACAACCAATGACACACCTGCTGAAGATATTGATGATAGAGCTTGGGATTTAAGCACTCAGATAAAGACATAGGCTAGCACCCAGTGGAGCGCTTCTGCTAATGAAAGGATTTCTGCTTATGCAGTGGAATTTCCCTCCTCTCTCTTCTTTCCATGCATTCCACACACCCAACCTAAATCTGCTCTGAAGAGGACCACCACCAGAACAGATTTATGGGGTCTATGGAGAAAGGAGAGGAGAGGAGGGGGATGTTCTCTTGTGCAGCCAAAATTCTTGCACTAGCAGAAGCTAGTTGGATACCAACCATGAAGTGCTTCTGCAATGGTATTGTCTGAATATTTAATTAAACATTTTTGTGCCCATTTATGGATATCTGATTATGAAATAATGATGATGATGATAGATGAAAAGTGCATTGTAAAATGCTTTAAAATTACCACTGATACATAAGTGTGCACATGTTTACAGATTGTATCTTGAGTATTCACTGGTTGCATCCAGAAAAAAAGCTGGCATATAGCAAGAAATTACTGTTCACTTGGGCCCTCTCGTATGAGCACCAGTTTTAATTCAGAGGAACTAGTTAGATCAATACATCCTTGCACATCTGCTTCTATGCTATGCCATAACCAATTAAGCGCATTGATCTCTGAGGACCTCTGGGGCAAGCAGAGTTGTTCAGCTTGTTTTTGAGTACACTTTACCATTCATTAAACATGACTTTAAAATCCAGTAGTCTCATTACTAGAATATAATTGGATTTATTCACAATGAAGCCCGAGGTACACAGTGATAATGAAGTCTTCCCTTCACCCTCTAAAACTCGGATTCTGGACCATTTCAAAAGGAAGAGGAATGGAAAGCTCTAAGGTCAAGGGATGAAAGAAGTGGTTTGTGGGTCCAGGCCACTCATCATCCCGAGATGATAAGTCCTTGCTTATCTCCCTATGTCTCCCAAAGAGAGGAAAGCAATTCTCAAAATGAAGTTTATTCAATGAATTTGCAATCCAGCACACAGCTTGTTATGCTGAAATGTATCTGAGCTTGAATTGTGAAACTGCCGCCAGGAGGTTGTTCCTGCGTTCCCTTGCTGTATGGACTTGCTGCATGGATGGTAAATCGACTCCCTTCTTCAGTTCAATTTATTTAGGACTTCTCTACATTAGAGATTAGGATGGGAATGTGGAAGCAAGAGGCTGACATACCATAAAGGGCATAAGGGACATGCCCTCTCCTGGCAGTAACTTCCACGCCTCTAAGAGTGGGCTTTACATGCAGTAGTTCAACAGGTTCAGTTTTTCCACCACTGCAGGTCCATGGTGAGGGAAGCAGAAAACACAGATGCTCCTCTTGACCTTCCAAAAACAGTGAGGTTTCATTCAGGAAAGTGGCATATAAGAAACTAAGAAGAGCTCCACCAGAGCAACCTAGTCCAGTATTCTCTTCCCATAGTGGCCAACCAGATGCTTATGGGAAGCCACAAGCAGTGCATGAGTGCAAATAATAATAATAATAATAATAATAATAATAATAATAATAATAATAATAATAATTTATTATTTAAACCCCGCCCATCTGGCTGGGTTTCCCCAGCCACTCTGGGCAGCTTCCAACAAAACACTAAAATACAATAATCTATTAAACATTAAAAGCTTCCCTAAACAGAGCTGTCTTTAGATATCTTCTAAAAGTTTGGTAGTTATTTTTTTCTTTGACATCTGGTGGGAGGGCGTTCCACAGGGCGGGCGCCACTACCAAGAAGGCCCTCTGCCTGGCTGCCTGTAACTTGGCTTCTCGCAATGAGGGAACCGCCAGAAGGCCCTCGGTGCTGGACCTCAGTGTCCGGGCAAAACTTTGGGGGTGGAGGTGCTTCTTCAGGTATACAGGACCGAGGCTGTTTATGGCTTTAAAGGTCAGCACCAACACTTTGAATTGTGCTCGGTAACGCACAGAGTTTGTTATAGTGAAATGCCTCTGAGTCCAACATGCTGAGTTATGTTCTATGTGTAAATGAAACCCTGTTGCTCAGTTTTCAAGATTAGGATGGAAATACACAACATTTGCACTACGTAAAGGGGCCAGGTTGCCAAACCCTTTCATAATAACATGTCCCATGCCTCTAACAGAATAGAGAAAGGCCATAACTTAGCGGCAGAATATTTGCTTTGCATGTAGAAAGCCTCAAGATCAATCCCTAGCAACTCTGGGTTAAGCTGGGAGAAGAAATTGCTGCCTGAGATGTGGGAGAGCCAGTGCCGGTCATTGTAGACAAGGCTGAGCTAGTTGGAGCAATGGTCCAATTCAGTAAAGGTAGCTTCCTAGTTGCTTTACAGGCAGTAATTCAACAGGGCCAGTTGCCCCATCCCTGCAGCTTCATGATGGGGAAAGTTGAAAATGCAGACTTTGTTCTTGCTAATGCATCTATTGAAAACAAATCAGTTTCATACAGGGACACAGCATATAAGAATATAGAAGAGCTCTACTGGATCAGACCAAAGGCCTATCTAATCCTGCATTTTGTTCCCAGAGTGGCCAACCAGGTGCCCTTGGGAAGCCACAATCAGAAAAATAATGTGTGCAATAGTGTAAATCCAAAATCGTGTATAGTCAAAAGACATTGGGCTCAATGGCAGGTGGGATTGGCAAAGCCTTTTTTTTTTTTTTTTGCTTTCCACCCCCTTAAAAAAAAAGCCAAGTGCCTAAAGAAAAATGTGCACAAGTTAAATGAACAAAAGTTGCAAGTTACCTTTTTAAACTTTAACTTAAACCATTCTTAACTTACCAAACATGTAGCCTTTTTCTATGCTAGGAGAAGGGGGAAACCTTTGAAGGAACATAGAAGGGCATGTTTTAAAGGTCTAACAGCCTATATTTGCACACTTTACTTTGCTGCATTTTTTGTGATTTAAAACTTCTGCTGGGGTTCTCTCACCAACGAGTATTTTCCCCAAACCTGGATCTTGGCATCCAGGGAATTCTCATTTGTATATCTATTTCCTGCCTTTGTAACCAACAAATAGCACTTTTCTATGGGAAGAAGCTGATAAAGTTGGTGATAACCAAATCCATCTGTGACGGAGCTGCTTCTCAAGTACAGCAAGATGCATCAGGGTTGCTTACTCAAAGAGAGTAAGGCAGGTGTTAACGCCAAAAGAATTTGCATCCTTGATTAAAACAGAGGACCCCCCCTTCTTTTGCTGAAGAAGCAAAGACGACATGAAAATATTTAGATTTCCCCCATATTTTCCCCCTAAGTATGTTTTTGCTCATTAAAATCACAACACTGGGTTTATGCCATGATATACCACTCTAATTAGGAGGATTACAGCACTCACTGGCAATGAGATTCCATATTGCCTGCTAATCCTATTAACATTCTGTCAGAGATAAGTTGAGCATCTTCTATTTACAGTAATGTTTACTCCAATTATGAAAGATTAGTAGACAGATACGGGATCTACTCCATTTCCGAGGCAGGGGGGACAACCACCACCACCAAGAACATTTGGAGGCACAACTGGAGAATACATGGAAGCTGATGAATCAAAACCAGTAACCCAGTAGCTAGTAGGGAGTACCCAGTGCTTCCCAAGAATCTGAAAAAAAAACCCCCGTCCCAAAGTGATTTTTAAATGGATAGTATAATTTGTGGGGTTCGGTACTGCAAACACACACACACACACACACAGAGAGAGAGAGAGAGAGAGAGAGAGAGAGAGAGAGAGAGAGAGAGAGAGAGATGCATTGTTCATTGCATCTTATGGCATCCAAATGTAGGTGGAAATGTCTCACCCACCTTAGGAACTCTTGTTTTTAACAGTCAAACCCATATGCGCAAAGTCACACCAAAGTCCACCATACTTTCAGTCCACCATATTGATTCAAAATGGTGTCCAGTGTCCAAAGATAAGCAAAGACTGCCCCCTTTACCTCAAGAACGCTTTTGACAAGTTGAATAACAATGTCCTGAGAGGCATCCAAATCAGCACAGTTGTGACCTGCCACGCCAAATTTGGTGACCGTACCTTCAGAGTCCACAAAATCCGCACAGTTTAGACCATGACACTGAACTGGGCAAAGTTGCACCAAACCAGGCAACAATCTGCAGAGGAGTTGGTGCACACTGGTGCAGTTTGGGGCTGCCACACCAAATTGGGTGAAGTCAGTGCCGGAGGAAGAGGAGTGTGGGGGGAGTGCACCGCCCCTGGCAGCGCGATCCTGGTAGGGTGCCATTGAGACTGCCCCCCGCCTGTGCTGGGTGCCACGCCCCCAGGTGGCATGCCATGCCCCCGGGATGCGTGCCAGTCCCGCCCCCGTCTGCTCTCCATCCCCTGGTGCCGGAGCATGAAGCTCCGCCCCTGGATGAAGTCACACCAAAGCCATGTTTCAGCTTGCCATTTTGATTTAAAGTGGTGTCTATCATCCAAACATCAACAAAGACTGCTGCCTCCAGCTTGGGAACCTTCATGCAGAGGTTTGGTGAAGATATCTCAAGAGGCAGCTAACCCCATGCCCCCAAATAGATGAAGTTATGTCATAGTGATTGTTTCAGTTGACTATCTTGATTCAAAATGGCATCCAGCAGCACATTATCAATGTAGACCCCCAACCCCAACCTTAGGTACCCTTATGCTGAGTTTGGCAATAACTGAACATGTGTCCAAACCCAGAGAGAACAAATGGACAGAGAAACAACCCTCTTTCCAAGAAACATAGTAGATATAGAACATGTGATAGTATGTCACTGTTCCCTCAAGAGTCTCTGCCTGAACCTGAATACACCTAAGTTAATGTGTCCATTGGGTACCTAATGGTTAGTACCGCTGGCATGTAACTCTAATAAGCATGAGCGTCCCCCTCTCTGTGAATGCCAAGATCTATTATTCATGTGGACATTTTTCCATGTGGAGTGCCCACCCTATTCAATCAGCGTTGTGGGACCTGTGGTTCTCAGATGTTGCTGGGCTACAACACCCATCATTCCTAACCATTGGCCTTGCTGGCTGGGGCTGATGAGAGTTGGAGGCCAGCAACATCTGGAGGCCCACAGACCGCCCCCTTGCCTTATATTGTAAAGGCAGAAGAAGAGCCTGACTACATCCGACCTCAAGACCATCTAGTGCATCATCCCTGTCCCAACAATGGTGAAGCAAATACCTACAGGAAGGTCATAAGCTAGGAAATGTGCTTTGGCTTTCAGATAACACTACTCCCTTTTGGAGTCTGGTATATATATTGCAATCGACTGTAGAAGTTAATAGTCTGGAAAGGCTGCTGGTTGAAATAATATAGAAGCTTAAGGTTGTTTTTTACTCATGGCAAACAAAGCTATTCAGGGTACAGGATTACTTGTGGCCAACCTAGAATCAAGAGGCTAAGACTAACACTAACTGATTTGGAGAAGAAGCAGGAAGGAAGTAAAGGCTGAAGAAGAGCAATCTACAGGAAGTTGTTCAAGAAGGAATCTGTGAGTGAAGGATAGTTAGCCTTTCCATCACAGTTGTATCTTGGTTGTCAAATGCCTTGGTACTGGGATGTTTTTGCTCCTGAATGCCGCAAACCTGGAAGTGAGTGTTCCGGTTTGCGAAGGCTTTTGGAAGCCAAATGTCAGACGAAGCTTCCGCGGCTTCTGGTTGAGTGCAGGAAGCTCCTGCAGTCAATCGAGAGCCGCGCCTTGGTTTTCGAACCATTCCAGGAGTTCGACAGCCAAGGTACCACTGTACTTTCTACTGGTTCAGGTAACTTATTGCAAGCATTGTTTCTTTGCTCCCAACACTCCACTCAGGAAACTCTAGTTCTCATAATGGCTTATCTGGGTATGGGAACAGCTTGATGTTGTTTATACATTTAAATCAGGGATGGAGAACCTGTGGACCTTCAGATGTTATTGGACTCCAGGTCTAAAAATCTGTGACCATGGGGAATGCTTGTGGGGCTGATGGGAGTTGGAGTCCAACAACATTGGGACAATCACAGATCTGTTGTCTCTGCCTTAGTTTTCAAGATGGGCATGCTTTACCAGGAAAAGAAGCGCTTAAGCCAATCCCTGTTGGTGAAGATAATCTGTAGCTTTCAGATCACAGCATGACATGAGTTGTCATGGTCACCACAAGAACTACTTTGCTGACACTGCTTCGCCTCTGAAGTGCAGGAACTTACTTTAGCCATTGAAACACAAGTCATTACACAGGAAAACTACAAGTTAAGCCAATCCATGCATCAGGCGGCACGATTTCTTTTCAGCTAAGATTAATTCAGAATTTCTCAGAATTCCTCCCCCCACCTTAATTTTTAGCTTTGAAGAGGACTACAATTTGCCTGTGATACACTGAGCTTTAAATTACTATTGCGACCTCTAACCCTTAACTTAATCTTAACATAGCTTTTGTCTTTTGGAAATTTGTGTTAATCTTTTATTAGATATACTTACTTTGAATTATAATTGGATGACCTATGAAGATAATCATCAATTTTTGATCAGGGCCCAGATGAAAACAGAAGAATGTGAATCATTAATTATGCATCCTTTGAAGAATTGTGGTGGTGCAAAATATATCATATTCCCCAGGATGGAAAAGGTTTTTTTTCTGCTAAGATTTGCAAGTCTGCTAAGGGAAAGCAGAAAAGCTTAGATTATAATAGAATTTCCTTTTGGGGACATTTTTAAAGAAGTAGTTGGTCAGTTTCAAAATGTTCAATTCTAAAGTAAAACCGAGGGTTGTATGTCTTCAATGCCCTCATTCTGTTAGTGCAAGGATTTATGCTTGCAGAATAGAACTTTGCCCCTCTCCTCACTTATATTATTCCCTAATCTGCTCTAGAGGGTTGGATAGGGCTGCCTTATGTATGGAAATTCCTGGACATATACGAGATTCGTCCACTGAAAATAGCGTCCGGGCGGAATTTTCAGAAATCAGTAAAAAATTCCAGGAAAATCCGAGCCTAGGGCTGCCCATACTGGAAGGTTTGTGTGTGTGTATGTGAATTCCCTAAAAGATGCATGAAAAAACTTACCATAATTTTTCATGCATAACACAACCCCATGTATAAGACAACCCCTATTTTTGGGAACCCAAAATTAAGAAATTTGGGAAATTGCAAAAGCAGTTGCTGAGTTTCTTTTGTAAGTTCACTGAGCTGCTGAGCTGTTTTTTGATGATCCCCCACTCTGGCTGACAACTGGATATTTTGGAGATTTTGCAAAAAACAACAACCCCAAACCCTCAAATATGGCAACCCTAGGGTTGGGAGAGCCCCTAAAACAGATTTAAGTGGGTATCGGGGGGTGGAGAGGGGAAAGATTTGTTATACATCTGTAAATCCTTGTGCTGATGGAACAACTGGCTTGGTACTACTTTTGTATTTAGAAATGTAACATTTCACAATGATCCACCATGATGCTAAACATTATTTGGAAAACAATTGCTTTTAAGTGGATTCACCTGCAAAGAGCATGCTTAGGAATGGTGTCCACCACTGTAGTTTTCCTCAGCCCAACAGAAGAAGACTAAACCTACTTTGAGCTCAAATGGGGCTGGACTCAAGTAAATGTTTGTGTTTCAATGATCCCCATTCAAAGGTTTGCACCAGCATAATTAATCATGGTTGATGGAAGCCTTCAAATGGGGGATTCAAATAACCACATCCCAATGTGGAGACAGTTACTGTGGAACATTTTCAATGATGGGCAGCTTCTCAGGCTCAGCAGCTACTGCCAGATAAGTTTGTGATTGGAGGAGCGATGTGCCTGCTCTTTCGTAGGTGGCAATGCTTCTGAATGCCAGTAGTTAGGAATCACTACTGAGTTGGTGTTGCACTCAGGCACTGCTTGCAGGCTCCCCATAGACATCTGATTAGCTACTGTAAGAACTGAATGGTGTACATGATAAGCCATTGTCCTGATTCAGCTCTCCTTATTTTCTTATGATAACAGGCAGGTGTGAGGGCCAAGTATCAGCACCAAAGGGCTCTGCTTCAGTTAATGGGCCTTGGCAGGTGCATGGGGTAGCTGCCTGTTGATATCAGCGCTGGTGACGTGTGTGTGTGTGTGTGTGTGTGTGTGTGTGTGTGAGAGAGAGAGAGAGAGAGAGAGAGAGAGAAATGAGCAAACACCCAATTGATCATAAAGTTATGAGACCCAGTTTCAGGAAGTGCAGCTGCACTTACAACTGGGAGGAAGGGATCTGCCGATTTTGGTTCAGTTTCTCATTTTGCTAAACTTAAACTGATTTCTCCACCTTTTGGAGAAATATCATGTCATTGGCTGAAGAAGTCCAAATTAAGTAGCCTTTTATTAAAATGCAAACAAGTGGACCCCCACACCCATTCAACACTATTGTGGCCAACACCAGCAAAAAAAAAATGCACATAAACCCCTGGGAATAAGCAGCAGGCTTGACAGGAAAACAGAAAAAGGGAAAACAAATATCCATGTGCTCAACCCTAAGATCAGGGTGAGCGAAAGGAGAAAGGGGAGGGACTTGCGTAGTAAAAGCAAATGAGCTGTGGCAAACTCACTTTGGGTGATAAATCACCTGGCCGGTAACATCTCATTTCATGCATGCCAAATTTTACTCTCCTTACAGTGAATCCTAGTAAGGATTCAATTTTCCAATTACCACTCCAGCATTCTTTAAACTGATGATCAAATCAAATTCTCTCTCATAACTTTATTTAAATCTTTCCTCCTCCACTGAGCTATAAAAGCATTTTTCTGGGAGAAAAGAAAATGTACCAAGGCAGTGGTGTGCTGCATCCTAACTAACCTGTGTCTGCATATGAACCTGGTTGGGTTTTCTTCCCCTCCTCTTCCTCCTTCTCCTTCTTATTAGAGATCAGGACTATATTCTGGCCTTTTAAAAGACAGTGGCTTTCTGTTTGTTGTATGATAACTAAATAGTGTCTCTATATGAGCCTGGGAGGTCTCCTCCTCCCTCTTCCTTTAAAACTAAACATTAAACTAGTTTGGGAATTTCATTCTGCTGTCAAGATGGGCATGGCATGCTTTGACTAGCATCAGATCAGAATCAGAACAGGAAGTGGTCTATAGGTCAAGCACATGTTTTGCATGGAAAAGATATCCGCTTCATATCGAAACATCTCCAGGTTGGGTGGGGAAAACCCTGTCCAACAGTATAAATGATGGCAGGTCAACACAATATCCTCCAGACATTGTAGATTACAACTTCCACCATCCATGGCCTTTGGCCATCCTAGCTGGGGCTGATGGGAGTTATAGCTCACAACATCTGGAGTGCAGCACATTGACTAGCCCTGGTGTAGACAATACTGAGCCAATGAATGGCCTCAGTGTAAGGCACTGTCCTATGCTCTAGAGGAGACAGAACTAATCACCCAATGGGTCCGTCCACCTCCTCAGGAACAGCCAGCATGGTGCCTTTACAACTTCAACTCCCACCAGCTCCTTCCAGCATAGCTGGACCCAATAACTACAGCGGGGTGCCATGTTGGCTGTCCCCATTGCTATTTTTTTTTTAGAAAAAGAGGTGTTGGAACTCACCATGAACGCTTCTCTTGTTCTCTTATAATGGCAATGGCACCCAACTGAGAGGTGCTGAAACTGAGTTCTGGCAAGTTCCCACTAAAAAAAGCCCTGGCTGTCTCCAACCTGATCTTAAACAATATTCTCCATTGAGGGCCTTGTTCTGGCATTATCTTTGCAGTGTGGGAATTTTTGTTGCACTTCTCCCTCTTCTACCACAAACACAAAGCCAGAATAGCCCAACCGCATGGCAGGAGTCCATGGGCAGGAGTGTATGAAGATATAAAGCTGCCTCCCATTGATAAGATATCAGATTTTTTCCTATTGTTTTATTGAAAACTTTCTGCTCCTGCTGAATAAGAGAAGCATGGTAAAGCTAGCAGGCTGTTAGTCTTTCTATATGAATGACTGTGGAGGAAGTCAATGATACAGAGGCGAGAACTCAAAGCTTCCTTAAAGTGCTAGTTTATGAGCCTATCAAGCCCAGTATTTATTGACTACTCTGTCAGGTAGTGGTTCTCCAAGGCCTTCAAGGAGATGTTGGGGATTGAACCCAGGACTTCATGCATGGGAACCAAATGCTATCCCCTTTTAAAGTTTATTAATGATGGTGGCAGGGGCAAGAAAAATTGCATCATATTAAGTAAAATTGCTTTGCAAAGGGGTGCATTGAGGAAATTGATTTTTTTTAAAAAAAACAACACTTGCATATTGGGAGAAGTTCACACCAGAATGCTTTCATGAAGTCTTTCTTGTTTTTAAAATCCATAAACGGATGTAGAAATATAGAGAACTAAACTTAAGGCTGTAAAAATGAGAAACAGAGAGAAACCCAAATTGAGAGGTTCACCCATCCCTACCCAGTAACTTTTAGTCCCTGGCTCATGCAGAGTGTGCTCCCCTTCAGTTCTGGATCCCAAGGCAATTGGTAGTTGGAGCCAAATGCTCTTCTGTCTGAGAGGGGAGAGGCAAACTCCCTTCAACTGCTCCTTCTCTGGCTGGATAGGGCCAGGTTGATCTCCTTTTGCTGTGAGCAACACAGCCTATCAGTATCCTGATGGAAGAACCAAAAGGACACACAACATTGCACATAGTTTGGCTTTTCCATGCTCAAAACATAGATTTTCATTCATGGTCAGATCCTTGTGGCAAAATGAATTTTACTATTCACGGATGTGAATAATATCCATGTTTATGTCCATAATGTTCAGAGGCCCGGAATATTCTACCATTTCCAGTCCTGAGTGTGCTGTATTTTTGAATATAGGACATGTCCCCCAACTCCTCTCTTCTTGACCTTACGCTCTGATGTCTTTCCATTCCAATTTACCCTTCTGAGCTGTCCTTTTTTATCTTTCTTACAGCACAGACACAATATTATTATTGCAGCCTTAAGAGGATTTGCTGAGGCATTTGAAAGTGTCTTTTATGCAGATTCCCACACTCCTTTTCCCATTTGTGCCAGACACAGCTATAATTGCAGTTTAATGCGCGTTCTCTCCTCAAAATAAATAAAAATTAAAAATGGTCTGTAATTGTTTCCAACTCTGACCAATGTTATTATTTTAAAAAGGGAGGTAAACTTAGTATTTTAAAGTGTAAGCAAATGGAAGCATAATTCAAGACCGCCAAAGAGTTATGCTACTCCAAGGAAGTCAAAATGCACTCATTTGCATTTCAGCACTCAGCAACAAGGGATACAAGGTGTCGATTATGTTCCATGTGTGACCTTTTTAGTTTTTAGGTAATGTGCCTCAATTAATTGTCTGTGGCATCATAAAGAACCCTTTTTGCTGCAGCATGACTCTGAAAAGCCATAAAATGCTTCCCGTACAGCTGAAGTATGAAATGCACAGCTGACCTTAGCACTTAGTGATAGCTCACCGAAGCTAATGCAGACTTTCTATTGGCATAAATTACAGTGTAACCCAAACTGAATAAGCTCAGCTAAAGCTTTCTTAGCCAACGTAGCTGGGTTTGGTAAAGTCATAGAAACCATCAGGCTTTTGAATTTGTTTCTCAGCCCATCTGTGGAGCTGTACCCCAGGATCTACTAAGAAATACAGTGGTACCTCGGGTTACATACGCTTCAGGTTACATACGCTTCAGGTAACAGACTCCTCTAATCCAGAAATAGTGCTTCAGGTTAAGAACTTTGCTTCAGGATGAGAACAGAAATCGTGCTCTGGCGGCGTGGCAGCAGCAGGAGGCCCCATTAGCTAAAGTGGTGCTTTAGGTTAAGAACAGTTTCAGGTTAAGTACGGACCTCCAGAATGAATTAAGTACTTAACCCGAGGTACCAGTGTAGCTCAGCTGGTCATGAGACTCCTAATCTCTGGGTCATGGGTTCAATCCCTACATTGGGCAAAAAGATTTCTGCATTTCAGGGAGTTTGGACTAGATGACCCCAGTGGTCCCTTCCATCTCTACAATTCCATGACTTGATGATCAAACAAGTTTGAATGTTAGAATATAGGGCAGGGGAAGGGGGAAAGTTCAGTGGAAGAGACATGCTTTGCATGTAGAAGTTTGGGTTCAATCCCCAATATATCCAGATAAAGTTGAAAAAGATCACAGCCTGAAATCCTGCGTACCTGCCTACAGCCAGTATAGACTAGCCTCCTCCAAACTGCATTGGTAGACTTTGGGCTCTCAAATCTCAGTTACCCCCACCTCTCGTGCTCTGTCCTACAACATCATTGTGGTGTCCTTGCAGCTTGATGTCCAGTATGGCTGCATCACTCATGCTACCCTAAAACCGACACAGCAAACTGGTACCCTTCAGATGTTTGGGAATGCTAATTCCATGATCGCCAGCCAGTGACATAGCCAATTTATGATTTTTTCAAGCTAGTTCTCTAGCCAAGTAATGTGTACAAAAATGCATATATAGTCATACCTTGGTTGTCGAACGCCTCGGTACTCAGTCGTTTTGGCTCCTGAACACTGCATACAGAGAAGTAAGTGTTCTGGTTTGTGAACGGTTTTTTTTTTGGAAGCCAAATGTCCTTTTCAGCTGTCGGCATTGTTTCCGGGGGCCAATCAGCCAATCAGAAGCTGTGCCTTGGTTTGCGAACGTTTTGGAAGTCAAACAGACTCCCAGAATGGATTCCATTCGACAACCAAGGTACCACTGTACTAGGGCACTAGTGTTCATATAGAAAATAACATGAAAAACTTCATTATATTAGGGAAAACTGCTTTGCAAAAATGTGTATATTAGGCAAAATTGCATAGAGAAATGTGTACATTAGGGAAAATTTGCAGTAAAATGCTGGTGAATTTTCATGAGCATTTTTTTTTTTACATTGCAAAATGATGTGGAAAACACCTGAGACTGGAAAAGTAAGAAAACAAGAGAAACAGAAACGAACATATTCATCCATTCCTAATCCTGACCAACACACTTCCCACTAAGCAATTGTGATAATATATAAAATCACTTTTCTTCCTCAGTGCTGCATGTGACATTGGAAAATGTTCGTCTAACAGAGGAATCAATGTGGGCAAGTAAATGGCGTGTAAAATTGAGTCGAAAGAGCTTTACTTTTTCCTCCATATTTATTGTCACCAAGTATCCTCGGAATGGCAATGGGTTGACAAAGCATTCAGGTGAAGCCCTCCATCCATCTGTGGCTTGTTTTCATTAAACACTATAATTTCATGTCAACAGAATTTATGCCCAGTTCTGACATGCATCATACTACATGTTTAAGGAGGATTTTAAAAATGTTTTTGATCATCCAAGTTTCACTCATTCAGCTTTCTCCACTCAGAATATGACCTTCACTCCATAATGAAAGCTAAAGCTTCCTTCCCTCTGAGAGCAATCTGCTGCAATTCTGTTGCCCCTTAATTATGGAAATCCTATTGCCTGAAGTGTGTATGTGATCAGAAACAACACCATTCACACATTTAATGAAAAGCAATGGCAAAATCCTCTCTTTGGGTCTCTAGTCACATCACACCATGTGTTTAAAGAGCTCTTGCGATACTTTAGCAGTCATGGCTTTCCCCAAAGAAACCTGGGAACTGTTGTCTGTTAAGGGTGCTGGGAGCTGTTAAGAGACCCACTGCAGAACCACAATTCTCAGCACCCTTGACAAATACCATTCCCAGCATTCTTTGGGGGAAGTCATGACTGGTATAAATGTGATTTCAATGTTTGGTGTAGATGCAACTTCTGACTGTACTGGCTTAAGATGCTTACACAGCTGGGTGGTCCTCTGCTTGTAGCAGACTTCTTCAAGGGCACAGTGACATTCCAAAGGGTGAACTGGTTTGCAGTTGACAGAAACAAGGACAAATGTTAATACTCCAGAAGCTATGCATGGCATATTTTTTTCATAGGCATTCATAGACCACACTTCATCATCTAGTCCCAGGGTGAACTAAATACTGCTCAATGTAACAAGTCAACCATTTATTAGATTATGAGACCATAAATTAAGCTGACAGAAGTCAGAAAAAGCAACAGTACTACAAATGGGAGGGGTGTTCCAATCTCACCTTCACCTCCCCCCATCCTGTGAAAAAGGTGCATCTTCTTCACCTGATGTCAAAACAATGTATACTTCTGAATTCCAGTTGTGGTGACCACTGGAGGGGAGAATGCTGCTGAGCTCAAATCCTGCTTGTGTCTTTCCTGTAGGCCAGCACAATGGTTGGCCACAATCTGGTTGGTCAGCAGCACAATGATTTGAGTCCAGGTAAGGATATGGCTCCAAAGGAGCAAGCAGGAACTGGCAGGGTACTCCACTGGGATTGGCCCCACTCGGGACTTTTCCATCAATGTCAGCCAACCCCACAACTCACCTAGGCCTACAAAGTCCTGGGCTTGCCCATCTGTCTGAGAAAACTCTTTCTTATGAGTAGCCGCTGCAGAATGTCATGAGTCAGGGATCTTGTCTTGCATGGCAGAGTTGTTTGATGAGGATAAGACTGCTTCTTTCGAGGGAGAACAGAGAGTTTCTCATTCACACAGCCCTGCTGTCATCCTGTGGCTCAGAGGATGACTCCCTTGCAGTGCCTCCACCTCTCCAGCTTTGCAGAAACCAAAGACTACAAAATAAGACAATGTTTGTTACAAGGAGCTGGAGCCTACCACACTCCAGGGCTCATCAGCCCACATAAGGCACCAGCGAGTTCTAGCTCTCTGTAGATAATAGTTCTGTCCAAGGTCCAGTGTGGTGGCTGATTGACACAGATGCTTCCTGCTTTCCCTGCAAGTTTCCAGTTCCCACCAAACTGGACACAGACTTTGGGTACCTTGCTTTGCCTTGAACTGCACATTTTAACAGGCCTCCCCGTGGTTTCTTCTGCTCTCATCTCCTTGCTCTGTCCTTAGCCTTTGGACCTGTTTGGGCCATGTTATTTTTTCTACCTGACAACCCAATGAGGCCTCAGAAGAACCAGGTAAATTCTTTAGGTGGTCAGGCCCTCACAGCTCCTTGCCAGGAACTCTGACCCTGCTGATTTCTCTGTGTACTGTAGCGCTGCTGCTGCAAGGTGGTGTCTATGGAAAACTACTGTGTTCAACATGATTAAGCATCCATAGCTCTAAATGCATTGATTACATTTATTAGGGAGGTTTGAAGGGATGGTTTGGGGATGAGGAAACAATGAAATTTTAAACTTGACATTCAGTGCCAGTATTGAGCAAAACTATGCATGGGGAAAGGGTAGAGAGAAAATTAATTGGCTGTGTCCATTACCACTGTGCTTGCCTAGGAGTCCCCTGAAGCTATCGCTGTAGCAACTGTTATGGGAGGCTGCAGCAGTGATGAGAGGCCTGGGCAGAGCTATTATTATGGAAACCACTAAGGCAGAGAGTAGAACAGAGAATCCAGAGGGGCTAATAGGCTATTGGTGCATGCCTTATATTCTCATTTGTGATTCTGGCAATAAAGAGATTAGAGAATATAATAAAAAGGGCTCTGTTTCTTCTAATGAGCTGCTGAATTTCTTTCAATGGACTTTGGGGACCTTAAGTGATACAGCTGAAATAGAAGCAGAGGCTCTATGAAAAGACTTTTGGATGGCTCATCTCCTGTATTTTAAAATAGAATAGAATAGAATGATTTGTAAACATTGCCAAGTGCTGGTGACCTAAAGGAAAGCATCAGAGGCTACAAAGCTTGAAGGAATTGCAAGGAATTTAGAGGATAGGCCCCCAAATTGAAAATGACCTAAACCCAATAGACAACTTGGCAGAAAGAAATAACAGGGGAAATGTTCTGGTTGTCTTCAAATGTTTGTAGATATTGGAATCAAACCATTGTGATAATTTTTTTGAATGACAAGAAAAATGATACAGGTTGGACCTTCTATAACACTCTTTATTTAATCCATTGCTCCAGAGATGGGGAACCTGTGGTCTTCCATATGTTTTTGGACTTTAGTTCCCATCACACAACAAAGACAATGGTCAAGGAAGATGGAAGTCCAGCAACCTTGGGTGGGCAGTGGGGGGACCACACAGGTTACCTATCTCTGCATTAATTCATCATCCTTGGTCCTGTTCACTTTGATGGACAATAGCTCTTCAGGATATTCCTTGAAATATTTTAAATTGAGGATGTTTGGAATTGAACCGTGGAGAACCTAAGAAAAACCTAATAAATCAGACTGCAGGTAATCTAGTCCAGCATTCTGTTCTCATAGTTGTTGACCAGATGCCTATGGGAAAACCACAAGCAGGACATGAACACAGCAGTCCTCTCCTCACTCATATTTCCAGCAACTGGTACTCAGAAGCATATCTCTGCTGGAGGTAGCCAGCATCTCATCGTGACATCTCATGGTAGCAAAATATTACAGTTTAGCTATGCACTGTGTTAAAGAAGCACTTGCCTGTCCTGAATCTTCCCAGATTTTATTTCATAAAATTTATATACTGCTTGACTGTGGAAAACAACAACCCTAAAGCTGCTGTTTATAAAACAGCAACAACTATGAAGTCATGAGTTAAAAACAGCTGTTGAAAAACATACAAGCTATAAAACCAGATTAGAACATATATTCAACATTCTACATGCATGAATAGGCTTGCCCAAAGAAAAAACGTTTTTAGTAGGCACCGAAAAGACTAAATGAAGAGACTTGCCTGGTGCCAATACACAGGGAGCTACAAAGTGTGGATGCTGCCACACTAAAACTATTTTTATTTTTTCAAATTAATGGATAACTCAGGGTTTTCCAATCCATTTCCTGCACACCATGCATAATATTGTATGCTTCCAAGATGCACCACTTTAAATTTGCTTACACTGAACTGCAACTGCCATTTCAACACTCGCTCACCCAATTTGGAGCTCAAATCTTTCTACAACTCCTCATAATACCTTTTTGCTGTAGCCACCCATGTATCATTAGCAAATTTACACATGTCATTATTCACTCCTAACTCAGGATCATTTATGAACAAGTCAAAAAGTACTGGTCCGACTGCAGATCCTTGGGAGATCCAACTTCTTACATCCTTCCATTGTGGGAACTTTCAATCTATTTCAACTTTCTGCTCTGTGTTCTTTAACCAAGAGCATGTGTTCTATGGTATGCCCCACGGAGGACCTTATGGTCTGCAAATAACAACATCTTGGAGGTCCCGAGCCTCAAGGAGATTAGACTGGCCTCGACCAGGGCCAAGGCCTTTTTGGCCGTGGCCCCGGCCTGGTGGAACGCTCTGTCACAAGAGACCAGGGCCCTGCGGGTTTTGACATCTTTCCGCAGGGCCTGCAAGATGGAGCTGTTCCGCCAGGCCTTTGGTCAGGGTTCAGCCTGACTCCACCTTCCCTTTCATAAGAATTTGCATGAAAGTGGCCTCCTAATTTTTCTCACAGGCTCATATAAGTTCAGCACAAACAGTTGGACCTGGTGAACATTTAAGGTCCCCAACCCTAATCTGAGGGTTGCCATCTGATTGGATTTTATTCTGATCCTGATCTGATTTTAGGATGTATTTTAACTGATTGCCTGATCTTATGTTAATGTGTTATACATTTGATGTTAGCCACTCTGAGCCCGGTTTTGGCCAGGGAGGGTAGGGTATAAATAAAAATTATGATGATGATGATGATGACTGAGCTATGGCTGTGCTCTCAAATCCAATTTCCGCCCAGACACTGCTTCTGACTGCGGTATTCCGGATATGTCCAGGAAATTCTGGACATATGGCAGTCCTAGATTTAATCTTCTCACAGACATGGGAAATAACCACAACCCACAATATTCAAAGTCAGATGAACAAATATTATAGCTTGTTCATTTATCCATTAGATGGCAGCATAAGCTAATACAAAGAGAAATTCAAAGCTAGCCCCACCTTACTTCTGGTGCAAACTGGTTATTACAGAAACATAATGCCACTCAGTGTACATTTCTATATGTAACCGCAGTATTATGTCAGAACTGTCTAAACCAGACTGGAAAATACATTGTTTACAAGTAAACATACTAATAAACTGAATTTCAACTCTTGTTTCCATTTTTCTTCCTTCATTTAAAAACAACACACAATTTGGGTGACTTCCAAGTCACTCAAAAAGAAGGGGGGAAACCCCAAACAACATAAAAATATTTCACATGACATTCTGACTAGAAATAAGAACATTTTTACTTACAATAAACCAATACATTGTAAAAATTGTTACCATGCACATCTTCGAAATCTCCTACTCCAAATTTACAGGACTTGTTTTAATATAGAGTTTGTCTTCATTTTCTGGTTGTTTTATAATTTGTGGACCTGTTTGCTGCCCTGGGCTCCTTTGGGAAGAATAGCAGGGTGTAAATTCAATAAAGAAATAATAATACATCAATGCATTTCTGTAATTCAGTGTATGATAACACTGAGAACCAATTTTTTTCTTTAAAAAACACACTGATTAAATACATCAGCCCTCCTCAGATGTCACAATGAAGTGTTAAGCTACCATGTGTTGCGGGGGGGGGGGGGGGCATGTGTGAATGCCTGCAACAGATAGCCTGTTATAGCTGTGGTGTCAGAGGGATGTTCACTCTGTGCTGGAATTTGGGGCTCCCATGGGAACCTAATGGGGAAGTAAGATGTGTTGAGGTGTTAAAGCTGTGAGCCCCTCCATCCTGTCCCCAGGTTGTATATATGTGTAAATAAAACCATACATCCTAAAGACACCACAGTCTCCACGGACCTTCATTCCAAGGAAACCAAACACAATAACCCTTTGAGTGTCTTACCACTTGGAGATTGGGGTGGTGCATAATAGTAATGAACTCAGCACAGGCCAAACCATGGCTTATACTACCCATAGCTGGCAACCCAAGTGAAATCTTGAGCTTTGGGCAAACCATGGTTGCTTGATTTCATTCTTACTCCTCCCACTTACAACCTGATGACTAAATAAAGTATCAGGCACATCAGATTGGGATGAACTAGGGTCACTTTATTGACTCTGAACCAACCAACCAGCAGAATTAGCTCAAAATATCAGGCAAAGCCTGCAGCCAATACAGCAACCAACCCCAACCTGTGGAAAGTGGGGGTATTGAAGTACTGCCTAACCCCTTCCTCAGGCCTCACCCTGAAGGTGAGTAGGTAGGATTTCCCCATATCACCCCTGGTTGGGGCCCCAGAGCTCTAGGTGGCTGAGGCAGGTTGGCATCAGAGGCAGTCTCTATCTAGCCCCAGGGCCCATTGTCCCAAAAGCCAGCTTCGGGCATTTCTCTTATCTCGCCTATGGGGTGCACCTAACTGAAACCTCCTGTTCCGCTTTCCCAAAGTGCCCAAAGTGACCAAATAAATCTATTTACATATGACAGACTGCTAACACCATCTTTGAGCTTCTCAGTGGAGTAGGTAATAATAATAATATCCAATCCACTAGGCCAATCAGTGGGTGGGCCAATTTTTTTTCCTCAGCCCAGAAGTGACCAAGGAATCACAGGCAGCTCCTTAAATTTGTGTGGATTATTGCTTTTGTTTGTTACTATGGTATGTATTTTTGTGTTTTTATATTGTAAACCACCTTGTGAGCCTTGGATGAAGGGTGGCATAGAAAGGTCAGAAAAGGTATGAAGAAGGAGGAGCAGAGGAAGGCATGGTGTAGTCACAGATTACCTAGGGTGGGGGGAAGAAGAGGTTTAGGCAGCTGTGGGAAGGTAGGCACCTTCAGCCTCCACAAATACTTCATAGGGGCAAGATTTACTGAGAAGAGTTCCTGTACTCATTAGGCCTGGCTCCTCTGAGAAGATCTTGTTTCTTCTAATAAACAGTCAGCTCCACTTACCCAGTGTGATTTATTGCTGGCTAGTTTCCTGGCACTGGCAACATTTCTCCAAGGCCACAGGAGGCACCCCCCCCCTAATATCCACTACCAGATAGCCATTTCACCTACTACTACAGCGGCAATTTCACCTGGTTCTCATACTGAAAATGAATGTACAGTGGTACCTTGGTTGTTGAACTTAATCCGTTCTGGGAGTCCGTTTGACTCCGGGAACCATTCGAAAACAAAGGTGCAGCTTCCGATTGGTTGTAGGAGCTTCCTGTACTCAATCGGAAACTGCAGAAACTGCGTCGGAAGTTTGGCTTCCCAAAAACTTTCACAAACCAGAACACTTACTTCTGGGTTTGAGGTGTTTGGGAACCGATTTGTTTGGGAGCCAAGCCGTTCGCCAAACAAGGTACCACGTTACCTGGGAAGCAGAGAAATTCCCTGAACCTTCTTTCTTTTTGTGCTGCATTCAGTTCAAACTTCTTTCCCCCCCTTTTCACTTGCAGGGACCTGTTTATTCTATTCTTTTCACAGTGCTTAGCAAAATTTAAAGCAACATCATAAATAATAATGATAATTAAAAAAGGGTTTGCTTCACTGCTCCAATTTCTTAAGGTTAGATCATTTTCATAGGATGTTTTTTCAAGTGATTCGTGCTTAGTACGAGTGATGATTGCATAGGCTGGACTCTTCAAGAACACAGAATAGATCAACTTAAGCACAAATGGGTGGAGACCTAACATGTATAAAATAAAAACAAACATCTATTTGTCATGATATTTCACAGACCCAAGTGATGGAAGCACAATAACAAATTTGGATACAATTTTGGCACAAAGTGCATGCAAATACTTGGCAATTCCAGCAACAAGACACGAAGTTTAGTGAAGCATCTTCAGGGTCCCTGCCAAAGGTTTTCTTTTCTTTTTCAATATCCCACATTTCCACTGGTTAAATATTCAATATGAAGCTTCACATAAATGTTTCAAGTCTCCAGAACAAATGAACTCTCTAGAATGCATCTCTATAATTGTTCTTGCTTCGGATAACTGACTCTAGCTCACATTGTTGCCAAGATTAAAAAGTGCTCCATTATATTCATTTATTAGTGGGGATGGCATCCAAGTTCATAATGAACATCCAACTAGGGCTGAAGAATTGAACTTCAACTTCCTCATTTGGATGCATGTATCCAGAAAATTAGCAAGCCAGGTAAATTCACATTTTTCATTTATTCTTTCTCAGCATCTCCGTATCTGACATATTATTTACTGGTAGCTAATTAAAGGGAATCTTTTTTGAGCCTAGGGGCCAAATTCCCTCCTGGGCAACTTCCCAGGGGTCACGTGCCAGTGGAGGTGGGTCCAAAAGTAAAAGTGGGGAGAGCAACAATGTAAATCCCTCTCTAATCCTCTATCCAGACATGCAAGTGGTATTGTCAGAGTTGAACAACATGTTCCAGCCAGGCAAAATCTTTCAAGGATGGTGCAAAGAAGGGGAGGGGAGAGGGGCGAATGGTACAGGGAGAATCCCAATGCCCAGATGCTGATGATTGGAGGGCTGGATTTGGAGGCCCCACTTTAAGACAACTTGTTGTTATCAGACCCATCAGAACTTGGGGGGGGGGCCTGTAGCCCTCCCAGAGAGAGTCGTGTCTTTGGAATCCCCTCCCCCCTCCATTGTCTCTGTACTCAAGGAGGGGCTTGAAGTGATGGGAACAATTAGAGCTGCTTAAGGAGCAGCTGTCAGGTGCTTGAGCAATCTGTCAGACAAGAGGGTTTAAGAAAGCAACATGGCAGGAACAGGGCTACACTATTGTTCCAGTTGTCCGAAATGGAGCATGGGTCTACAGCTGTATGTTGCCTAGACCAGCTGTTTAGTGGAGAGCGTTGTTGTACATCACTTGCACGGTAGGAGCTCATTTAACGGAGTGCTTTGCCAATAAAGAACTCAAAGTCCAGTCACTTGTCTTCATTTTTCTGGGTGTGTTCAGGACAGAAGGTGCCTTTCTAGGGATTGGATGGGAGGCAGGTCCGCCCACCTTTTTCAGTGGGTGGCCAGGGATCTGGGCCCCTGCAGTGATCCAGCATGGTGGTGGGGAGTTGATGACCCCCTCATGCCATCGCGGTCATGTCATCAGTGCGGGGCGGGGCCTCACTGGCCAATCAGTGCCAGTAGGCGGCATGGCCATGGGAAATTTAACTGCTGTGTGGCCTTGACTCACGCCCTTTCACCAGATCTTGCCTTTCATAATTGGGCACTCCGTGGTGATCCTCTTTTGCAGCCTTTGGATTGAGCCTTTTGGTTTTGCCTTGGATCAAGCATCCCGGTGGCTGGGAAGTTCCCTGCCTGCATAGCCTCGCCACTCTCTCTACTGCTTTTACCTCCCAACCTTTTGATTGTGAGGCAGCATGCTTGGGAAGGGAACTAAAAACAGCTGCTTGGTGGAGGATGTTTCTGCATTGATTCCAGCCTCCACAGGGAGGAGTGGGCAGCCAAGGTTCTGGTGTGAGAGTGATCAGCAACATTGGCGTGGGCTGGTGTGGTGTCATTTTGTCAGCCACGTTGAGTGATTGAATTGTGTGTGCTGCTTCTCCTGAGGTTGAAGAGGATAAATTCAGTTCACTTGCCACCTGAGTTCCCTAGTACATCAGCTGTTGTCTTTAGCGACTCTCAATTCCGCCAGTTGCAAATCATATACCTTTTGGGACTCTTGGTTCAGCACCAGCTTTTCCTGTTCACCTTCACTTGCACCCATCTTCAGCTCAGGCCCCATCAGCAGTGCACATATCGCCTGAGCTTGCTCACCCCAGTCCCCAAAGTTCGCATAATTACAACCTGCCCCCTCCCAGCCCTTTGCCTCATCAGTCGACAACAACTTTTTCCATTGTCTTGCAGGGTGCACAGACTGACACACACCCTGCCACCACTCTGACGCAGGTGGCGGGTAGCACTGGGGTGGGGGGTACTGGAGCCGAAAAGAGGGGCAAGGCTCTGAAACCTCCAGCTCGGAGGAATTGGGCTACCTCAGAATAGTGGGTCTAAATAGTCTTTAAATTTCTTCCAATCTTCTTCCACCAACTCTTCTCCCTGGTCTCGGATTCTGCCAGTCATTTCCACCAATTCCATATAGTCCATCACCTTCATCTGCCACTCTTCCAGGGTGGGTATATCTTGTGTCTTCCAATACTTTGCAATAAGTATTCTTGCTGCTGTTGTTGCATACATAAAGAAAGTTCTATCCTTCTTTGGCACCAATTGGCCGACTATGCCCAGGAAAAAGGCCTCTGATTTCTTCAGGAAGGTATATTTAAATACCTTTTTCATTTCATTATAGATCATCTCCCAGAAAGCCTTAATCTTTGGGCACGTCCACCAAAGGTGAAAGAATGTACCTTCATTTTCTTTACATTTCCAACATTTATTATCGGGCAGATGATATATTTTTGCAAGCTTGACTGGTGTCATGTACCACCTGTATATCATTTTCATAATATTCTCTCTTAAGGCATTACATGCCGTAAATTTCATACCAGTGGTCCACAACTGTTCCCAGTCAGCGAACATAATGTTATATCCAACATCTTGTGCCCATTTAATCATAGCAGATTTGACCGTTTCATCCTGCGTGTTCCATTTTAACAGCAAGTTATACATTCTTGAAAGTATCTTAGTTTTGGGATCTAACAGTTCTATTTCCAATTTTGATTTTTCCACCTGGAAGCCAATTTTTTTGTCTAAATTATAGGCCTCTCTTATTTGATAATAATGAAGCCAATCTCGCACTTTATTTTTTAATTTCTCAAAACTCTGCAGTTTCAATTTGTCTCCTTCTTGTTCCAAAGTTTCCCAATATTTCGGCCATTTGGCCTCCATATTGAGCTTTTTCTGAGCCTTTGCTTCCATCGGTGACAACCACCTTGGGGTTTTGTTTTCTAGTAGGTCCTTATATCTTATCCAGACATTGAACAATGCTTTCCTGACAATATGGTTTTTAAATGCTTTATGTGCTTTAACCTTGTCGTACCACAAATATGCATGCCACCCAAAAACATTATTAAAACCTTCTAAGTCCAAAATGTCTGTGTTCTCAAGAAGCAGCCAAGCTTTCAACCAGCAGAATGATGCTGATTCATAGTAAAGTTTAAGGTCTGGCAGGGCAAATCCACCTCTTTCCTTTGCATCCGTTAATATTTTAAATTTTATTCTGGGCTTCTTGCCATGCCAGACAAATCTAGAAATATCTCTCTGCCACTTCTTGAAACAATCCATTTTGTCCAAAATTTGCAGTGATTGAAACAAAAATAACATTCTTGGCAATACATTCATCTTTATAACAGCAATTCGACCCAACAAGGAAAGCTTCAAATTTGACCATATTTCTAAGTCCTTTTTCACTTCTGACCAACATTTCTCATAGTTATCTTTAAATAAGTTTAAGTTCTTAGCCGTCATATTAACCCCCAGGTATTTTACTTTCTTAACCAATGTTAAACCTGTCTCCTTCTGAAACCTCTCTTTCTCAATCAGTGTTAAATTTTTCTCAAGAACTTTAGTTTTTAACTTGTTCAGCTTGAATCCTGCCACGTGACCAAATTCTTGAATCAGTTCTAATACTCTTTTAGTACTAGATTCTGGCTCCTGTAACGTCAAAAGTAAGTCGTCTGTGAACGCTTTCAGTTTATATTGTTTGGCTCCGACCTGTATACCTTTAATCAGATGGTCCCTTCTGATCATATTTAGCAAAACCTCCAGGACCGAAATAAACAGTAATGGGGAAATTGGGCAGCCTTGTCGTGTCCCTTTCTCTATCCTGAGTTCCTCTGTCACCACATTGTTAACAATTAGTTTAGCCTTTTGTTCTGAGTAAATTGCACTTATACCATTTTCAAACCCTTGACCAACCCCCATCCCCTGGAGATTTTTCTTCATAAAATTCCAAGAAATATTGTCAAAGGCTTTCTCCGCATCTACGAAAATTAAAACTGCTTTAGTATTGATATTCACTTGCAACTTCTCCAAAATGTTAATTATATTCCTCGTGTTGTCAGACAAGTGTCTACCTGGGAGAAAGCCGGCTTGGTCCTTATGTATCACTTCCACTAATACTTTTTTTAATCTATTAGCCAAAATGTCAGCAAATATTTTATAATCCACATTAAGCAGGGATATGGGGCTGTAATTCTTAAGTTGTGTCTTTTCAGACTCAGTTTTCGGTATAAGTGTAATATAGGCCTCCTTCCACGACTCTGGCACTTTCCCCCCTCCAAAATTTCATTACAAACCTCCTTTAGTGGTTGAATTATCCAATCTTTCAAAGATCTATAATATTTTGAGGTTAGGCCATCCGGCCCTGGAGATTTGCCCAACTGCATATTCTGAATGGCACCTTCTACCTCCTGTTCTGTAATTTTATGGTTCAGCATTATCTTATTTTCTTGAGAGATTTTTTGTAATCCATTTGTTTTTAAAAATTGGTCTATATCAAACTCTTTCTGTGGCCCTTGTGTGTATAACTGTTTAAAATACCTCTGGAAGCATTTTCTAATTTCCACTGGATTCTGAATGTTCTTTCCTTCCACTTCCAAGTTAGTAATAGTGTTGAGCTTTTGTCTTTTTTTCATTTGCCAGGCTAGCAATTTTCCACATTTATTAGCCGATTCAAATGTCCTTTGTCTCATTTGTTTGATTTTCCATTCAATTTCCTGATTCATCATCTTCATATATTGCACTTGGTATAACTTTATATCTCTCAGAATCTCTTGTGACTTTGGTTTCGCTCTCAGTTTCTTCTCACCCTCTTTTATTTTTTTCCAAAATTTTATCTTTTTTTCTCATTTTGAGCTCTCTTCTTTATTGCATTCTGTTGAATAAGAAACCCCCTCATAACTGCTTTACTTGCAGTCATAAGGATGACACTGACGAGGAATCAGGTACATCCAGTTTGGAGTATGATAGCGATGCCTCGCTGGATTGTTAATAGGTGGAGGGGGAAGATTCAGATTGCCATCTGTTCTCTGCAACCTATGCCATTGAATTCTTTGGGGCCCTCAGGGTGAGAGAATGTGTCAGTTAGGGTGAGCCTGGCACCTTCTCCAGAGGGCTATTACAAAAGGACATAAACCTTAGCCGCTCTGCATTGGTAATCCACATTCGTCACTCTAAAACAGACCAGTCAGGTAAAGGCATGCTAATCAGGTTCTCAGCTTCAGAATACAAGGGCCCTTGTCCGGTAAAAGACACCAGAAGATATCTATACCTCAGGTCTCCTCGCTCGAGCCCCCTAAGATCATTCCCACAAAGACATACAGACCCGGCTGTGGACTTCACAGCTCATTCCTTTAGAATTGGGACCGCCATGGGTCTTCCTACAGACAGGATTAAAGATATGGGCTGTTGAAGTTATTATGCATATAGAAGATACATCCACAATAACCCACAATATCTGGATTGTCGGACACAGCATAGCCCATTGGGCCCGCATGCATGCCATCGCTACTGGCAAAGGACGCCGCCTGGGGCTCCCACAGAACATCAGGGTCTCTTGGCTGACAAGACGCGTTAATGAAATGGCACAAATTCATGTCCATCATGACAATGGGAAATGCATTGAACGGCCTTTATGTTTAATTGGTCATTCAGCTGGGTGAAAATGACTTAGTTCTAAGGAAGGGCATTGACCTAACCTGGAACATTAAAGAGGACTTTGATAAGCTTGCTGCCCTGTACCCGGCTTAACCATAATTTGGTCCCAGCTGCTGGAGAAGCCTTGCTGGCGTGATTGCCCTGACCTGGTTGCCAATAATAGAGCTAGAAAGAAAGCAAACCACACAGTTGTGCAAAAGGTACAACACTTGAAAAGCTGTGTGATACATCACCCTGCCATCACCTTCAACCAGCAGGCCTTTCCTCCCTGTAATGACAGGGTACACCTTCCTGATGTGGGCAATGATATCTGGTTGAATGACATTACAGAGAGCATCAGGGATTGGTTGCAAGTGTGAGGGTGTTGGCGGTTAGCCGTTTGGGCTCAAGTGGCGGTTAGGCATTGGGTAAGCCTTCGTTTGGATGGAGAGGAGGTTGTAGCCTCCGCCTGCCGGTCCCGGCCATGCCCCCACCAGCCAGCGGATTGGCTGGCCAGTCGCTGATGTATCCGGGATCCCCCGGGCAATGCAGGACTTTGTTCCCCGCCCCTGGAGGAGAGTGGGTGGCCACATGGTCCACCACAACTCCTCCCCACAGTGAAGTGGAGCGGACTTGTAGCCTCCACCTGCCCCTCCTCATTAAGAGTATCATGTTAAAGGGATCTGGGGGTGTGGATCCTGTCCGATGCCCGGACGTGGTCTAGGACTATGCCATAACCCCAGTAGGGACACCTCAGGGTGCTCCTATTTGATGTAAGTCATATGGCTCCCCCTATTGGTGGTTTACCCTTAGATGGACCCCCAGAAGACAAGCGGGAGTTGAGATATAGCCTGGCTTCACCCAATGCCTAAGCCAAACTGCTCACATCTGTAACCAATAAAGTTGTAGCCTATTTGAACCCATAAACCAAAATACTTGTGTTCATGTGTTTAGTAATCACTAGGGAACTGTGGGTCACAGGGCCTTGGCACCCATTAGATTTCTTGTTTGTAGGAGTGCTTAAGCTTGAGGTGACATGCAATGTAAAGCAATGCGGGCTTCCAGTTAGGGATGAATGAGGAATTGTTTTCTGTGAATTTTGTTGGGAATTGACTTGGTCTGCCTCTCCCAAATTAATGTGCAGATCAGAATGGATTTATACTTCAGATTTTCCCCTTCAAACTTCCCCTTAATTTGTGATACAGGTCTCCACCTAACAACAACAAAAAGTGCTATTTTTCTAGAGAAAAAGATGCTGGAACTCACCACAAACACTTCTCTTGTTCTCTTATAATGGCAATGGTGCCTATCTGAGAGGTGCCAGAACTGAGTTCTGGAGAGTTCCAGCTGAAAAAAGGCCCTGACAATACTACTACTACTAATAATAATAGTTGCCACAATGCATGACAAAACATATGTCCAGAAATGAGTACAGTGAGATAAAAGATGAATTTAAATGCATATTTAAAGGCAAATTTAATACAGTTTTTTCTAAAACAGGAACCAGGACAATATGTATTTATGAATGAATAAATATGAAAATTACACAGTCGGAAATAGATTGATTTCTCTATCCCTAGCTTCATCATAATACTTTTTCTCATCATCATAAATGAAGCAAATGAGGCGGGTTTGATCCTATAGTCATTTGCTGGAGTGTAAACCATTACTTCTAAACTGAGAACATATAAACATCCAGGAGAAACCTGGGCGGGCAGAAGAAGAGTTAAATAAGAGAACATCAGTTTAAACCAACATAATTCGTCTCACCTGGGTTGTGAATTTGGTTGTACGTCTGTGATTGTTGGATGGGCCATAATTCATTTTCTCCCATTAAAAATCTAATGGAAAACACAGGGCATTCTTTAGCAACCAATTTCCAAGGAGCAGCTAATGAAGGCAGCACAATGATCCTATGCAGGAGCTGAAAGCAATACCAGCAGACTGAATGTCATCACAGCATGAGCCTAATTATTCAATTTTTAAACTAATTTTGAGGGCTTTCCAGTGACTATGGAGTTTAATAGTTTTAACGTGCTTTAGTTTAATGTATTACTCAGATAGGAAAGACTGATTGTTTTTTGGGCACTGGAGGGGGAAAGAAGCCCTAGCATGACAAATGGACCTTAATGCTTTACAGAATGTTTTTTGCCTACTATCTCATTATCTCATTCATAAAAAAAAACCCCCACCATGGTTTGATCTTGTGACTCCTGCCGAAAGCTTTGCTCCCTGTTTCTACTCAGCTACCAATTCTACTCAAATCATTGTGTCCAAGTCCTGCTCTAAGTACTGTAGACCAGTTTAAACCAAATGGACATGTCCCCCCACACCTGCCCATTTACTGCAGTTATCTGCAGGTGGCCTTCCTTGCGGTGCTTCATGTACCTTGGCAGCTCAGGCTACATCCTTCAGCGCAGCAGCAACTGCCTTGAGGAAGGCACTGCCCATTGCAGTTAGTCAAGCTCTAACACCGTCTACATTTTGTTGGATGCTAAACGCGGGTGGCACTGTGGTGTAAACCACTGAGCCTAGGGCTTGCTGATCGGAAGGTTGGCGGTTCGAATCCTCACGACGGGGTGAGCTACCGTTGCTCGGTCCTTGCTCCTGCAACCTAGCAGTTCGAAAGCACGTCAAAGTGCAAGTAGATAAATAGGTACCGCTGCAGCAGGAAGGTAAACGGCATTTCTGTGCACTGCTCTGGTTTCGCCAGAAGCGGCTTAGTCATGCTGGCCACATGACCTGGAAAAACTGTCTGTGGACAAATGCCGGCTCGCTTGGCCAGTAAAGTGAGATGAGCGCCGCAACCCCAGTGTCATTCACGACTAGACTTAACTGCCAGGGGTCCTTTACCTTTTCAAACACTCCCCTCCCTATTTACAAGTTTTCCCAGAAGCTGTGAGCCGCATGCATTTAAAAATAATTAAATACAGAACAGTTTTATCTGTTTTCTCTTGTTTTCTTTTATTGCTTTATTGTTGCACAACACTATGGTATTTTGTAGAGGTCTGTGCATATACCAAGTGAAGAAACCATCTGCCATTTATTTTTTTTAAATTGGGATGGTCATACAGACTTGTGATTGATAAAAAATAGGCTAATCCATCCAGCCCTAACTGTGACATGGAAACCAACCCATGTCTTAGAAGCCTATTTGTTGCTGGAGCCATTATTTCATATTATGAGATTTTGTAGAGAGGGTGTCTGCTCTTCTGTTCCATCAGTGGAAGGAAGGAGCTTTTTCATGACTTGACTCTTTTTAGAAGATGGTAGTGGTTTAGTTCAATTGCAAGCTGGCTATAGGGTAATAACCTTACACTCAACCCAGCAACCAAAGGGAGTAGCCAAAAAAAGAAGAAGCAAGAATGAATCAGGCAAACTTTCCCAAACAGTCAAATGAAATTCTGTGTACCCGCAGATGATTTTTTAAAAGTACAAATGATAAAAGATTGACTGGTGGTAGATAGTATAAGTAAAGAAACTCCCATAAGCCTTTGACTTTGTACATTTCTTGACCCACTTCAACAAATATCTTAGTATCCTAGTTCCAAAGGCTTCTGATAGTTGGAGGGTAGGTAGGTGTTGCATCAACTAACTTTGAAAAGTTCTGTGCCGACTTAAAATGCCCGCTGAAAGCTTTTTTATTCCACTGGGCCTATGCAAGCAATAAAACATACATCCTTCCATAATAGTCAACTGATGTCTATTTTTGGTTTTATTGTATTGTATTCTGTTTTTATGACACAGCAGTATACAATTTTTTAAAAATAAGTAAGTAAGTAAGAAAGTAAATAAATAAATACTCTTACACTGTACCCCCACTTTATTTTAAAGCATGCAAGAGTAAGATAAATATATTCCTAGGATCTGGGCACAAGTCACAGTTTTGATGTGCCTCCTGACTGGAGTGTGGCGAGCCTAAATAATTGACTTGTGGAAAGGAGAACAGGGACCTCAGCTATGGGCTTGCAAATCTGCATCTTTGCAAGGAAAGAGCAATAGAACAATAATAATTTGTCCAATACAAAGAGGAATCAGCATTACTCATCCAACTGGAATCTAACTGAACAGAGGGGAAGGATACAACAATGAATCTTCCATAAAAATGGACTCTGATGTGGAGGGGTAGGTTGCACCCAGAGAAGGCTTTAATTATGTGATTTCATTTCTTGTGGCACAATTACATGCCTCAAGCACTCGAGAACGGGGAGAAATTTGATTCAGTTTGCATTTAAAGGTAAGCCTAACTAATTCACACTTCCCAAAACAATATGAAGACTGAAACACGGCCATCCTTTGAAATTCATACATTTCTGAATTTTGCAATGTAGTGCTCCAGCCGAGTAATATGTTGAAGAATTCACATACAGAGATAAAATGTACATAAAAGTGCATGCATCAGTGAACATAATATAAAAATGCATTATTTCTGGTAACTAGCTTTGTAAAAAACGTATCAGGCAAAAGTTCATAGAAATGTATGTATTAGGAGAAAACTGACACCAAGATACTGATGATTTCTCATGAGGACTTTTTAAAAAGTGGAAGCTTAGATGGAAATATGGAGAAAAAAGAAAAACTGAGAGAAACCAAAATTGACCAATCCACCCATCACTCCTTAGCTCATAGATGGGAATTAACATGAATAAGCTGCAACACAGGTGAGCTGCTGCACATGCACTATATTCAAAAGACCCAGATTTAATCTATGACATCTCTAGTTGAAACTGACCCTAGGAAGGAAGAAGTTGTTGCTCTCTGAGATGCTCTTGATCTCATCACTTTGCAAACATCAACACATTGGTCAGGACTGGTAGCAGCTTACCATGTAGGCATGGAAGAATCCATCCATTTTGGTCTATCTCAGCTTCTTAGTTTCAAAATCTTAAGATCAGTTTGCCCCATTTCCTCCTCAGAAACTTGTATGCATTTTCATGTGCCTTTCCCCTAATACACACATTTTTGTGCACATTTTTGCCTAATATAATGCATTTTTGCAAGCAACTTCTCATCGCATTTTATGTTAACTTACTGCATGCTTCCACTTCATAAACACAGTTTTTGTATGCATTTTTAGGCTGGAGAACTGGACCACAACAATTCAGAGAAGGGTGAATTTCAAAGGATATATTTGTTTTAGTTTGCCATGGTGTTTGAAAGTGTGAAATAAGCAGATTTGCATTAAAATGTACAAAATTCTCCCTCACCCTTAGTACAATGTATCAGAATAATTTCTGGGCCAGCACAAATCCTGACATCATCTATAACATTCCTACAAAAAAGCATCACTAGAGGGGCAATATATTTCACTGCTGTGACATGCTTAAGGCCCACTAATGAACTAATCTCTCCTATTTTAAAACTCCTAGTTTTGAATTTTGTTTAATTAAATGAAAACCACTAAGGCATATGTTCCCCATCATCTTTTCTCTGCTGACTTAGAAAGGCTTCTGGGATTAGGAAGCCCTATGGGGAATTGTTGTGAGATTAAAATTTAGAAAAGGATTTTCCATTATGTAGATACTTATAATTAATATTTTGTCATGTTCAGGGCTCAGTGGTGCTGCCATTAGCTACTGCTCATAAAGACAAACAAGAAAATGAGGTTTAAACTTGATAACTTCATTCCTCCAAATATAGCCCGGTATTAGGAACTTTGTGCAGTTTTCAGCAAAGCCTGCCACCAAATTAGCAGAGAGATGGACAGCAGCCAATTCAATTAAAAGGCCATGATCAGGAAAGAAGAAAACCCACCAAAAACATAATTTGCCTCCATGCCGCTTGAGCTTAGACAGATAACTTTTGGGAGAACATTGGAGGAACTGATGAGATTCCCTTCAAACCTGTTTAGTTTTTCATTTAATTTTTTTAGGGGTAGCTGCACCTGTCTGCTCCCTTGTGTACATTGAACTCTCAGTAAGGTGGACATGTTGTTAAGTCACACTGAGACAAAACATTTTTAACAAATGAAATGTTTGTTAATGTTTATTTATTTAAGACATTTCCAAGTGGTTATGTAAAATCAAACCACACATAGAGGTATCATAAAACCGAACACTGCCTTAATATGCCTTTTGGAATAAGAAAGTCTTTGTCATACACCTGAAGTTCAGCAAGCAGGGTACCTGCATAATCTCAATCAGGAGAGAGTATTGTTAAAGCTATGGTATTCCCAGTAGTGATGTATGGAAGTGAGAGCTGGACCATAAAGAAGACTGATTGCCAAAGAATTGATGCTTTTGAATTATGGTGCTGGAGGAGATTCTTGAGAGTCCTATGGACTGCAAGAAAATCAAACCTATCCATTCTTAAGGAAATTGTGCTCATCGGAAGGACAGATCCTGAAGCTGAGGCTCCAATACTTTGGCCACCTCATGAGAAGAGAAGACTCCCTGGAAAAGACCCTGACGTTGGGAAAGATTGAGGGCACAAGGAGAAGGGGACGACAGAGGACGAGATGGTTGGACAGTGTTCTCAAAGCTACCAACATGAGTTTGACCAAACTGCGGGAGGCAGTGGAAGACAGGAGTGCCTGGCGTGCTCTGGCCCATGGGGTCACGAAGAGTCGGACACGACTAAACAACAACAACAAAAACAACCACAGGATTAGTTTTTCAGCACTGAGTGCATTGCATTGCAGCCATGGGGAACCACCAACAGACTCCTCCAAAGATCTCATACTGTCTGTAAGATATTGTGGAACTAACTTGTTAAGGACCTTGAAAATTAATATAAGAACCTTGAATCTGATCTGGTAACGTAATGGTCATGCCAGCTGGGGCTGAATGGAAAGAGTGTGCAAATGAATTGCAATGAAAACATTTCCATTAAAAGTTGAATTTCATCAGCAGAGAATTCTGCAAGTGGAGCATCACAACCAGAAAGTCACCCACTTCGGAAAGGCCACACGCCTTAAAGCACTACTATGATGCAACTTTAAACAGCCATGGCTCCCCCCTCCCAAAAAATAATAATCCTGGGAGCTGTAGTTTGTTAACGTGCTGAGAGTTGTTAGGAGACTCCTATTCCCTCACAAAGCTACAATTCCCAGAGTTTCCAGTGAAAAGAGATTGACTGTTAAACCATCTGTGAATTGTAACTCTCTGAGAGGAACAGGGGTCTCCTAACAACTCAGCACACTGAACAAACTACAGCTTCCAGAATTCTTTTTGAGGAAGCATGACTGTTTGAAATCATATCATAGTGCTTTAAATATATGGTGTGAATATGAGCATAGTGGGATATCCCTGGGGAGTGTGATCCTGTAATTTGTAAACCATCATTTAGATACAGTTGCTTTACTGCATCTGCACCAGTTCTTAGCATGCACTGATCCCAACTTACTGTGCTACTCTCTCCTATGTAGAGAGTCACCCCAAAGAGATTTTTATAGCAATAGCAAAAGTCAGTAAAGATCTGCTCTATTTTTCCTTAAAAACAGGAACAGCAAAATTCAGCAAGAGCTTGCTACCTTTTTGTTTTTTATTGCTGAAAGAAATGGGCCGTGACATTCCTGTCGCACAGCTGATGGTTATCAAAGCTCTCCATGATTAAGAACCAATGACTAGCAAACTTTCAAAGTGTCACTTGAAATTATCAAACTGGAATGGATTTTTCACAATCACATCAAGGTAGCAGCAGTTGATAAGAAAAGTGCAATCCAATTTTCCTAGATGAATTAACTTCAAGCCGTCAAAAGCTGCTAATTTGAGTACACATTTCCCCCTCTTCCAAAGGAAACAGTTTAACCCCCTTCAAAATGTGCGCAAGGTAGCAGGTGTATTGTACATTGAATAGATAGTATTATTATTAATATGCAGCTGAGTAATTTACATCCCATCGGTCCTATGAAGATTCAGAAAACTAGAGCTGAACTACAGGTTATGAAGGCCATAATGGCATTCCCACACCAGTCTCAGTGTTCTTCTAAGGAACTCAAAATGTTATACACAGTTCTTCTCCATCATAGCAATATGTGATCTGGGGATTATTGTTACTATTGAATTTGTGTACTGCTTAATGGAGAACAGACCTCTAGGTGGTTGCACAAACATTAAAATGTAAGCTAGGTGCCCCTACTCAGTGAGGCTGACTTACACTGGGCCAACCTTAAAACCACCTGCCTTGTTCTGGATCTGGTTTCCAATTAGTTTGGAGGTCAGAACATTAGGAAAATATGGTAATAATTTAGCCCTTGGGTCAGCATCCAGGTCAGGTTTAGTATCTAAGGGATGGTCATCTTATATTAAGTTCTGGCTCAAGTTCTGGGACTCCAATTGGGATGTCTGAATAGGCGCCTTCCCACAGTACACACCTATTCCTAAGATATGTGTGGATAATGCCATTTGTTCAAACATCAACAGTGGGTTAATATGAGATTAACAGCACAATGAGCAGTACTCAGATTGATTTTTTGTTCAGTACATCCCACCTTCTCCCAAGGTTCAGCTATGCTGAAGGAAGTCTGCATCTTCAGGCCTCACTGTCTGCTTGGAAATGCAACCATTGAGTAGGGTTCTTACGGACACACAGAATTTCACAGTAGTGCAGTAAGGAATCCCAATCAGCAAGTGAGAGCATAGAGGCTGCAGATGCAGCTGGGGTGTATTGTAAGAGGGAACTCCATTGCAAAATTAGGAGAGGTGCAAATTTTGAAGGATGGGTGTGCATCAGTTGGTGGGCTTTTAAAATGTGAATTATGTAGGTTGCCATTAAATGTGAACTGAATCAAATTTTCCCCATCTCTACCAACAGTAGAAATGGCGGAGCCACTGGTGGCTGCTATTTTATCCCCCCCCCCCATGCCCTTGGAACGATGCTACATCATAATATAATGCTAATCCAAGGGGTTTTTTTGGAAAGAAAATGGCAGCTCTTACTGGGGATAGCCTTTTAAAAACAACAACAATAACACCACAAAAAGATGCCCCCTTGTGGCAGAACATTCTGAGAAGATAAAATCAAGTTTTTCATAGGGAGCTTCTCTGAAGCAAAAATATGCAACAAAATAAAAAAGGAACCACCATCTTACAACCTAGCTCTCCCAATCACACTTTGTATTCATGAGTGACTGCACTTCCATCTTCCAGTCTATTGGATCAATCTCTATTCCTTCAGGGCTGCCTTGGTCTAGCCAGCTACATTATTCAATAGAGTTTGCTATAGAAGTCTGTGTTTTCTGAAAAATAAGGGATGACAACAGTGATAAGAGAAATTGTGTCTCACAAGCAGGGTTTGCTATCAAGCCCATCACACCTGCCAAATCTAGGGGATTAGGGATGGGCCCCATAGTTCAGTGGAAGAGCACCTTCTTGGCATTCCCTGAGAGCCCCTAGAAGGTTTAGCGCTTGCGTAGCTCCAGCTAAAAGGAACAGGTGACGGGTGATAGGCAGAAAGAGGACTTCTCACAAAGCTTTAGCTAGCTCTTGTCATGGTAGACAATATTGGGCTGGGTGGGTAAATGGTTGACTCAGCATATGTACCTCAAGGACCGCCTCTTCCTGCATGAACTAACCCAGGCCCTGTAATTGCTTTCTTTGGGTTTTTATTGGTTGTGTATGTTGCAATTTGTGAGATCAGTGTTTTTTTAAAAGGCATCGATAAGCTGCTTGGTAAAAAAATAAATAAATCACACTCACCAGTCTGAACAGTGCAGTTTTCAAAGCAGAAAGAGAGGATGACCCCTGCCAAAGTACTAGTGGCAAGGAATTCTACAGGGCTGGGCCTGCCATGCTAAAGGTTTAATACCAGTGCTTTTTTTGCTTGTTTGTTTTAAATGGGGTGCCTGTAATCATAACTCGATAAAAGTACTGCAGCTGCCAGCACAAAATAGCACTCCCTTGGGTGTCAGCAGGGCTGGCCCAAGACATTTTGGCACCTGAGGCAATCCATCAGGTACTGGGTGAGTGGAGATCTACATCAGGAGCAAAGGGAGAATAAAGAGGTATACTGGGATCTGCTGCCCCTATGGATCCTGCAGACTGAGGTGGTCTCCTCACCTAGCCTTTTGAATGGGCAGGCCCTGGGTGTCAGTATTCAGTACTGGTGAGTACCACCACAAAAAAATCACTGAGTACAACTCCCAGCAAAGCAGGAATATGTTGTGTTTAGCCTGCACGGCTGTGAACAGTGGCATAGAGTGGGTTGTCAGCACCCGGGGCAAGGCAAGTAATTTGCACCCCCTAACCCGTGGATTTGCACCCCCTAACCCGTGGATTTGCGCCCCCTAACCCTAACCCCCAGATGTTGTGCTCGGTGCGGCCGGCCCCCCCTGCACCCCCCACGCTGCGCCACTGGCTGGGAATACACCCTGCACTGCTTGCAGGGCCAGGCATCGGGTTCCCATACCCCAACCCATGCAAATAAGAGACCAATGAGGCTGGTATTTGGGTCAAAACAGGCCACAACTTTATTGAATACAGATGAAAGAGGTTTGGCTTGGGCATGGGGCAATCAAAATACTTCCCGCGAGGGGTGGTTCCGAGGGAAGCCTACCTGCTCCGTCGGCTCCACCCCCTAATGCAGCCCCAGCCCCAGTGTGCATCCCCATTAGCCTGGTGCAGGCTAGGATCCAGTTCCTGATAGGCAGAGGGGGCTTAGGCCCCCACCGCCTCTCAGGAAGGGCACCACTGTTCCAGTTCCCTCGTCAGGGCCCCGGTGAAGCCTCTGGGGTCCTGCAATGCTGCAGCACCGAAAGGGGTGAGGGACTTGCAGCTTCCAGTCTTCACTATTCACTACAACCAAATTTCATCACTTAGCTCTCTCAATTTTCTGGGTTAAGGGTTATCCCCCACCCCCACCCCCGGAAGCAATAAACATGGAAATGAGGACTAAGCTTCCACTAGATTCTGCTAGATTTCCAGAACTGGCTTTTATGTTCTGTGAAAGCTCAAATATAATGTGGAAATTTACAGTTAGGGAAACAGAATAAAGTGCCGTGTGAATGCAGTCATAAATGTACTAAATAAATACAATATCACCTTTCAATTAAAAATAAAAGCCTCAGTGTGAAATTCAAGTTCTGGAAATCATTCTGTTGCTTAATGTAGGTCAGGATCTTTTCCGCATAAAACCTCAGTGTTAACACCACGGGCTAACTCATTCTGAGAAAGCCAAGTTCATTTGGCTTGATAGATATTGCCTTTCACGCAACAAAGATGATATTGGCAGAAGGGAAAATGCAATGTCAGTTGCACTTTTGCCTCACTTTGTTTGCTTGTTTCTGCACTATACATAATGGTTAGAGTTGGAGATCTATTGGCAAGAATTCCTGACAATTAAATGGAAGCCTGTGGGTGGGGGTGGGAGTACTACACAGACTAGAAGTTGTTCACTGATTATTTATATTACAGTTCAGGGATTTCACTAGTCATTAGAACGGTGCAATGCTCCCAAGGGTGTACAGCAGTTATCATCTTCACACCGCGATCATAGAAAGCAATGGCATAACATTTTTTCCAGTCTGGTTACATCCCCAGGTAGACATGCTGAGGGCTGACACTTGCAAAAAGGAACTGACATTTGTGTGGCTAATTAGCATTCATTTACCCTTAGGCTTTGCCCAAAGAGAGAGAGGAAAAAGCCCCTCATAGTGTTGTCTTAATGACAGCTATACAAATTCCGAACTCTGATATTAATGGGAAGTAATTACTCAGCTTCTCTGCTAAACAGTTTGTAAACTAGCTAGCAACTATGATACTACCAATTAACTGTAAATTAAAGGAGTGGTGGAAATGGGTTTTTCCATTTGAATGCCAAGCCCCCACCCTAAATAAATCATCATCATCATCATGTTTTATCCAATTAAGTCTATAGAGTAGATCCATTGAAATAAATGGAAGTTAGTAATGCCCATTCATTTCAATGGTTCTGCTCTGAGGAGGACTAGTGTTGGATACAACCTACTATTATTATTTCTCAGGCACCTTTTCCCATATCTATATCTATATACACACAGTATCATCACAACTTACACATGTTTAACATGTGCAATTTCAACTTTACATTCTTGAAGGCCAGTCAGTTCAAATCACATAAATCAAAGGAACCAAATGCAGAGAGCTTCAGAGCTCTTTTGCAGAGGGTTTTTCGAGGCAAAACAAAATTTAAGCTCCGAGACTTGCTAACTGGGCTCTGAGGCTCTCATGTGTTGGCTCTGGAAGGCTCTTGCAAGGTCTCACAAGAACCTTCCAGAAGTCTAAATAGCTCTCTGCCTTCCTTTTGTTTTTTTGGGGGGGCAAGGCCCACTTGGGGCATGGCTCCAGAAAGGGAGTGGTTCCAAGGGGGTGGTTTGAGTTTGCATGTTTTTGCATAGATGTGCCATCCCTGGAACATAACCCTCATGCAGGACACAATCATTATCTATATCTATATCTATATATATCATTACATATCATGCACAAATATATATACAAGCAGAAAAACAAAACTAGTTACCTATATAATCCAAAATAATCGTTTCCCACAAAAATGACACAATCAATATCTGTACAATCAATAACCAAAGACTGTCAAAAACTGAATAAAAAGGTTTTCTTGTGGGCTTTTAAAAAGAAAGTACTTCAAAGAACTATTCAAACTCTTTGAGTAGAAATGATGGTGAGACCCAAGCTCCATTGCACTATACATCTAAAGCAGTTTCTTACCATATTATTATGAATTTTGTGTGGGGTAGGTTGTTTGCCTGGGTGCCCTTTAATTCCTGAAAAAACCAGAATAGCTTCTTGGTAAGCTGATCCTAGATAACAGGTTATTAAGGCAACAAAGAAAGTATCTCTGTTCTAGAGGACAAATGGGTGGGACCACTCCCTCAACTGCCTGCTTGTTAGAAATACAAAAGCCAGAGTTGAGAGTTGAATGATGTGAGCTAGAAGCTGGAAGCAACAAGCTATGGAGTGAGAAATTCAGAGTAATGCTTGATTTGTGTTTGAATACAATACTATGGCCACTGGAGAAGCAAGGCTCTCTTGAGGTGTCAATGCTGTGAACCCCTCCATCGTAGGCTCAGGTTGTATATTAGTTAAATAAACCAAATATCATAAAGACACCACAGTTTCCACTGTCACTCATTCCGAAGGAACCCCTGGGATCTTGCGCCACTTGGAGATTGGGGTAGCCAGCAACAATGTGAAACATTCATGGTTTCCCCAAGAATCCTGGGAACTATAAGTTCCCTAAGGATGCTGAGACTTGTTAAAGGTAAAGGTAAAGGTACCCCTGCCCGTACGGGCCAGTCTTGACAGACTCTGGGGTTGTGCGCCCATCTCACTCAAGAGGCCGGGGGCCAGCGCTGTCCGCAGACACTTCCGGGTCACGTGGCCAGCGTGACAAAGCTGCATCTGGCGAGCCAGCGCAGCACACGGAAACGCCGTTTACCTTCCCGCCAGTAAGCGGTCCCTATTTATCTACTTGCACCCGGGGGTGCTTTCGAACTGCTAGGTTGGTAGGCGCTGGACCGAGCAGCGGGAGCGCACCCCGCCACGGGGATTCGAACCGCCGACCTTTCAATCGGCAAGCCCTAGGCGCTGAGGCTTTTACCCACAGCGCCACCCGCGTCCGCTGAGACTTGTTAGGATACCCTTATTCTCTTCACAGTGCTACACTTCTGAGTGGTTTAAACAATCAGCTTCTCTTCCTACAGGTGTGTGCACACTTTTCCAATCACGCCCTGCTCCCTTGGCACCCCATATACCATATACTTCCACCCCAAGCAGCTTTGCTGGGTTTTCATGGGCAGTTCTTCTGCCTTTGAAATTGCATGCCAACACATTTCCTGACTTGCTCTGGTGGCTTATAGAAGAGGAGTTTGCATGCTAAACTTTTTTTTATCCTTTAATAACATTTCCCCAAAGTTATAAACCCTTGAGGTTGCGGCAGGAAAAACAACACTTTCAATAATAATAAAAAAATAGTGACAGAGGTTTAACTCCACTTTTGTGAGTTGTGACATTATAATTACAGGTAAGAATCTATTGAAGTAAACACTTCATTTGTGCAAGCATCAGCCTTCACAAAAGTATGTTGCAGTGCTGACATTTCAGCGCAAGGCAATAGGCTGACAACAGGACTGACTGACAACAAGCCACTCTACGGCAGAGAAAGAGGGAACAAACACAGAGACAAATGGCTTTTAAGCACATAGATGTATGGATTTTCCTTTCTCCTTCCTCTTTCTCTGCCCTCCAGGATAAAGTGGGTAACAAGGGCAATTAAGTGAGGCAGGCCCATCATGCTATCTTTAATTAACCCCTGTGTCTGAATTGTCACTAGCGGAGGCAGGAGAGTGGGTCATATTCATCTGATGGCTAGAGCCCAAACAAGAGCAAAAGGAAGTGATGGAATACCTCTGCCTCTCCAGGTAACCTAGAACTAGAGATTGCTAAGAAATTCAATTTTTTTTTTTTTGCATTTTAATGAGAAACTACCTAATACAGCTATCCTTCAAAATTCTCACCTCTCTGAATTTTCTTATGTGGTTCATTCTCCAACAAAAGAATGAGTACCAAAAAATGCATACATTATAGGAAAATGTGCCTAAGAATATTATATTGAGAGAAAACCATGTGGAAAACTAAGTACAATCTGCATTCCATACAATTCAAAATTTAAAACAGTAAAATACAATATAAGAACTAAAAGAAGCAATAAAAATACAATGAATATTTAAATTGGGCATGCCATGGGCCACCTGAACCAGCCCACAAACCAGTGGTGGTTCATGAACCACAGATTGGGAACCCCTGGTATAGTTCATTGTATATTTTGGAATCTTAACCAGGGATAAGGCAACAGACCACATTTAGTGTTAACCTTTGGATAAGATATTGCAGAACTGCAAATCCCCATCAGTCCTGCTCATGGAGCTGGAGCATATGGAAACTGGAATCTGGCAACAATTGGAGGTCACCAGTTTGGGGTAGCTGGATAAAAGTTGTTTACCAGGGTAGTGACAAAGTCACTCAAAGAGTTTCCTGTTTGAGCAAGTATTATAACACGTTTCCCTGCAACTGAACATCGTACCATACCAATCCTCTAAAAACTCAGCAGGGGCTTTTACCCTTGCTGTCAGTATGAGTACTTACACACAGAAGGGAAAAAATGAACATAAAACCCATTAAGGCAACATGGGCCTGAACTATTGTGGGGAGGGGGAAAGCAATTGTAATAACCTGAAACTATTGTCTTATCCTTTTGACCTTAAAGGTTCATAGCCATTTCTCCATACAGCAAAAAAATAACCTGAAACATTCCATCTTCCTATGACATGACGAATGAGCTTCGATTAACAGCAGCTAAAAGAAGAAAAAGCCACTAATGTGTTTTATACAGTCACTGATCAGTTCCTGACATGTAATATTTCATTGGTTTGAAGACATTAAGAGATGTTGTGTACCTAGAAACAACAGCTTGCATGATGGTACATCTATCATTACATGTGTCATAAAAACAAGGAGGACATAAATTTGTTTCTGCCTGTTAAAGTCTAATTACCTGTAAAATCATTACTTGGCACTTTAGCAAATTGACACAATCAAGTTAATGATCCTCAACATACTAAAAAACTCACAACGTGTTTCCTGCTTGCTCACATGCCCTCAAATGCCAAAACATGTTTGCTGGGACAGATGACATCATATGCACAACTGTGTTGTTTCTAAATATAGAGGCAGGACCACACCAACTGAGGACAAGTGACTGCATCTCCAATCAGTGTGAGAGACAGATGTATGAATGTGCTCCTTCCAGTGGTATGCAAGTATGGTTCCACCAGATGCATTGCTTATTTTCTTTTTTCTGTCATCGATTTGGCAGCAAGGTCATTTGTGAACGTGAGAAATACCGAAAAAGTGGAAGAAGTGTCTGTGAAGACCATCTCAGCTAAGGCAAAGCAATGTAGAAAACTCAGGGATGGGGAGGCTCAAAAGCTGGGATCTGCCCAGCATCTGTGAAGGTATGATATTGCTACTAGCAATATATAAAAAATTATATATAAAACCTCTAAGCAGCAATATGAACAAACTACTTCATACCTGCCTCTCCTTGCAGGGGGCAGTGACAATCCATCAGGTGTAGTTGAGTCAGTGGTGCCAGGAGTACATGGCCACTGGGTATCCATGCTAGCCTCCATAACCAGGTCCCCTGGAGGAGACAGAACTACTCACCCCACACTAATTGTAGCTAAGAATGGGTCAAAAGTAACTGCACACAAGCTTTCATCTCACTTGCAGGTAGTGGATTGAGAATCACCATTTTGAGGGTCATGGTTAGACCTCACTGGTTGAGAAAAGGTGGAGCTTTTGACATGTCTTACTTGTTCTTTCTTTCTTTTTTTAAAGCCTCTTAACATTTTTTAAAATTTACTGTTTTCTTTTAAAGCAGAGCAAGACGGTCTATTGTAAATGAAGGCAGCAAGCAGAGATTAACTTTTCTCCATGGATAAGAAGAGGAGTGGGGTTTTTTTGGGCAATGATGGCAATGGCGGCATTAACAGTGGGTGTCTCTTTTACACCTGTGAAATGGTAAGACAGCATGGAAGGAGAGAGGGAGGAATTTAAAGTTAGGGATTTCCTAGTTTCTAACACGCACTGGAATCAACTGCCATAGATAATGACCCTGTTCAGTTGATCACCTAAGCCAGTCTTTTTGTGCCCCCTAGATAATCAGTGATTATAGGAGTTATAGCTCAACAACACCTGAAATGCTGATCTAAACCATGGTTGCAGTGATCACAAATGATCCCGCAAAAGCTTCAGGCTTACATGCTCCACTCTCCTGTACCTTCACACTTTCAGTTTAGAACAAACTTACAGAACTGCTTTGTTCTAACTTCAGTTAGTTAATAAGCCATGGTTAGAACAAACACAGTTCCCTGAATTCATAATAGGGAACTGTGGTTTGCTCAAAAGTGAAACCAAAACAAAGAAAGAGGATGGGGAGGGGGAGTACAGGATCCACAGGCATGTAAAGTCTTTCATAATAATCAAAGTGATGGTTTGGATAATCTGAATTGGGACATTATTTTGGGAGGGAGCGGCTGCAATGACGGAAATCAGGGATGGGGAACCTGTGGCGCCCCAATTGTTGTTGGACTCCAAATTGTATCAATCCCAACCAGCATGGCCAATGGTCAAGGATGGTAGGAGTTGCAGTCTAGCAATTTCCAGAACTCCACAGCTTCCTTGCCCCTGACTCACATTGCTAATATATTCTGCTAGAATATATTTTAGTAGCTACAAGTGTAAGAAGGAAATTGTTGTAAGACAGTCTGAAGTGACAGGAGCATGGAACAACATGTTGAAAAGCATAAAGTGAATATTGTCTTGGTGCCTGAACAATATTATTAGCATCTGACACTAAAGATATGCCGCCAGCTTTTTAATCTTCCTTTTTATTTGCATTGCTTACCAAAGGGAAGCTGTCAGACAAAATGAGATGACTGAAATGCCAGAATGTTTCTCCCCCACTTACCCCCAAAATGAAATTATTGAATAGTCTTCACCTAGTTTTCTGACACATTTTAAATGGAAATCAGTTAACACACTTAGTGATTGATACAGACAGAACTTCAGAACACATAATCATAGAACATTATGACCAACCCATATATATAGATAGATGATAGATAGATAGATAGATAGAGCGAGAGAGAGAGAGAGAGTTATGAAGGAAGCACTACATTAAAGAAGACAGCCAAGATTTAAAAGAATACAAGGGGGATAATAACAAAATTAGCAATTATATGAAGCTTATTTGTGCAGTCTGGTGGTCTGCTCATAAGTTATATTGAATTCAATGCAACTTATTCCCAGGTTCTCCATCCTGTGCAGTCTACTCAAATGCAATCTATGTAGGTCTGTCCTTGGTCAGGAAGCTTCATCTTGTGTGGAATGTGACTGCTATCTTAATTAGGGGGGCAGCCATTATGTGTCGCTGGTTCTTATAGTGCTGCACTGTCTGCCAGTGAGCTACTGGGCCCAATTCAAGGTCCCATTACTGTGTATAAACCTCTAAACAGCTTGGGAGCCAAGTACCAAAACTAGCAAGTCCCCTGTATCAAACACCTTGTACCCTACAATCAGCATGTGAGGCCTTGTTTGTACTTCTGCTGCTGTCTGTTGCCTAGCTAGCAATGATCCATGACAGAGCCATGTCAGTGGTGACTCCTAATTTGTGTAATGTTCTTTATGGTGAAGTGTACCTGTCTTTCTCATTATTAACATTCAGGAGGGATTAAAAAGCATTTATGTTCATTCAGGCAACTGATGTCTGAAATATAATGTTCCTGCCAAGATTGAAATTATTAACTTTGAGGAAACTTTGGGAATTGTAGCTCTGTGAAGGGGATATGGGCTTCCTAATAACTCTTAGCACCCTTAACAAACCACATTTCCCAGAATTCTTTGGGGAGGGGTGGGGAACCATGTCTGTTAAAAGTGGTCTGAGACTACTTTAAGTGTATCATGCAGATGGGACCCAGGAAGCTGGAATGACAGTTTAAATTACTTTCTAAAACCCCAATATATTAGAAGGTTAGGTGTAACTGTTCATTTTAAATATAAAGCACAGTCTTGAGCTTTTGAAGTCAGCTGTCTTAACAATACCAACAATGATGGTGGGGGAGGAGGTGGTAATAACCACAAGGAATTATTTTCCCATGCTGCCTCTGGAAGACGGATCATCTCTTCCTACAATTATTAGCTTTTCACTCACTAAACATGCTTCCTCAACCTCAGCCCTCCAGATGTTTTGAGACTACAATTCCCATCATCCCTGGCCACTGGTCTTGCTAGCTAGGGATCATGGGAGTTGTAGACCAAAAACATTTGGAGGGCTGAGGCTGAGGAAGCCTGCACTAAAGTATGGTTGCTTTGCCACACAGGCATTCCTTCAGTTTTTCATTCCTGATCCTCCAAGAATGATCCACGTTCTGTGGCAACTGAGCATGCTCAGCCTTCATTGGTCTACTTTGGGGCTTGCCTCCCTCATCCCCCCCCTAAATATTTGTTGTACTTCTTAGGGCTCCTCCCTCCCAAGCCTTCTGATAGCCCCCTACTGTGTTTCCATTTTAGGTAAGTATGCAATGGCACTCATCCCATGAACACTGGAAATAGAAGGAATGATATGTTTGAGCTACTGGATTCTGAAAGCAAAGTCTGATGTGTTAAATCGGGGCTAATACTGGTCAGATAAAATGCCATGCTGGGGTAGGGATGTGGTGTAAATGAAATTCCGTTAAGATCTAAAAGTGAATCTATCTAATTTGCCTTTCCTGAAGTGACATGTAAACAGAAATGTAGCCTTTCCTCAAAATTTGCACTTTTCTGAATTTTGCAATACAGTTGTCTAATTACCTAGCATTTACAAAAATGCAAACATTAGGGTAAAGTGTACAGAAAAATGCATGTAAGTGAAAACATAAAAACGTGGTCGGCTCCCACAACAGTTGTTACCTTTGCACCATCCTTCTGGACCAGATAAATATTCAATGCTAAGAAGGAAAACTTGAAACATGTATCCCTGCAAACATATAGATTTGCAGTGAGAGAAAACCAGGAAATAATGTTAGATACCTGAAGAGGGATCAAGAATCCAGCCTTGAGGTTCAATAGGTTTCAAAAGTTTCCCTCTGGCTCTGCAATAAGTTATTTATAAGGGCTGTTAATACCACTGTTTGTTTTGGAAACAAGTGCATTATGAATATTCATTCCAACCAGTTTCTAATTGTGAACCACTTACATGATTGGCTTGATGCATATCAAAATGATCTGAGATTTGTTTAATTATCTGGAGATCTAAATGCCCCTGGCTTAAAAACTTTCCATGACCAGGAAAGTTAACAGATTTCTCAGATTGGAAATGTGTCCCTTTAAAATATTATATTTAGAGAAATAGAAAGGGCAAAAGGAGAGTGAAATGATTTTTATTATGTATCACATTTGTATCCCAACCTTTATCTAATTAGCTCAAGCACCACTGTCCTGTTCCCATGCCCTCCTTAGACTGAGAGAGAGCTGACTTGCCCAGCAAGACCAACCAGCAAGTTTCATGGCTGATCAGGATTTGAATTCAGGTCTCTAGAGTTTGAGGCCAAGAATGGCTCTTTCCTACTCCCCTTGACCGTCACTCCTGCATGAATTAATGGGTCTCGCATCCGAGTATCCATGTGCTCCTGCCAATTTGCCACTCATTTCATTGTGCTTTGGAGTTAGGAAGTTCCCAGTGGGTTGAGTCTCTGAACTACCTCAATATATTTAGCTGAGCATGGGTGTGTTGGCTAGGGCTGATGGGAATTAGAGGACAGCACTGGGTGCCCTGAGTGCATATAACTCATGGTTATGGTTACTGGTCACATTCACACCATATATTTAAAGCACTCTTACACCAAAGCACTTTGCTTCCCCAAAGGAATCATGAGAACTGTAGAGCTAGGATTTGTAGCTCTGTGAGGGGGTCTTCTAACAACTATCAGCACCCTTAACAGTTCCCAGGTTTCTTTGGGAGGAACCATGACTTTAAAGTGGTATAAGAGTGCTTTAAATGAATGGCGTGGATGTGGCCAAGTTGTGTGTTTACACACTGCAATTAACTTACAGACCAAAGGAAGAATTTCTGTTGAGGCCAAATCTACTTGTCATTTTCTTCAAGTGTCTATATAGCCACAGGGGAGAGTACATGAGAAGGATGTAAGCATGTGTTTGTAAGTGTGTGGTTTTAGAAAGTGTTATTGGAGATAAACTATTTTTCAAGAATCCATGCAAATTGCTAGTTTCTTTGTTTAATCAAGCCCAGCACTGATATATTGCCAACTCATCATCTAATTAAAAAAAGACAGCATCCTGATCAACAATTAATCACAGAGAGCGAGCATCAATATAAGTAGGTCATTACATGATTGGATTTGTAACCTCTTTGAGTCCTCATTTCTTTAGCACCACACACACTCAAATGAAGTAGCATGATTTCAATGGGAACTTCCTCTTTAAAGCTGCCTATTTATCACAAGTTCTTTTTAAAGGTTAAGATAACCCTAAACACATTGTACACTGTTGTTACAGTGTTGTTATTGCTCTAATTAGCTGCGCGCACACACACAAAAATCTATTCAACAGAATCAACAATTTAGGTTGCAGTCTGGAAAGGGTGAGAAGGGGGGGGGGAGGAGAAATGAAAGCAGATGAACTGTCATTTCCAACACCCTGTGAGACTTGTGGCAGCAGGGAGGAAGTGTGAGTGAAGAGGCATGATTGTACTATTCCATAATTTTCTGGTCCTCTGTCACAATTCAGCAACACCCCTCCCATTGAGAATAATGGGAAGGAAATGCCCTACATCAGCTCTGGGGCTTTTGCAGTCGTCTCCCTGGTTTTGGTGGCATGTCCGGAAATTGGAATAATAGAATTGCAAAGTTGGAAGGGACTCTGAGGGTCATCTCGTCCAGCCTCCAGGAATATCAACACTTGCTCCCCCACCCCACCAATCTAGGGTTGCCATATTTCAAAAAGTGAAAATCTGGACACAAAGGTTGTTGAGCTCTTTTTGTGTGCTATATTTTGTTTGGGCCAAAGTCGTTGAGCCATACGCCCAGATTTTCATGAACATTTTAACTGATTTCTGAAAATACTGCCCAGACGCTATGGTTCTTTTGGTTCCATAGTCTTCTGCAGATCTTCCTTAGAATACCACCTTTTCAGCCTCTCCTAATGCCCAAGCTTCACGCCCTACAACAATGTGATTATTATTTGATTGTCAGGGCTTGTATAGCTTCATGCACTGCACAATGAAAGCACCAACAATGAGCTAACTGTCGGCATTTGCAAAGCTCTGAATGTGAGTCATTTAATTTACTTCCCTCCAACAATTATGTTATTAAAGACCCAAAGTGGCTACAAAGTAATGCAAGAGAATGAACCTGAAGACAGACTAGAAGTCATTCAAAGTTCTACTCCAAAACCAATTTAACTCATGTTCACTTGGCAGTTACAGGATTTCCCTTCAGGTGTAGTTCAGAAATTTTCTAACTAATTCAGTGAAGTTCATTAAAGCCTCTGCTTAAAGACCTCCAAAGGAGGAGACTCCACCACACTCCTTGGCAGCAAATTCCACTGTCAAACAGCTCTTACTGTCAGGAAGTTCTTCCTAATGTTTAGGTGGAATCTTCTTTCTTGTAGTTTGGATCCATTGCTCCGTGTCCGCTTCTCTGGAGCAGCAGAAAACAACCTTTCTCCCTCCTCTATGTGACATCCTTTTATATATTTGAACATGGCTATCATATCACTCCTTAGCCTCCTCTTCTCCAGGCTAAACATGCCCAGCTCCCTTAGCCGTTCCTCATAAGGCATCGTTTCCAGGCCTTTGACCATATTGGTTGCCCTCCTCTGGACATGTTCCAGTTTGTCAGTGTCCTTCTTGAATTGTGGTGCCCAGAACTGGACACAGTACTCCAGGTGAGGTCTGACCAGAGCAGAATACAGTGGCACTATTACTTCCCTTGATCTAGATGCTATACTATTGATGCAGCCCAGAATTGCATTGGCTTTTTTAGCTGCCGCGTCACACTGTTGGCTCATGTCAAGTTTGTGGTCAACCAAGACTCCTAGATCCTTTTCACATGTACTGCTCTCAAGCCAGGTGTCACCCATCTTGTATTTGTGCCTCTCATTTTTTTTGCCCAAGTGCAATACTTTACATTTCTCCCTGTTAAAATTCATCTTGTTTGTTTTGGCCCAGTTCTCTAATCTGTCAAGGTCGTTTTGAAGTGTGATCCTGTCCTCTGGGGTGTTAGCCACCCCTCCCAGTTTGGTGTCATCTGCAAATTTGATCAGGATGCCCTTGAGTCCACCATCCAAGTCATTGATAAAGATGTTGAATAAGACCGGGCCCAAGACAGAACCCTGTGGCACCCCACTAGTCACTCTTCTCCAGGATGAAGAGGAACCATTGATGAGCACCCTTTGGGTTCGGTCAGTCAGCCAGTTACAAATCCACTGAGTGGTAGCATAGTCAAGATCACATTTTACCAGCTTCTTTACAAGAAGAATATCATGGGGCACCTTGTCAAATGCCTTGCTGAAATCAAGGTAGGCTACATCCACTGCATTCCCTTCATCTACCAGGCTTGTAATTCTGTCAAAAAACGAGATCAGGTTAGTCTGACATGACTTATTTTTCAGAAATCCATGCTGACTATTGGTGATCACAGCATTCCTTTCTAGGTGCTCACAGACTGTTTGCTTAATGATCTGCTCCAGAATCTTCCCTGGTATTGATGTCAGACTGACTGGGCAGTAATTATTTGGGTCCTCTCTTTTCTCCTTTTTGAAAATAGGGACAACATTTGCCCTCCTCCAGTCTGCCGGGACTTCGCCTGTTTTCCAGGAATTCTCAAAGATGACTGCCAGTGGTTCTGAAATCACATCTGCCAGTTCTTTTAATACTCTTGGATGCAGTTCATCTGGCCCTGGAGACTTGAATACATGTAGACTAGCCAAGTATTCTTGTACTATCTCCTTAGTTATTCTGGGCTGTGTTTCCTCTGCTGAATCATTTGCTCCAAATTCTTCAGGTCGGGCATTGTTTTCTTTATCGGAGAAGACTGAGGCAAAGAAGGCATTGAGGAGTTCAGCCCTTTCTGTGTCCCATCAATATATTTGGAAGGCCTTTGTTAGCAGTACGATACGATACGATACGGTACGGTACGTTATCTTTATTGTCATTGTCCCTTGCGGAACAATGAAATTGAAATCTACATTCTATAGATAAGGTCATTATTATGGAATTATTTTCCTATCTCACAGCAACCTCATTGACTTTAAGAGTCTGCTGTCTCTCTTTCCCCGGAACAACCTATATACATTTTTTAAAACTACATGAGGGATCTATTTATCCTGCTGTGACAAGCAAGGGTAATTTCCATTAACATTAATGAGACGTGCTCAGGCCATGGATGTATCAAGAGAACAGGTCTCTAATTAATATCTTGATCCCATCTTTAACCTATCCACATTGCACCTCCTGCTTCTCTCATCATTAGAAGTAGGTGAAGACAATTAGATCTCCTGAAACACCTAGGTGCTGTGCAAATTTATCACTACTCAGGACAAAGCCTCCCCCGCCTTGGAAACAAGCAATTAATTTCTGGTCAATGAACTGTTCTCTCCCATTTTCTGGGAGGCAGAGAAAGGAATTAAGCTGAGCACAGTCATGGTCAATTGCAGGGATGGAGAACCCTTTTTTTCAGCCTGAGGGCTACTTTTTCTGCCAGGCAGCCATTTGGGGGCCACATCCCAGTGGTGGGTGGAACTGGAGCAAATGTTATCTTTGTACAGTTGGCATTTTTAATATCCTCCGTCCAGGCATTATCAGAGTACAAGGACAGATTCTCGGCAGGCAGAAACACCCAAGGAAATTGCAAAGCAGGGCTGGTGAAAGTTCTGGTCTGGAGAGAGTGTGTGTGGCTGGCAATGCACTGTGTGTTGGGCAGGTTCCTGAGGACCTGAGGAGGGCTGCATTTGTCTTGAAATTCCCCATTACTACTCTATTGGGCCCGCAGCCCATTTTCTGGGAAGACCAGTGGCTGCATACTGGGAACCAACAATCTGAATTCTTAACTACCTGACTGGTGCTTGTTTAATTAGCATTCTCCTGCAAAAAAGAGGGAGAAGAATGAGAGCAAGAGGAAGGGACAGAGCTTAGGGTATAGCGGGAAACAACAATGTGTATTTTCCTCAACTATCTGTTAGTCTCAAACCTTCCCTCTGCTGGTTGCAGACATGTAAGGTTGCTTATACCCAATACAAATACTGAAATGCTTGTGTTAGCAGCTAGTGCTTCTTGTTTCCCATGGTAGGCATATAGCTACCTTGCAAACAGATGCCTCTCCCCTCCCAGAGCTCCCTCTGTCAACAGCTTTTCTACCAGGTTGCTATCTAAGTTCATTATGCAAATGGATAAAAAGAGCTGGTATGCAGATTTACTTATTTTCCCCGTTCCCTCTCCATTTGTTCCCTTTCTTTTGTATCCTGTCTCCTAGATTGTCAGCTATTATTATAAAACATAAAGCATCTAGAATTCCTTGGCAGGCATATATGCATTTCCATTTTTTGGGTGGGAGTAAAACCCAAGTTACTGGTATGCATATCTTTATAAAAGTGTCATGGGTGCCAGCAAACAACAAGTGGGGAGGAGTGCTGCTGGTTCTCTCTCTCTCTCTCACCCACCCACACACCCACCCCATGTGTACATATTCTTATGAGTCTGGGGGGTTAGCTTGCATGATGCCTGAGTTCCTTTAATGTTCCTGGATCCATTAAGGGTTAAAATCCAATGGAGGATCCATTTGATTAAAGTAGCCAGAGCTTTTGGGAAGCCAGACCAGTTAATGGGCCAAAGCAAGGCTGCTAGTATAAAAAAGGAGGTTGCTCTGTGACAGAGGGCAAATGGGTGGGACTCCTCCCTCACCTGGCTGCTGGTGAGAGTGACAATAGCCCGAGTAGAGTGTGGGAAAGCTGGGCTAGAAGCCGGCAGAATCGAGAAGCCAAGGCTGTCTCTATGGGAGAAGCAAAACCTCTTTGGGTGTTTATGCTGTGAGCCCCCTCTTCTTAGGCTCAGAGAATCTATCATCTATCTATCTATCTATCTATCTATCTATCTATCTATCTATCTATCTATCATCTATCTATCTATCATCATCATCATTATCTATCTATCTATCTATCTATCATCTATCTATCTATCATCTATCTATCTATCTATCATCTATCTATCTATCTATCTATCTATCTATCTATCTATCATCTATCTATCTCTATCATCTATCTATCTATCTATCTATCTATATCTATCTATCTATCTATCTATCTATCTATCTATCTATCTATCATCTATCTATCTATCATCTATCTCCTGGTATGCATATCATATCATAAAGACACTACAGTCTCCACTGTCCCTTATTCCCAAGCCCTGGGCAAGTGCCTGGACCCCCTGGAATCTTGCATTGCTTGGAGATTGGGGTGGCATGCAACAGTATAAACGAATGTAAAATATATACAAATATATACAGGCAACTCCCAATTTACATGGGGGTTATCTTCTGAAGCACCGCACATGTCAGTGAAACTGTGCCTATTTGAAACGCCATTGGAAAAAGTCTGCACACATCCTCTAAACCTCTGGAAACCCTTGCAAACCCCCTTTTAAAAACCAGCAGCACTTACCAGACTGGCAAGAATGGTGGCAAACTCCATCACAATCACTCCCTCCAACCCTTTCTCACACTCCAACTCTTCACAGGCCTCAATGGTTGGTGCAAGGGCTCCTGTGATTGCACTTGCAAAGGCTTGTGGGATTGCTAGGTACTGTTTTCACACCTTTTTGCCCATTCTGGGCTCTTTTAGGACTGTTTTTACCATTTTAAAAGTCACTTCTGGCTTCAGAGTGATGTGAGCATGCACGGTTGCACATCAGTTGGACAATCGTAAATTGGGAGTTACCTTGAAATAAAATGAGTTATCCTAACACTCAGTGGGGCTTACCTTTCTAATATTGCTCTGTAAGTTGAGGGTTGTTGTTTGTGTGTGTGTGCGTATTTAACAACTTTAACAATAAAGCAAGTCATCTGAACATTTAAAAATTACTGCTTTAATCTAAGTTCAGTTAAGCAGGAATCAGCACATAAGTTAATGATTCACCCCACACCCATTCTAGCCAATTTATACTTGTAATCCAGCGTGTCTCAAAAGTACCTTCTCAGCCTCTGCCTTGCGGTATATGGCACCTAAAGGGTTGAAAGGAGCAGGGCCATCTTTACCCGGGGGTGCAAGGGTTGTGGGGCACCCGGGCGCCTAATTCTGGGTGGCGCCATGCACCCGCCGCTGAAGCCACCTAAGCTCTTAACTATCTACCTGTTATGAAATAATAAATAATTTTCATCAAGCTAGAAAAACAAAATACATACATACCTAGGTACAGTGGTACCTCAGGTTAAGTACTTAATTCGTTCTGGAGGTCCGTTCTTACCCTGAAACTGTTCTTAACCTGAAGCACCACTTTAGCTAATGGGGCCTCCCGCTGCTACCGCGCCGCCAGAGCACGATTTCTGTTCTCATTCTGAAGCAAAGTTCTTAACCCGAGGTAATATTTCTGGGTTAGCGGAGTCTGTAACCCGAAGCGTATGTAACCCGAGGTACCACTGTATTACTGAAATGTATTCCTACTGTTTCACTAAAGGATTTTTGACTTTGTGCGCTCATTTACCAAAGACGCGCCACGCCAGCAGTGGCACTTGTCATCCACAATGGTGGCGCTTGTCAGACTCAACGACGGACCTTGTCATTCACAATGGCGCCATGCACGCAAAGTTAACTCTTACATCAAAATATTATGTTACGTATTGTATTGAGCCGCTATGCGGCAGCAGGGTCAGCGGCACCTTTGACACGACTGATGTTTCTCCTAAGTAGGTGCCTAAACAATACTTATAAGTTTAAGTGTGGTGGTGTTGTATGCTTAAGTATAAGTCTATTGTAAATAAATGAGCAAATAAAAAGGTTCCTCCCTTCTTTTGTAAACAAGAGATAAGGCGTAAGCGTGGTGTCTGACATAAGCATAATAAAAGTTTATTTGGGGGTAAACTAAATTTGGGGACTCTGGATGGATCTTTGCACCCTGGCAGCGTGTATGCTAAAGACAGCCCAGGAAATGAGATTGACTGCAACCATCATCCTTCCTATGACTCAGTGAGCGGGATCTACGTGGTGTGTGCTGTGACCCTCTAGCAAGGCAGTTCTGTGTAAGCTGACCTTAGAGCTGGCACTGCTTATCATCTGTTTTGTTTTTTAAAACAAAACAACCATTCTGCTGCACTCTGCTGCTGTGTGCAATGAACAGGAAGGCATGCAGCCATGTGTGTTAGATGCACAAGGGACCCAATCTTGCATCCCAATGCGGTTTGGTGCTACTGGAGCAGCCTGTGACTGCCAAATTTTGATAAATCCACTGAAATTACTTCTGACCATACTTAATTGGAATCCATTTATTATGCTCATGGGCCTAAGAGTTATAAAGTGAGCAGCACTGCAGTACATCAGCAGTCAGGGAAAATTAAAGGGGAAATCCAGAGAGCTTTTTTTTTCTTCACACACACAAACACACACACACACAGAGAGAGAGAGAGAGAGAGAGAGAGGGAGAGAGAGAGAGAGAGAGACTGTTTACTTGAAGAGTTTATGAATTTGAATTAGCCCTAAATTAAATAAAAGTATCTGAATTGGTTGTGGGAAGAAACCTTGCACTAAAATAAGCATTTAATTAGACAGGGAAAGTTCAACTAATTCATTAACTTCCATTTGCCTTCTGTTGTAGCCCAATGGTTCAGGGTAGGAACAATATTTTTACCCTTCTTAAAAATTATGCAACTTGTATAAACAGTACAAACTGAGTGGCTCTGTATAATTTCTCTTATGCTGCATAATTTATTCTGTCATTTTGCCCAGCTTATTCTGCATAATTTAATGATTGTGAGAGGGAAGGAGCAGGGCACTGTCTTATTCAGCCAAATCCTCTAGTCTTTGAGAAAAGAAGCATGCATAATTTCATGCAGACCTGAAACTTTTTTTAAAATAAAAAAAATAGCTAAATTTGGAACTTGTACCGCATTTTATCATTTTCTTGCACATTCACAAAGTTCTGGCATAGGCACAGCCCTATATTTAAAAATATGAACTAAATTAAAAGATAATGCCCTCCTGTTTCTTATTTGCTGCAATTCTTGTGATCTTTCATGTTGGAAACATGCTGTAAAGTTTATGAGACACAGGTATAAACAGCTGCAGCTGCCATGGCATATCCCCTGGTGTGCAAACAGCCTGACAAAAGTAGCACAACCACATCTTCAGAAATAAAGAGTTGCTAGAGCTCCACATGTGTTTTGAAGTATATTTGGTGCTCCTGAAACATTATGAGCTTCTTCTATTCACTACCTTGAAGGCATAGCTCAAGAGATTTGTAGCTGCCAAGAAATGTGTGCACTCCAGTTAAAAGGAATGGAGGAGCTCTCAAAGGCAGCGACTTATGTATGTGCACAGGATCCTCTTCAGGACATGATGGACAGTCACATGTTTCTAATGCAGGAATGCCACGTCAAACTAGTGTTCATCCTGAGATTTGTCTATCTAATCTTTGTAATGCTTCAATTTCTGTCTAAGGAAAATCCATCAGACAGGTCTTTCTAAATTGCATAACAAATTTGCTTGGCAGCTCTATCTGCCTCTATCCTGCAACCTAGAAAGATTCATTCACTACTGGACAATCCATTCCAACCTGGTGGCAAATCCAAATATACCTGTTCTGACATAGCAGTAACTTTATTAGATTTAAGGAGAGAAGAATGAACACAGCAAGTGAGGGGTGACACCACATACCCAGCCTCATGGCAGTAGAGTCACTGCTACTTATTGGGGGTAGGGGGACACTGGTTGTGTGCAGGCATATCAATAAGAGCATTTGACTGGCTACACTTGTTTGCATGCATGACATTGACATCCCCACAGCTTCCCACTGAGAGCCAGTGTGGTGTAGTGGTTAAGAGTGGTTAAGGTGGACTCGTAATCTGGTAACCCGGGTTCGCTTCCCCGCTCCTCCACATGCAGCTGCTGGGTGACCTTGGGCTAGTCACACTTCTCTGAAGTCTCTCAGCCTCACTCATCTCATAGAGTGTTTGTTGTGGGGGAGGAAGGGAAAGGAGATTCTTGGCCACTTTGAGACTCCTTAAGGGGAGTGAAAGCGGGATATCAAGTCCTAACTCCTCCTCCTCCTCCTCCTCCTCCTCCTCCTCCTCCTCCTCCTCTTCTTCCCCCCGCTTTGTAAGCAGAAGTGACTCTGCTATGGGATCAGGTTCACAGGGGCGCCCTTCCCACTACTTCTTGCTACTCACACACGGTGAATGGTGAACACTCTGAAACAAACGGCAATTCCTCAATGCAGAGATCACAAATGCCAATAAATTTACAACTTGCAAGTCACTTGCCAAGTGGCTCAGAATTCTGAAGGCTGAGTGAAAAGAAACATCTGTCCATGTGGAATGGTATCATTGACATTTGTTAGGTAAAGGTAAAGGGACACCTGACCATTAGGTCCAGTCGTGACCGACTCTGGGGTTGCGGCGCTCATCTCGCTTTATTGGCCGAGGGAGCTGACGTACAGCTTTCGGGTCATGTGGCCAGCATGACTAAGCCGCTTCTGGCGAACCAGAGCAGCGCACGGAAACGCCGTTTACCTTCCCGCTGGAGTGGTACCTATTTATCTACTTGCACTTTGACATGCTTTCGAACTGGTAGGTGGGCAGGAGCAGGGACCGAGCAACGGGAGCTCACCCCGTCACGGGGATTTGAACCGCCGACCTTCTGATCGGCAAGCCCTAGGCTCTGTGGTTTAACCCACAGCGCCACCCGCATCCCCTTGACATTTGTTACTTCGAATCATTTCCTTTTATTACTTCCCAAATGTTAAATGAATATGTAAAATGTGTTCCATTCACACATATCCCAAACCTGTGGCCAGGTTCAGAAATCTGTTCCCAGCATTGACACACTCCACTGGCCCCACTAGCTGTGCATTCTGTAGGATGTGTGGAAAGGGGCACCTTTGTACACACAGCTCCAAGTGATTGGGAACCCTGAAAGTGAAATGGAGCATGTGCAATAGCACTAATATATGTGCATGTGTGTGTGGATAATGTATTAGCAGTTCCATCCCTCACCTATGCTCAACCAGTCACCTGTTACATGCAAAAGGACTCTAAGTGACTTTAATGTTTTAAGAGCATAAGCATACATAACCCCCACAAAACCCCCAACAACATTATAATAAAACCATGCAGGGTTTTTTTATAATCCAAAGAGCAACCTCCAATAACAGTAGCAAAAAATGCATTCACACTACCATTTACATACAGCAAGCATTGTTACTGTAATCCAGCAAAAGTCTGGTAAAAGAGGTCAGTTTTTACCTGGATCTGAAAATATTTCAGGAGAGGCATCAGGTAGCCCTCATTGGGGAGAGCTTTCCACAAATGGGGAGTCAGAACTGAGAAGGTTCTCTCCCTTGTCACCCCTCTACAAATCTTCACATGTGACCCTTCACCCAGAGAAGGGCCACAAATGAAGATTTAAGGGTCCAGGCTGGTTTATATGGGGAGAGGCATTCCAAAAAGAAATTGAGGTCTGTGAAGGGCTTTATAGGTCAACCCAGCAGTGAGACCAATCTGATTGATGGAAACTTAGAGCCAGTGGCGTAGCGTGGGGGGTGCAGGGGGGGCCGGCCGCACCGGGCGCAACATCTGGGGGTTAGGGTTAGGGGGCGCAAATCCATGGGTTAGGGGGCGCAAATTACTTGCCTTGCCCCGGGTGCTGACAACCCACGCTACGCCACTGCTTAGAGCACATCCTCCAGTTGGGAAATGGTTGCAGTTCCAGATTCCTCATTCATTATACAGTACCTGCATTGATGGTCAGAGCAGGGATACCTTATGAAATTATTGTTCCATGTAACACAATGGCTCTTACAGGTCAAAGGCAGAGATATTTTCCAGCCCCATTAAGCTGCTGGGGTCAAGTCTGGGACTTCTAAGTATGTGCTCTGCCACTGACTTATGGGCCTTCTCCAAGTATTTTTAGTTTTCATTCCCCAAATTTCTAGTCCTTATGTTCATGCAGACATGAGAGCAAAACTGCCCAAGGGTTGAAAAGATGAAGGTTTGTTTAAATGCTGGGCATGAAGACACCTGAAAAACCAAATCCTATTTTGCTGCTGGAGTTTGCAGGAACCAAAATAGGGTAAACAGTATAAAAGCATGGCTTGAAGTTCCTGGCACAGCCTTTGCTTTAATTAGCAGTTTAGCTGCCACTGAACGAAAATACATTTCACTTTTTATTAAAAAGCAACCAATGATTCATACATTTTTAAATTAAAAGTGAAAGATGAAATAGACGCCGTAACAGTCAAAATGGTAATTAAAACGGCATTCACTTCAAAATACAAAGCACCACAGCTTGGGAGGCGGGATGGAAGAAGGCTAGAGGCGAAGATCTCATTGAAAATGTGCCAGATACCCAGCTCTTTGCTCTTGATTTAGGGAGCCGGCTGATTGCTCCAGCAAAATGAAAAAAAGAAATGGGGGGAGGCGTATGGCTCAGAGAGTGATCATCTATGATGTAACAGGCCAAACCATTCCAAAATGGAGCATTTACATTCCTAAAATATAGGGTCTGCAGGGGTTGCAGCACAGACTTCCTACACCTGAGTACACACACACACAGGAGCCCACACAAATAAAATAATTAAGTGTTTGGGAAGTACCATTGCTCAGTGGAAAGTGCATCCACTTCTGCAAGGTCTCAGGATCAATCCCCAGATAGAATTCAGGTAGGACTCAGAGGGAAAACCTCCCTGGAACCCTGAAAAGTCACTGGTACTCACTGTAGACTTGGGGTAGCCAATGCAGTTCCTTTCAGATGTTCTGAGGCTGTAACTCCAATCAGCCCCAGACAACATGGCCAATGGTCAGGAATGACCAACATCATCTGGAAGGCACCAGATGCTGAGCTTGATGGTTTTGTGTTTCTGCTTGATATAAAGCACTTTTCTGTGTTACAAGCCAAACCATCTACACCCTCATCGTCTTGTTTGTGGTCAACCTCTTTCACTTTCACAAAGAAAATAGATTATAAATAAGGGCCAAGCCAATGGAGTCTAGTCTATTTGGGAAAATGGAGCAGTGCCTCACCAGCCTCATTCTGTCCCACCTGCCTGTATTCATACTTACAACCAGTGTTGGGGGGGTGGCCCTGCCTGTTAGCTTGGTCTCGTTATTGCCTTTGTAGAACACAACAAGGAGGAGGATGTGGACAAAACTAGAATGAGTTGGCTCTGCCTCTCATTGACTCTGGCTCCACCTACTGTTGCTCTCTTTGCCTTCTACTCTACCCTACAAGTGCCAACAAGGACCCTAGCACCACTGGACCAACAGATTGTACAACGTTACCAGCCACCTGTTTAATGCATTCTCTTGCCCAACAACATTCCACTGGTACAAGGCATTTCATCAGTAGAACAAGTAAACCACTAAGTGACTTTAAGATAGATGTTTCCTTTGTCACTGTGTCCTTTGTCATGGTATACCTGTGTTGCTACCTGCCCCACACCTGAATCACATATTGATTGCCTCACCACCCTCAGAAGCTTGGGCAGGGGTAGCAGTCAGGAGAGGGCATTCTATGTAGCATTCTCCCCTAAGTTGTGGAATTCCCATCCGACAGAACTGCATCCGGCGTCTTCATTATACAGCTTTCAGTGAATGCTGAAGATACACCTCTTTATTCTAACCTTTGACACCTGAAATATGATGTCCCAAAAAATGGAAACCAAAGGTCCATTTTGGGTACCCACCATATTTCTGTAATGGTAAGTCACTTAAGCCTGTTTTCAACATTGTGTTTTAATTGTTGTAACCTGCCCTAGAACCTTATGTGTGGAGGTGGTTTAACAACAACAACAATGTGGGTCAGGTGAGGGAAATGTCCTTGCAGACCAAATTGGGGACCATGCTGAGGTCTATTTAGGCCCACAGGCTGGAAGCTCTCCACCCTTACAATAAGAAATGCGCTTATACCTGCAGTTGTCATTTTTCACAGCTCAGTGTCAGGAAAGGCCATCTTTAGAGGGGTTTTTAATGGACTCCCCAGGAAGAAGTATTAGCACAGCAGTATGTCTGGCTGCAGCAGAAATACAATTAGGCAAATGAGACGTGCTCCCTGAAGAGTCCTAACAGGATTTTTGTCCCATATACTGTTTCAATTTGTTCTCATGCCCTCTTTCTCTTCATTGTCTTCCAGATGCACAAGAAATTGAAACTTTTTAGCTGAATTGTTTCCCAATTATATATCAAAAGGGGCTGCTGTCAGTCCACGTCAAGAGCAATTAATTGTTTGCTCGCTGCTTAGATCAATGTGCCAGCTTCCAAATAACAGCAAATTGTCTTATAAAGCATCTCAAATGCAAAGGAAACTGGGGCCATCTCATTGCACTGTAACTGTAACTGTTTTTCTGCTGATCACCCTAATAATTAAGTTTTGAAGAGGTGAGGAGATGAATGATTGGTTGCAATTTCAAGAATGTATGGTTTCAGTTACGGCAAAAACAGGCAGCATTCTACTGAATTATCTATATTTTCCTTAGGTGAGATCATGTAACTCACTGGAGGTGATATTTTTGTAAGCACACACAACACAATTATCGGGCAGATGGCTCTATAGTGGTGTAGTGATTAGTGTGGGATATTATTGCAGTCAAAGCAACAATTCATGTTCTGCCAGATAGGCACATGAAGGGGCTAAGGTTCACAGAGCTTTCCTGTTAGAGAGAATTCTGTGAGATCACTTCCTTTGTCTGCCTTGGGCAGCCTTCTCTTTCTTCACCATGCTTCCAAGCTGACAACACATGCCTGTCTGAGCTCTGCAGCTCAGACCCCATTTTGAACCTAGATTTTGTACTTTTGTAACTTATAGTAGCTATAAATCTGCCTAATTTTGCTTCTGTAATCACTGCTTCAGTACCTAGATTATGTAATTAACTACTACCTTTACTGCTTCACAAACAATGTACAGTAATACCTTGGATTACAGATGCTTCAGGTTGCGCGTTTTTGGGATTCGGATGCGCCGAAACCCGGAAGTACTGGAAAGGGGTTACTTCTGGGTTTCGGCACTCGCGCATGTGCAAAAACACTAAATCGCGCTTTGCGCATGCACAGAAGTGCCGAATCGCAACCCGCACATGTGCAGACACAGCACTGTGGGTTGCAGACACTGCAGGTTGTGAACGTGCCTCCCGCACGGATCACGTTCGCAACCCGAGTGTCCACTGTATGTTTGAGTGTTAATTTTAAGGGGCAGAAAAGGGGTAATACTGGGAAAAGTCTGTCCTAAATCATCCTGGATTATTGTTTCTAGAAGGTTCAATCAACCTTGTCTTAGTTTCCCAGTTTAAGCTGCAAAGGATGGTATAACAGGACAATATATCCTCTCCTAGTGTATAAATCCATTTCTACAGTTAGAATGTCAGACTAGGACCTGGGAGACAAGGACTCAAATCCCCACGCAGCCATGAAGCTCCCTGGGTGACCTTGGGCCAGTTACTGCCTCTCAGCCTAACCTACCTCACAGGGCCATTGTAATGATAAAATGAGAAGCAGTACTACGTACACCACTTTGAGCTCCTTGAAGCAAAAGCAAGACGAAATTAATTCGTTCTGCGAGTTTTTTCGTCTAGCAAATTTTTCGTCTTGCGAAGCACGAAATCCCATAGGAATGCATCGAAAATCAATTAATGCGTTCCTATGGTCAAAAAAAGTCCAAACAAAGCCAAATTTGGTACAACAAGAGTTTATTAACTGCTCTTTAAAGTCACACATACTGTAAAGAGCATTTCAAAAACTGAAGGAACAATAAATTAAGTTTCTAAACATGACAGAAAAACATTTAAAAATCAACAAAGTGAACAGTACATTTTCTAAGACTCTGGGGGACCACTTGAAGAAGGTTCCTCTTCCACTCTTTGCTTCTTGCTGAAGAACCTGTCCATGGTCTGCTGCTTCATCTGCCTTTTCAGCACCTCCCTGAAAGGTGACATGACCCTCGTATCAAAAGTGTTCGCAAGGTCATGTACCATGTGCTTGTCAGGGTGGTGCCGCTGTGCAAAAGCCTGTACATCCTTCCACTTCATGCAAATGTCTCTCAGTTCTTTGGAGGACAGCCGTTCCTCAGTTGCTTCCTCCTCTTCCAGCGAGGCCTGCTCCTGCGCAGCCTCTGCTTGCAGTTCGACCAGCTCCTGGGTGGTCAGCTCGTGGTTGTGCTCCTCCACCAGCTTGCTGACATCCTCCTCTGTGACCTCCAGGCCCATGGTCCTCCCCAAGGCAACAATGTCCTGCACCACTGTTGACTCTGGTGCATCAGAGTCACTTGGTGCCACACAGTCTGGCCACAGGCTGCGCCAAGCGCAATTCAAATTTCTCTGGCTGATCCCGTTCCAGGCCGTGGTGATCATCTTCAAGCAGGTGACGATGTCGAAGTGGTCCTTCCAGAATTCCCGCAGGGTGATGGTGGTGCAATCAGTCACCTCGAAGCATCGCCTGAAAAGCTCCTTGGTGTAGAGTTTTTTGAAATTGGCGATGACCTGCTGATCCATCGGCTGGAGCAGTGGCGTGGTGTTAGGTGGCAGGAACATGATGCTGATGAAGCTGAACTCCTCCAACAAGTCCTCCTCAAGGCCTTTAGGATGAGCAGGAGCATTGTCCATCAGAAGCAAAGCCTTCAGCGGCAGGTCGTTGTCCAACAGGTACTGTTTGACAGCAGGGCCAAAAGCAAGATTGACCCAGTCCACAAACAGCACACGTGTGACCCAAGCCTTGCTGTTGGATCACCACATGACACTCAGCTGCTGCTCCTTGTTGACCTTGTGTTTCTTGAAGGCCCGTGGGTTCTCCGAGTGGTACACCAGCAGGGGCTTGATCTTCAGGTCGCCGCTTGCGTTGGCACAGAAGAGCAGGGTCACACGGTCCTTCATGGGCTTGTGGCCAGGCAACTTGGCCTCCTCCTGTGTGATGAAAGTCCTTTTGGGCATCCTCTTCCAAAACAGCCCGGTCTCGTTGCAGTTGAAGACCTGCTGTGGAACGTAGCCCTCCGTCTTCACAGCCTCCAGGAACTCCACTGCAAAGTCTTCAGCCGCAGGAACATCAGAACTGGCAGCCTCTCCATGCCTGACCACGCTGTGGATTCCAGATCTTGCCTTGAACCGGTCAAACCAACCTCTGCTTGCCTTGAAGACTTCTGGCTCGCCTGAGGTTCCTGGCTGTTCCCGGACGAGGTCTGCGTGCAAGGCCTTGGCCTTCTCACAAATGACGGCCTCAGTCACTGTGTCCCCTGCACGCTGCTTCTCTTCTAACCAGATGAGCAGCAACTTCTCGACCTCCTCCAGAACAGCTGGGCGGTTCTTCACGATCCTGGTGACTCCCTTGGCTGCATCAGTCGCAAGGATCTTCTCCCTCATCTTCAGGATTGTCCCGATGGTCGATGGATTCCTCCCGTACTCCCTGGCGAGGTCTGTCACATGCATTCCACCATCGTGCTTCTGGATGATCTCCTTCATTTCCAGTGTCACCTTCTCCTTCTTCCTCTCGCCGGCCTCTGCAGCAGCAGTCTTCTTGGGTCCCATGGCAGCACAGCTCCTACCTTCGCAAACTCAGGGGAAAAAAAGAATCAGTGCTTCACATCCAAAAAATTCAAAAGCACCCAGCCACCCACCACACAGAAATTCAAACACAGAACCAAGTCCTTGAATTCCAAACACCCCAACCCAAAATCCAAAAAAACCCAAAAAAGTTTTAAAAGTTTAACTTACCAAATGGCTGCAAAAGAAGTTTTGGAAAATCTTCAAAAATCAGCAAAGTCTTCTAAAACCTCAAATGGCTGCAAAAGAAGTTTTGGAAAAGCTTCAAAGATCACCAAAGTCTTCAAAAACCTCAACTGTTCCCCCAGCACCCACCCACCACACAGAAATTGCAAACCCCTCCCCAACTGTTGCAAACCGCTCCCCAACTGTTCCCCCAGCCCCTCCCCAACTGTTGCAAACCCCTCCCCAACTGTTCCCCCAGCCAGCCACCGCACAGAAATTCAAATCCAGAAATTTTTCAAAAAAAAACACAACATGGCCCAATGGTCACAGAAAATCATAAAAATTCAAAAAAACCCCACACAAGCTCCCAGATTCTTGCAAACCCCTCCTCAACTGTTCCCCCAGCCAGCCACCACACAGAAATCCAAATCCAGATTTTTTTAAAAAAAAAACATGGCCCAATGGTCACAGAAAATCATAAAAATGCAGAAAAAACCCACACAAGCTCCCAGATTCTTGCAAACCCCTCCTCAACTGTTCCCCCAGCCAGCCACCACACAGAAATTCAAACCCAGATTTTTTTTTTAAAAAAACAACATGGCCCAATGGTCACAAAAAATCATAAAAATGCAGAAAAAACCACACAAGCTTCCAGATTCTTGCAAACCCCTTCCCAACACCAAGTCCTTGAATTCCAAACACCCCAACCCAAAATCCAAAAACCCCCAAAAAAGTTTTAACAGTTTATCTTACCAAATGGCTGCAAAAGAAGTTTTGGAAAATCTTCAAAAATCAGCAAAGTCTTCAAAAACCTCAAAAAAGGCTACCACACCGCATGCTATGAGTTGCTCCTCGAAGTCAAGTCGCAACTGCACCTCTTCAAGCAATGCACCCTGGGTAGTAACGGTTTTACGAAAAAGGAAACAAACATGCAAGACGTTTTCGTCTTGCGAAGCAAGCCCATAGGGAAATTCGTCTTGCGAAGCACATCGAAAAACGAAAAACTCTTTCGTCTAGTGAGTTTTTTGTCTTACGAGGCATTCGTCTTGCGGGGCACCACTGTAGTAACATAAATAACACTGTTATTTCTTAAATCCACATCCACTCTTCCCTCAAGGAGCTCAGAATGACATAGGACTCTTCAGTAGCAGCAAGTCCAGTAGGGTGGAGTGGAGCAATGTGGTTTAACTGGCTTTCCAGTGCTGGGGCTGCTTCTGGCCACTGAGAGGGACATGGATATGAGAGCTTTGTCTGGTGCAGCTACAATAGCAGGAAGCTCTCTGTTATGTACTGAGCTGAATCCTAGAACAATGGGATCTAGAATGCAGCAGTCTGATTGGTCCGCATGAGCCACCCGATCTAGCCTGCAGGAGCAGTCAATCAGGTTTCTAGAGGAAGTGAATCCACAGCCAGATTGGCCTACAGGAGCAGCCCAGAATTAGCCAATCATGCGGGGCCCATTGTGTAAATAATGTATATATAGCTAGACATTTTGGGGAAAGTTTCATTCATTGCTACTACGAGCTGAATAAAGAGCATGAAATTCACTCTCATATTCCTGCTCTTATGTTCAGTTCTTCACAGTGCTATTTATCTAGAAAAAGAGGTGCTGGAACATACTACGAACGCCTCCATTACACTCTTATAATGGCAATGGCACCCACCTGAGAGGTGCAGGAACTGAGCTCTGGCAAGTTCTGGCTGAAAAAAGCCCTGTTTCACCACATTTCACCACCAGTTTGTGATCGTTATTTTCCTTCAAAAATCAAAAGCAAAAATTCATGAAAATTCCACAGGATTTTAGAGTGGATTTCTGCTAATATGCACATTTTCTTAAAGCAGTTTCCCCTTATATAATGCATTTTTGTGAACTACTTTTAGTAATATATGCATTTTCATGCACACTTTACACCAGTATATGCATTTTTTTTGTATACACTATTGCACTGGAGAAGTACATTGCAAAATTTGGAGATGAGTGAATTTTGAAGAATGACTGTGTTTCATGCCCTGAGATCTACGGATGAAGAGCAGTATACAAATTAAACAATTAAATAATAAATAAAGCATAACATATTGTTCTGGAAAGGGATGCGGGTGGCGCTGTGGGTAAAACCTCAGCGCCTAGGACTTGCCGATCGCATGGTCGGCGGTTCGAATCCCCGCGGCGGGGTGCGCTCCCGTTGTTCGGTCCCAGCGCCTGCCAACCTAGCAGTTCGAAAGCACCCCCGGGTGCAAGTAGATAAATAGGGACCACTTACCAGCGGGAAGGTAAACGGCGTTCCGTGTGCTGCGCTGGCTCGCCAGATGCAGCTTGTCACGCTGGCCACGTGACCCGGAAGTGTCTGCGGACAACGCTGGCTCCCGGCCTATAGAGTGAGATGAGCGCACAACCCTAGAGTCTGGCAAGACTGGCCCGAACGGGCAGGGGTACCTTTACCTTTTACCTATTGTTCTGGAAAGCGAAGGTTAGGTAGGTTCTCCTATAAATACAAATAGAATAGAATTCCTCCCCTCATTCCTACTCTTTCCCAGTCCTATCTGAAGAAGCTGGGGTTGAACCCGTGGCCTTTTGCATGCAAATCACTCGCTTTACCACTAAGCCATGGTCCTTCCTGTTAAGTTCATTTTCCTAAAGGAAAGCAGCCCACCTCACTATACCCAAAGAAATTATCTTCCAATAGCCTTCTTTAAATAGAGGCTGATTGGCCATCTGCTAATGATGTTGTAGTTGCAGATTCAGACTATGGGGTTGAAGTTGTTGACCTCTGATGTCCCTTTTATGACTAACCTCTGTGATATTGTCAGCCGTTATCACTGATGCCCTTAAAAGAACTAAGTTCTGTAGCTGAAGTTGGAATCTCATGAAAGTTTTTCCAAGGACATTTACAAATAAATATTTTCTCCCCCAAGAACATTAAGGAGGTGCATCCCAGAGAGTCTCCTTTGGTTCTACCTGCGATTGAACCCCACACGGCACAGCTTTCTCCAGAGCCTCTGATGAGCCTTGGAGAGCACGATGGGAAGGGATGGAAGCACTTCACCTTGATTGAGCTGTGTTTTGCCGCAGATCATCTTTAATTGAGTACGACAAGTTTCTCCCTAGTCGAGTGTGCTTTGATTCACATTTCAAAGCTCTCCTGTCAGGTGTGTCTCAGAAGATACCATTGAAGTCTGTTGCTAGTCTCAGGCAAGTTCTCCTGTGTGTGTGTGTTGTTCTTTTCTTACAAAAAATTATTTATTTATACACTTAGAGCATACTGCACCCTGTTTAGATAGAAAACTGAGATGGAAGAGACTTCTGTTGCTTAATAGGAAATCTGCTGAGGAATAGATAAGACTTTGTTGTTGTTGTTATCCTTGGAAGACCAAAGATGCAGCGGACAAACATAAATGCATTAAAGCTTTTTTGGGGGTGGGGGACAGCAGTACAAAGTAATGCAGAGAAATGGTTTTGGCACACATTATCTCTATTTTTGAGCAGACGTTAGTTCAGATTCTGAATATTTTGTGCAGAGTAGAATGACAATGATTATTTGCAAATACTCGACAGTCATCAGTTTTTTTTATTTTGGCAATCTCACATTCAGGGTTTCAAATTCACCTTAGGAATAGGAATTTGTAAATATCAACTTTTTTGAAAACAGGTCCTCCTGCAGTGCTTGGTTGTGGTGGTGAACGTCAGATTTGTAAAGTCACATGCTGCTGGTAATCGAAAAGTAAATTTAACCGTAGTATGTTACCTATCAAATGCTGTCAGGTATTAAATACTAGGGGTGCACACTAATTTCAAGATTTGGTTCATATTTCAATTGGTGCTTTGCAAAATAACTTGATTCAGCTCAGATGGGTATGGAGGGAGAGGGCATTTTTAGCTGTGGCTCCACATCTGTGGAATGCTGTACTCAGCAAGGTTTGTATAGTGCCTTCTCTGATATTTTTTTAGTTGTATGTATCTTAGTCGAACTCAGAGTCGACCCACTGAAATTAAGTTAGTCATCAGTTTACTCTGATTAGGACTAACATTGAATACACACTTGCACACTTGCGTGTGTGTGCACGCGCATACACCCCCCCAGAAGTTAATGGAGATGACCCATTGAAATGAATAATGTTTTTATGAGGCTCTCTCCCTTATTTACATCCTCTGAGACTCCTTTAGAGGGGGGACTTGGAGAAGGTCTAGGCAGGTTCTAGGGTCTATGTAGGTCCATATCGGAAGAGACATTTCAGAACATATTGGGATCTGGAGCCATAAAGAATTGGGCTGAGAAGCATACAAATAGCCAACGTAGTTGTAACAGAAGAGGAGCTACATGATCTATTCACCTCAAACCTGTCCACAGTTGGTAGCTACATTCTACATTGAACCATTTTCAAAGGTGGCCTCATGTAAGGCACATTGTATTAGTCCTATCTTGAGTTAACCAGAACGTAGACTACTGTAGCCAAGTTATCCCTATCCAAATAAGGCTGCAGTTGGGCCACCAGCCTAAGCTGATGGATGGCACTCTGTGCCACTGATGCCATCTCTTTCTCAAGTGATAGCAATGGATCCAGGAGAACCTCCAAACTACAAACCCACTTCTTCAGAGGGAGTTTGATCCCATTTAGAGCAGGACACGTGTCACTCAGCAGGTCAAAGGAACAATCTACCAACAACATCTCAGGATTGTCTGGATTCAGCCCCATAGTGGAGAACCCATAGAACCAAGCAATGCTCTCCAAGGAGCTGGAGAGCTTCCTCTGGAGCTGGCATCCAAGAAGATGTGGAACCACTCTAATGTAGTGCCCCGAATACCAACTCAGACTGTCACCACCAGAAGAAGGGTATCAAAAGCTGAAAAAACAGCAGAGCTTCACACCCCTTGTTTCTTTCACAACATAGGCCATTTTGCATGCTTTTCAATTCATTTCCCCCCAAAATACGCATTTTGGTACGCACTTTTCTTGCAAAGCACACATTTTAAAAACCAAAACTGCACCACAAAATTCAGACTGATGCACAACCTTATAGTTAACTATTTTCTAATTTGCATATAAATCTGAGAATTTATAGTCTGGGCTGATTTGCTTTAAAATGCATTCTTAATGAAATTATCCTTCATCCTTAGTCTACACACACAGGAACTGACACAGGTTGGACCCTGGCACTCTGAAATCAGAGAGACCACCTGTAAACGTGAAGTAAAGAGCCAAAGATGCAAGATAAAATTAATACCTGTTTTGGTGATTATGCCTGCCTAATTGGTATTACTGCTGTTACATATCCGTTAGACATAGAACTGCCCAACAAAATCTAATTAGCTCTTTAAACTCATTTATGTGCCACATTAAATCTTGTGCTTGTCACATTCAAAATTTGTTTAAACCTTAATAATATTCAAGATCATGTACTTGCATTAAAAGGCAACATGTGTTGGCGTTATAATGGATATTTTAATCCTGGCAATTCATTACTGCTCTAACAACTTTTTATTTATTTATTTATCTAGGCAAATCATTTATCTTTCCAGTAAGATTTATGAGACAGTTTGATTAAAAGTACTGAAAACCTGGAGCTAGTTATTTATTTTGTGTTTATTTCCAGGTTGTTAATTCAGTAAAAATTTGGACACTGAGCCACATTTATTTCAATGAAGCAAACTAATCCACCATCTAGTAACAAATGCTTGAGTTCATGTATGGACAAATATTTAATTTGAATGCAGGAGAAAGCAGGCTATAATTTACAAAAAGAAGAAGGAGGAGAAGAAGGAGAAGAAGGAGAAGTCTACAAATAAAAATGACAAGCAATATAGTTTTAGCAGTAACTCTCAGCTATCTTTTCGGATGCAAATTATAAAGGTATTATTACAGGTACTCTCATGCTAAAAACCATGTGCCTCACTGATGAGTGTTAAATACAAATGAGACCTAGTAGTTCAGAGTCAGACCATGGAACTGTCTGACAACCTCTTTCCCAACAGCAACCAACCACTGCTGCAATGCAGCTGCCCTTGGTGTGGAATGCAGTGGCTAGGCTACTGACGAGGGTAGATATCTGACAGCATGTGACACCTCTGTTAAAACATCTGCACTGGCTGCCCATATACTACTGGCAAAGGTTCAAGGGACTTGTGTGAATATACAAACCCTGAACAACTTGGATCTAGGAAAGCTTAAGGGTTCCCCAAACCCTTATATTCCAGGGTGATCACTGGCATCATCTGGGAAGGCACAATAAACATGCCTCCCCCCATGTTACAGAAGCTTGACTGGCCTCAGCTAAAAGTCAGGCATTTATTGTTGTTGGTCCTGTGCTGTGGAACAATCTTCCCACGGTGATTCAGCAGGCACCCTCGCTTTTGAATTTCAGATGCTATTGAATACCTATATATGCTAATAGGCCTTTGCAACTGTTTCATTTTCAGTTTTGATTAGACAATCATCTTCATAACGTGCATTTTTAAAATAACATTGTACACCACCTTGATGTTTTATGACATGGAGGTACAGAAATACTTTCCCCACCCAAAAAAAACCTGAAATAAAAGCTATGCTTTTAGGAAACCCATAAGCAGATGATGGACAGATCCAAGCAATAATAATAATAATAATAATAATAATAATAATAATAATAATAATAATTTATTTATATCCCGCCCTCCCCAGCCAAAGCCGGGCTCAAAGATGGCTGCATGCAAGAACTGTTTCTGCACTGCCATTTGCTTCTTCTCAAACTACCCTGTAAAGTTAATGGTGAAGGATGAAGCACATTACAATGTGAGACCAGAGTGGGGCTCTGTCTCTACATGGTTTCTACATTCCTTGGTTATCAGAGAAGCAATGGGGTGTCCTTAAATCTGGTGTATGTGTCACCAAAGCAAGATGACATGGATATGAGAACTCAGGGCCACACAACGAAGCTGAATGAAGCTGATTCAGGACAAAGGAAGTACTTCTTCATCCAGCAATGCATAATTAGACTATGGGGGTTTGTTCCCACAGGAGTCAGTCATGGCCACCAATTTGGATGGTTTGAAAAGAGGATTAGACAAATTCACGGAAGATAAAGACACTAGTGGCTACCAGCCATGATGGTTACGTTTTACCACCACTTTTACAGATGGCGTACTTCTGAATGCCAGTTGCCAGAGTTGCAGGTAGGGAGGGTGCTGTGGGATTTCCATGGGCATCTAGTTGGCCCCTGTGATAACAGGATGCTGGATTGGTTGAGCCTTTGGCCTGACTGAGCAGCCTCTTCCCATGTTCTCAGGGCAGAAGCGTCTATGTGGCTGTATCCCATCTTTCCCAGTAACAGAATGGCATGGCTTTTACTCCAGCCTTTGTTGGTCATCCCTGAGGTACAGTCCTTATGGGATTATTTGCTTTGTTCCAAAGCTATGTCAATGTGCAAACACTCCAAACATGAATGCCAATTATCCCACTTCTGATCTCTCTTGCAAAGCTGTGGTATGTGGGACTACTCTGAGGAAATGCTCTGAGGACTGCAACCAGAAAAAAACCATGCGGGCCTTTGGGTTATCGTGAGCTCCGTAGAAAATTCTGCCACACGTTGTCATTCATCCTGAGATATCCATTTGTCTAAAAGCAATTAAAGCTTAATTGCTGCATAACCTGAATAATTTAGGAAGGCAAATGAGGAGAGCAGGCAAACAAGTATGTGTTCATTAATTTCTTTGTTATCACCATCTGTTTAATTAAAAAACTACTTTTACTGAATGAGAGTTTACTATCTAAATGTTTTCTTAATTGAAAATATCTCCACCAATGGAGGTCAGCAGCCAGTGCAATATATTTGAGCTTGTACATAAACATGGGAGTTAAAGAAATTCTAAATTTCATGGGAGCAAGGGAAACTGTCCCAAATGGAAAAGTGCAGATAGCACCATAGTCAATAATTTTTCTTCTTCCCCAAACAGAGTTGAATGGGTTGAATGGGTTATTATGAGAGCTGTCATGCTTGCTTGCTTGCTTGCTTGCTTATTTATTTATTTATTGCAAATGGTCCTAGGGCAGAACACACACATCAGTAAAATAATTAATTAACACTCTCTTCAGACAAGTGAAACATCACAAGTGCTCTGCTCCTTGCAGACTCATCACAGGCAACAGTACTGGATAGGCCAATGACTGACTGGCCTTTGGGAACCTTCCTGGGAGCTGCCCCTCTCAGGCCATGCTCATTACCTATCTCCTCTAGCTGACAGTGGCTCTCCAGGGTTTCAGGCAAGAGTCTCCCCCAGCCCTATCAGGGATTGATCCTGGGACCTTCAACATGCAAGGCAAAAGCTCTACCACACAACTACAGTCCTTCTTGCTCCGTGGTCCAGACTCCTGTCTTGTTCTCTGGGTCTGTGTTCTTGATTTGTTCTGTCCTGCTTATCATGGTGAGAGGTTGAGATTCTGCAGGATGGCCAATGGAAATTCTATCCATAAATCTCTCTGGGATTGTGTGATTCTATGGGATGTTGCCCACACAATTTCAAGAATGTATTCATAGCTCTTATGAATTAGTAACATTCTTAAAAATAAAAATAAAAATGGGAATTCAAAATGTTAAACTTTGCAACCAACCTTTTATGCTGTGCCTTTCTTCTCCCAGCAGATAACTGTGGCATAACTATAACTCTGGTTAGGCCTGATAAGGCAGCTGTTACGGGGAAGGATGACAGCTCAATGGCACTTTATGAAATCCCAGGTTCATCCACTGGCTGGGGAGGTACTGGGAAGAAAATCTCTGCCTGAGATCCTGGGAACCACTGATATACTGAGCAGGCTGTATTGGACTTAATGTATAACTAGTCTGCCATGGTTTAAGACAGCATCCTATATTCTATTTGGCATAAAAACGTAAGAGCAGTTCTGCTGGATCAGATCAAGCAAAAGCCTTTGAATTCCAGCATTTTACTCTCACAGTGGCCAACCAGATGCTTGTGATTAGTGCATAAGGAAGATTTGAGTAAAGCAGCTCATTTCTGATCATGTCTTCTGGATTCAGAAGAATAATAGGCTGGGCACCTAGATTCAAAATGGGGGCTTTGCACTCTCCAGCGGGAGAAAGCCCCCAGTAGAGTTAAAAACACTATCAGAGTTAAGCAGCATCATAGCATGGAATACAGGTTGTCAAACCCTTTTGCATATCCCATTTAGTCTGCTTGGAAGCACTTACCCCTCTAGCAATGAGCAGACCACACAAAATTATTTACTTACTAAGTCCAAAGGTCTGGTTCATGCATTATTCCTCACAGCAGAAAGGAACACACAGGCAGATTGCTCCTGGGTACAACATATAGCATATAGTTTCAAATATGTAGTTTGAACTTGGATCAATCTCAGACATGTCCATCCTGGTCAGTTTTATAGTTGGAAGAGATTGAGGGAGAGAAAGAGAAAGACTCTCCTCCCTGAAAGAGAGGGGAGTGGTTGTGGGCGGGAGCCCGAGCACCGCCCAGCAGGGGGCGTTGCCCCCTGCCTCCAGCTCACCTGGCTGGCACTCACGCCCCCCCGATGGCCACCCAACCAGGTGCCGTGGAGGGGGCGTGTTCAGCAGCCTTTTGCTGCAGTGCTAGCCTCTCCCTGGCCTCAGGTTTGCTCAGCGACTTTCAGAAACGCATCGGGGCGCCTGCGTGGAGGCTGCCGGCCCCGTGTAGTGACTTCTTGATCCGTAGAGCCATTGAGGGTTGGGGGAGGTTGCAACCTCCCAGGGCCGAGAGCCGTAAGCCGATTTCTTACGGGTTGTTATCTCAGATACGCATAAAACTCAGGTCAATTTGCTGGTCCAGGTTCGAGGCACGTCTCTTTTCCGCAGCATACGCTATCGCCTTTTTTTGGCGCGCTCAGAGTTGGTGAGGTGGTGTTTGAAGTTGGTGCACGAGGTTCAACACGCGGCCTCCTGTGCGAGGACGTGCAGTTGTCCGAAACTACCGTGACAGTGCGTCTACGTCAGTCCAAGACTGATCAGGCGGGTAAGGGTGTCCTAGTTAAGCTCACGGCGTCGGCACAGCAGGGCCCATGCCCGGTAAAGGACACTAGGAGGTACCTCTACCTCAGACCGCCCGGCCCGGGTCCGTTCCTGGTCCACGAAGATGGGTCACCCTTGTTGAGGCACCAATTCACCAGAGTGCTTCGCAAGGCTATTGAGGCTTGTGGTCTATCCTCCCAGGAGTACGCTGCGCACTCCTTTAGAATTGGCGCCGCAACCACGGCTGCGCACCTGGGGTTACCGGCGGACAGGATCAAAGAGATGGGCCGGTGGAAATCCAATGCTTATAAGTCTTATATTCGCTAGTATGCGACCTGCCGCTTTACCCTACTTACCCGCCTTTTCTTTCTGTCTTTTACCCCAGTTATGCTCAGAAGAAGCGTGTGGATTTGCGGCCACAGTATAGTTCATTGGGCCCGCGTACAAGCGGTGAGCTGCGGTCTTGCATCCAATCTTGGCCTTCCACATGGTGTTTGAGTTTCCTGGTTTTCGAGAAGAGGCATGCGTTGGGAGGAGCTGATGCCATTGCTGTGGGAGAAAGTAGCCAAGTTCGGCCCTCCCGACATCCTTGTGATTCATTTGGGGGAGAATGACCTTGCTAACAGAAGGAGTGTGGACTTGTTGTGGAGCATAAAAAGAGACTTGAATGCATTTGCAGCCTTGTGTCCCAGAACGACGGTGTTCTGGTCCTCCTTCCTGAAAAGAACTGTTTGGCGTGGTGCGCAAAGCTGTATGGCCATTGAAAGAACCAGGAAACTCGTAAACTGGGCGGTAGCCCGTTGAGTGCGCTTTATGTATGGCCAAGTCATTTATCATGACCGTATCCGGATCGGCGACCAAGCTTTATACCGGAATGACGGTGTCCACCTATCGGATTTGGGGAACGACATTTAGTTAGCTAGTGTCATCAAAAGTATCTGGGATTGGTTGCAGCTTTGAGGGTATTGGCGGCGAGCCTTTGGCTCGGGTGGCGGTTAGGCATTGGAATAATGTGTTGTGTGTCGAAGTGCTAGGTGTGGCCATCGCCTATGCCTTCAATTTTTAGGGGTATTCCGTTAAAGGAATCTGGCGGTCGTGTATTCTGTCCGATGCCTGCTTGGCGGGAGGCCATGGCACGACCCTCGGTGACAGCAGGGGTGAGCCTATAGTTGGATTAGCATCAACAGGCTCCACCTACTGGTGAATAAACCCACTTGTTTCGATCCAATGCCTAAGCCAATACCTTTTCATTGCTGTAATCAATAAAGTTGTGGCCTTTTCTAGCCCATCAACCTTATATCACTTGTCCTTGTGTCTTCATTTCACTTCGCGGGGGTCGGGTCCTCGAACCACAAAGACTCTCCTCCCTGAAAGAGAGGGGAGTGGTTGTGGGCGGGAGCCCGAGCACCGCCCAGCAGGGGGCATTGCCCCCTGCCTCCAGCTCACCTGGCTGGCACTCACGCCCCCCCGATGGCCACCCAACCAGGTGCCGTGGAGGGGGCGTGTTCAGCAGCCTTTTGCTGCAGTGCCAGCCTCTCCCTGGCCTCATTCCTCATCAGCGTCCCATCGCAAGTCACCCACCCTCCACTCCCTTTTAGTTAGGGCTTAGGTCATTGGCCTTGCTATGGACCTTAGGTTGGTCGCCCTGGTTGCCCGGGGGGCCTGGTAGGAGTTTTTCCATTTGGCATTAGGCTTTTTGGTTTTTTCGCCTACCTCGTAGCAATCGTCACAACTTTTGTGGTATTGGTGGGTAGGTTAGGCATTGGAATAATGTGTTGTGTGTCGAAGTGCTAGGTGTGGCCATCGCCTATGCCTTCAATTTTTAGGGGTATTCCGTTAAAGGAATCTGGCGGTCGTGTATTCTGTCCGATGCCTGCTTGGCGGGAGGCCATGGCACGACCCTCGGTGACAGCAGGGGTGAGCCTATAGTTGGATTAGCATCAACAGGCTCCACCTACTGGTGAATAAACCCACTTGTTTCGATCCAATGCCTAAGCCAATACCTTTTCATTGCTGTAATCAATAAAGTTGTGGCCTTTTCTAGCCCATCAACCTTATATCACTTGTCCTTGTGTCTTCATTTCACTTCGCGGGGGTCGGGTCCTCGAACCACAATCATAGAATCATAGAGTTGGAAGAGACCACAAGGGCCATCGAGTCCAACCCCCTGCGAAGTAGGAAACACCATCAGAGCACTCCTGACATATGGTTGTCAAGCCTCTGCTTAAAGACCTCCAAAGAAGGAGACTCCACCACACTCCTTGGCAGCAAATTCCACTGTCGAACAGCTCTTACTGTCAGGAAGTTCTTCCTAATGTTTAGGTGGAATCTTCTTTCTTGTAGTTTGGAACCATTGCTCCGTGTCTGCTTCTCTGGAGCAGCAGAAAACAACCTTTCTCCCTCCTCTATGTGACATCCTTTTATATATTTGAACATGGCTATCATATCACCCCTTAACCTCCTCTTCTCCAGGCTAAACATGCCCAGCTCCCTTAGCCGTTCCTCATAAGGCATCGTTTCCAGGCCTTTGACCATTTTGGTTGCCCTCCTCTGGACACGTTCCAGTTTGTCAGTGTCCTTCTTGACACTGAGAAGAAGCTTTATTTCCTTCATCGTGGACATAAGGGTGTGTGCCCTAGCTGAGTCTAGGAACAGACCTCTCTGGTCTTAACCCTTTCATGCACTAACTATCACTTATGCATAGTTATGTTTGACTTCAATCTTCCATAGTGAGGAGTTTCAAAGGACCCCAGAGGAGATGGCTCACAGATTCCAGGAAACAAATGGTAGGTAACCAATAGAGGCTAGTTCCCTTAGTCTGTATTCAGTCAGCCCCCACTTTCCTGCCTTCTTACTTACAACCAGTCCAACGGGTGGCTATTGACCTGATCCAGCAGGCTCTTTGTATTTCCTTATGTTATCTTCCTCTTCCTCCTTAATCTTAGTGTTGCCCTTGTAGAACTCAGCAGGCAGGAGAAGAAGGACAAAACCAGAATTAAATGGCTCTGCCTGCCATTAGCTCTGGCTCCACTTACCATTGGGATCTGAATCTTCCCACCAGTACCCACGGGCGCCAGCCACCCTACCTAACACAGCAGAAAACATGATTGGCCACTGTAGGAAACAGGATGATGGACTAAGGCTCTTCTTTTACTTTTACCTTTCAACTGTTTGAGCCCAAACACTCTTCATCCCCCAAACCAAGCCTTTCAGATACTCACAACTGTTTGAGTGAAGGTTAGACTCCACATGTGATGCTTTGTTGTAAATTGATTTAGAAATCTAAACAAAACAAACACCCCCCACACCCCCACATGCACTAGAAATGCTCCATATTTTACACATTTGGCTGCGTTTTAATGGGCGACGTTTTAATGGGCAATGGCTGGGAAGTAACAATCATACTGCTGTTGACATGAATCAAAGAGAGCATCTGCACTTAACCCAGTGCTTCATTGTCAAAACCATATATTTTAGTAATTTCACTAGATGGCAACATTGCATCAAGCTTGCATGCCTAGCAAGCAGCCAAGAGTCCCTGTGTGTTTGTTTGTGTGTGTTTTTAAAAATGCTGCTTTATTTGAATTTCTTTAAATGCCCAATTCATAGGTAGTGATGGGGTTTTGACGTCGGTATTTTGTTGCCTTTTTGTTGTTGCTGTTTATAACCTTTCAGTTGTGAGCCAAAGACACTTGGTTTTGAAAAGTGGCATAGAAGTTGAAAGGTAATAACTGCAGTAGCTATAAAAGGCGAAGTCCTGGAAACAGAGAGACTTTTCAACTTGGAAAACCAAGCATGCACATGGCCATCTTGGCAGTTTTGTTTTGTTTTGTTTTAGCTGGTATATTCTGCAATCATAGTGCATTAGTGGTGGATGATACTTGACTGTCCACATATAATTTCCTGTAGTTACTGCTTTATTGCTTTCTGGAGTGGCACTGTTGTGCTATAGCTCAATGAAAGTGGGGCAAAAAATAAACTGGAACATTTGTGGTATAAATAGCTACAATATTTCAGCAGGAAGTTATGCAACATGCACTGATTGGAAAAGAAGAAGCACATTCACCCCAAAACTTTTGTGAGTGCAAGCAGTGCTAAAAGCAGAATTATGCACAACAGGGGTCAGCAACCCATGGACTGGAAGTGGCCCGCGAAGGTCGTTTGACTGGCCCACAAGCCGCTCCTGAACCAAGCTTCCTGCTCTCGTGCTGCGCTAAACCGGCGCAGCGCGGCGCGGGGACCTGCTTCCGCGGCACCAAAATTCGCATCTGCACATGCGCAGACTCCGAATATCGCGGGCACGCACATGATCTGGTACATGAAGGGATCTCTGCAGAACCAATCCGGCCCAGGCAAGATAAACCTTGCTGACCCCGGGTGTACAACTATCTTCAAATTTATCACAAATAATCATGAATGCATAGTAAAAAGGATGTCAGAAGGACACACACACAGAGACGCATGGGATGAATATGTCATTTTCTCTTAGCTTCTAATTTTTCAAGTCTTAAGTTTGGTTCTCCACATTTCCACAACAGTTTGTGACTTTTAAAAATTATTTATTTAGTGTGCTTACGAAAATTCACCAGCATTTTTTTGCTCATTTCGCCTAGTAGACACATTGCTGTGTGCAATTTTTGCAATATGCACATTTTTGCAAAGCCATTTCCCCCAATACAATGCATTTTTATATGTTGTTTTCACTAACACATGAAAAAGTACATGCACTTTGGTACATAGTACTTGGCTGGAAAATTGCATTGCAAAATTCAGAGAAGTGCAAAGGTCAAAGGACGACTGTGTTTCGCTATCTGTGATTTTCCAGAAAGTGCAAATTTGGCAAGTTTGCCTTTAAATGAGAACTGAATCAATTGTATTGCTATCCTTAAACACACACACATGAAACAGAGAATAATTAAAAGCTTTGGGGAAAGAGTCCAGCAAATCAGATTTTCTGGGTCCTTAGGTTTTAAAATGACATGAAGTAAATAGGCCCCACCCCTTGATACTGCTTTGGAAATGTTGCTGGAACAGCTGAAGGGCAGAGCGGCCTCATATGCAAATGTGATGTCCAGTACTGGGAGGGACATGAGGAAATGCAAAAGGAACAGACAGCATTAAGTCTCCAAAGAACTAAACAGCCATGATGTTAATTATCTGCAAACTCACAAATGCATTACCAATTAGCCTTCTACACCCCCCCTCCCATCCCTTCTAGTGACAAGCAGTGGATGCTGGCGGAGAGGAATTGCCTTTGGGACCTGCAATTCATGCTCTCTGTGCCAACTGTGCTTCTTTTATGAAGAAATTATAAGAGTTTAATTGTTTTTAATTCTCATCATGAGCGTCCCTGAGAACTCTTGTCATAGGACGATCTACAGACACTGTTAACAAATAAAGAAATAAATGTGTAACTGGGCCGATCACAGGGTGTTACTATTAGTAAATGAAATCCTCTGTAGCTTGGGGCCAGTTTACTTGAAAGATCACATTATCCCATATTTTCCCACTTGGCCTCTTCGATCTGAAGAATGGGCATTTCTGCAAGTGCCACATAATGTTTGTTCCACACCTGCAAGAATTCAATCCTTTAGGTTGGCAGCAGCTACACTCTGGAACTTCCTTCCTGCAGATAGCAAGCAGGAGCTTTGGCTGTACTGTTTTTCACCTCTGATCAGACCTTTCTTTCTTTATTTTAAAGAAAGCCTACCCAGATAGGGAATTTTATCATGTATATTTGCTTTTAAAGCTGCCGATAAATAAAATAATTTGATGGTTCTGTCTCCTGGTTTAAAGTCTGCTTTGACTGCTATTTTTAATCAATATTTTATACCAATATAACATCAATAGAAGCATTTTGTATTTTTTCTATTATAATTTTATGTTGTGAACTGCCCTGATATCTATGGATGTAGGGCAAATTTTAACAACAACAACAATTTTATACCATGTAAGACCCCCCCCACACAAATCAAGCTTCATATAAATCTTGTTAAATAAATAAATGGAATGAAAACTACATATAGTATCTGCATTTCCATCATTCCTTATGTTTCCTTGTTTATTTAATTTATATCCCAAGGAGCCCAGGGTGGTGGCAAACAAGTGAAAATCAATAAAATCTCCTCCTCCTCCTCCTCCTCCTCCTCCTCCTCCCCCCCTCCTCCTTCTTCTTCTTCGGAATTTCAGTACAGATGAAGACTGGGTTCAGCTTAAAAGGGTTGTTGAAAGAGGAAGATTTTCAGTAGACTTTGAAAAGACAACAGAGATGATAGTCTAATAGTCCGATAGCAGATACTGTCCATCTTTAGAGAACTTTGGAGTTTGGGGTGTCATGTTTGAATTACTCTCTGGACAGCTGTCAAAGCAACTCTTCTCTTTAAAGCAAGAATCCAGGCACCATTCTTTTAAATGTAAGTGTACACATTTCATAGCCTGCTAAGGTTTCACTCATCTGTTTTTTTTTGCTATCATTAGATAGTTTTATATATAATTATGCCCGGTTGATAGAGGAGCTGCAGGATTATGCTGCCATCTTGGTCAGAACTGGCTCTACTCCAAGCTGTCCAGTATTCAAGAGGAGAGAATAGCCAAGGGTAGATGCCACAACACTAAATGCCTGATTCTTACATTGTGAAGAACTGACCTCCCGGTAAGATGGTATCTGTTGAAAGCCCTGCACAGCACAGTGATCAATTGGGTATATAATGGGTGATATGATCTTTCAGGTAAATTGGAAATTCCAAATCACCTGCTGGATTGACAATGGTCAGACCTCGACCAGCTTAGCTTCAGGAACCTGGTGGTGTCATGTGCCTTCAGACCACACTCCAGGAGCTACTACACATCCCCAATGAACCAATATAATAATAATAATAATTTATTATTTATACCCTGCCCATCTGGCTGGGTTTCCCCAGCCACTCTGGGCAGCTTCTAACAAAACACTAAAATACAATAACCTATTAAACATTAAAAGCTTCCCTAAACAGGGCTGCCTTCAGATGTTTTCTAAAAGTTTGGTAGTTATTTTTCTCTTTGACATCTGATGGGAGAGCGTTCCACAGGGAGGGCGCCACTTGTTTTCTGCTGCTCCAGAGAAGCAGACACGGAGCAATGGATCCAAACTGCAGGAAAGAAGATTCCACCTAAACATTAGGAAGAACTTCCTGACAGTAAGAGCTGTTCGACAGTGGAATTTGCTGCCAAGGAGTGTGGTGGAGTCTCCTTCTTTGGAGGTCTTTAAGCAGAGGCTTGACAACCATATGTCAGGAGTGCTCTGATGGTGTTTCCTGCTTGGCAGGGGGTTGGACTCGATGGCCCTTGTGGTCTCTTCCAACTCTATGATTCTATGATTCTATGATTCACTACCGAGAAGGCCCTCTGCCTGGTTCCCTGTAACTTGGCTTCTTGCAGCGAGGGAACCGCCAGAAGGCCCTCGGCGCTGGACCTCAGTGTCTCTAAATATCAGTGGCTCTCTAAATATTCTTGGGCCAGTAACCCACTCTCAGTGAAATCCCAGGGGTTTGAGTTTAAAATGTAATAAATAAATAACTAAATAAGAAAGTCTGAAATGAAGAGTCTGGAAGGAAGAGCCAGAGGGAAGAACTTGGAGAGGAAATGGGCAAAGAGGAATTGTACACACGATCCAAAGTTGAATAGGCAAGGCACTTGATCCAAAGTAACCAATCAAACCATTGGCTGCAGGCATCTATTTTAATGTATGCTGTAATCTAGAAGGGGCTGCAGCACCTTTTTCACAAGAGGTAGTGATGGCTACCAGCTTGGATGGCTTTGGAAAAGGATGAGGCAAATTGATGAAGGACAAGACTATCAATGGCTACTAGCCATGATGGTTGTGTTCTACCTTCACTGCCAAATGCAGTAATGCCTCCGAATATCAGTTGCTTGAAACCATAGGAGGAGAAAGTGCTGTTGTGCTTAAGTACATAGGCATCTGGGGCTGCTCCCAATGACCTGTTTATAGAGCATTAATTTGCTTTCAGAAAGCTTACATGGATTATTAAGTATTCATTCTTATTTGTTTGTGGAGAGATTAAATGACTATGAGCATCCGCCCTGATTTGCTGGGAGGGTCTTATATGTCTTCTTGTTGGTCACTTATTCATTGCACACTTTTCAATGCATTTCCCCATCATGTTCCTAGCCAGAAAAAATTCAATTTCTTCAGGGTTTGTGGTGCGAGGGTGATGGGACACATTAATTGCACAAAGGGCATTTCTCAGTATGTAGTGATAGTACTGAGCTACCCCTGGTTAGCTACTGTGGGAACCGGGTGTTGGACTACTGTACATGGGCCTTTGGACTGATCCAGCAGGGCTTTTTTTATCTTCCCAGTTATCTGAACCCCTTTCTTTTTTATATCCACTGGTTAAGATTTGAATAAGTGACTATTGTTCACATAAGGAATTGAAAATCTGCTTTGCTGTTCTAAGTATTCTTCAAGACTGAAGTAATTTCCCCCTACTATTGCTGCCGCCGAAATAACATTTTGAAGGGGTGGTGGTGGAACTGAGCGGAAGGCCTGTGATACTTGCGCTGTAGTACAGATCCTTGAAATCAACACAATTAAAATATACACAGGCAGAAAATCGATGCGAACCACTCAATCTGATAATGTCAGGGCTGCTATTGATAAAAAAATAAATAAATTGCTTTCTCCGTAGAAAAAAGAAACAAAAAGGAAAAGAAAACTGTTTTTGTAGCACTCAGCCACTGCAGAAAGTATTTTAAGAAGTGTCACTAAATAAATTGGTCTGAAATTAAGAGGGTACAGAAAGCAACATCACTCCACAGTGAAGGAGAGAAACATGCTTGCTAGGATATGTCATGAGTGACAGCATCCAGTATTTCAATAAAACTCATCCAATGGTTAAGTTTTATGGTTTGCTGCTTTCAAACAGTCCCCTGCCACATCCCTCATTAACCTCGTCACAAGATGCAACAAGAACCTTTGCTGCAGGAAGGGGAGAGAAAACTTTACTGTGCTTGCAATGATAAATCATAGAGTTGATACACGTATATGGACTGTAATCAATATTTATGGGTGGGGAGAAGAACAAGCATGATTGCTGAATCATTTTTCTAAAGCACATGCATAACTTGGGATAGATATATTATTGGCCTAGACAGCAGTGCTGTGCAGTGGGTGTGGCCAAGGCCTGACTCCCAAGCCTAATTGGAGGGATCTGGACCTTGTCTGTGTTGAATTGAGGCAGCCCCAGATCTACACAGGTTGCCTTGAATGCCCCCCCCCGAGCCATCCAGGGCTGTCAGGGAATGGGACATCAGGAGAGAAGAATGAGAAGAAGGCCAAGAAACCAGGAGAAGGTAAGGCCCCCTTTTCTCACCAGGTGTTTCACTGTAATGCAGTGCCCCCAATTCCATTTCCTGGAACAAATCTAGGAGGATGCCATGGTTGATGGTATCAAACGCCAATGCAGGAGGAAGGTTGTATTCGACCAGTCCTGTTCTATGCAAAGTCATACTAAGGTCGACTCTGTTCTGTGGCCAGGCCTGAACCCAGATTGGAATGTATCTAAAGAATCTGTGTCTCTCAGAATACCTGAAGCTTTCATCACCTTCTCCTATAAAGGAGTATTGGCAACTGGCAATTTTAGGGATTGGACTAGATGCCCCTTGGAGTTCCTTATAACTTGACAATTCTATGATTCTATGATTCTTCCTACTCCTTTGGTAGGAAGAGTCAAATCAGCCCATTTCCATTCTGTGGAAATTTTGCATGTGCTGAATCACAGACCTGTTTTGTCCCTTAATTTTTTTAAAAATGCATTTCCCCATAAAATAGGCATCCTCCCCATATGTTGCAGTTTTGTGCTCACTTTTTCCAGCTGAAACTCCGTCACAAAATTTGGAGAAATGTGTAATCAAACTCCTAGCTCCATTCTAATCTACTACATATTTTGAAAAATGGTTTGTCCTTTTGTCCATTTTCTCACTTGTTTTCTACCATTTTGCCTATCTCTTTAAGATATTGTTTTCAAACTTGGTATGAGGATGCCTGAGGTGGCAGCAGCAGCCTTCACTACCCTTTGACACCAGCTGCCATTTTGAATCAAGATGGCAGATTGAAATATGATTTTGGATTGACTTCACCCAATTTTGGCTGTGATGGGTCCAAACTCAAAACTCACGCTATCCAGATAAAAATCACAATATTTTTTGGTTTCTGTAAATACATGAGCACTCTCTACCACTCTGTTTATAGGTCTGGGAGCAGAATCAACTCAGTTCACTTTAAAATGCAGGCAGAATAAATTTCACATCGACCCCTAGTCTTCAGTGGTAGGTTACTGTGTACCCCTTAAGGCTTTTTTGGAGGGGAGGGGGCTCCCTAAATCTCAGTTTCAACATTTAAGCAGAGGTATCCATCACACAAATTCACTTTTTAGAAAAGGATGCCAGAACTTATTTTAAAATAACAGTAGTTCAGTTTTCCTGGTGAAACTTCCAAAAACATTCCTCTGGAATCTGACCCCAAACCAGCTTTTGCCCACCAAGTTCCACTCCTAACACCACACTCAAAAGACGATGCTACAAAATTCCAACTGCAATCCCATTGAGATTGATTCTATGGGGGCCGGTACCTTATTCTCACCCATTTTACCTGTGATGTTATCCTAAACTGAACCCCATGCAATAGAAAGAGTATTCTAAAAATACATAGGACCAAATGTAAATGGACTTTGAAGCTGTATTTAGCATGACAATGACTAAATAAGGAGTTCAGAAACAGGTTTATGGAGACTGAAGCTTCATCTTGAAAAGTGTAATAATGAAAGGGAGTGATTTCTTGGTTTTTAAAGAGTACTTAAAAACCTTTTACCAAAGCAGCAGAGGATATTCCACGGCTGTGATAAAAGCCATCTCAACACCTACAGGAGCTTTTAGTGATTACTGGAAATCTTTCCTGTGTATCAAACATCTGTGAATCTCACAGTAGCGGCAAACAGAAATCACAGTTTGTTGCCTACACTATAGAAACCATAATGTAGCCCCTTTTATTATTTTGGAAGCTTCGGCTGTCTGTCGAGAAGACAGGAAACAGCTGGGAATAAATTCACCTGATGTGTTGGAATGCTAACATGCGACAATTCGTTTTTTGGAAGATTCAGTAGTAACTCAGGCCCAGTTTTAAGAATAAGAACCCCTTTCTAATCTAGCAGCTATTTGCGAATCAGCAGAAGGCAGCATGCCTGAGAACATGGTTACTGATATTTATGAGGCAAGAACGAAGGAGAAGGCAGCTCACAAAACATTTCAGATGGAATAAAATAAGTGACTGACATAGCAACCCTAGACATGTCTACTCAGAAGTGAGCCCCACTGAATTCAATGAGACTTACTCCCAAGTAAAAAGGTATAGGTTGAAATCTTATATATACTGTTATGGTTCTATTTTCCCCCGGAGTGGGGGAGTAGGCTGTATGCTGAGACCCTTCTAATTCCTGGATCCAGCATGTGTTAAAATCTAAGCAATGATTCAGATTTCCAGAAAGCCACTTCTGAGCTGGAGAGGAGGTGGGGTTGTGGACCCACGCCCTCCCCACGCACACGGGGGCTGACTCACCCCCCTGCAAGACTGAGGGAATCCTTGCACACGTCATCTCCTTGGACAGCTAATTGGCTGGCCATGGAGGCATGGCCCGGGCTATTTAGGGCTGGCGCGGCCGAGGATTTCCCTCTCTTCTTCGCGCCAGCTGCTCCAGTTTCCCACCCCACCCGCCCTTAGGTTTGGCTCTCTGACATTGGTCGCTGTCAAGAAACCTGGTAGGAATTTTTCCACTTGGCAAATTGGCACCAGCCATTGGGTTTTTCCGCCTACCTCGTAACAAATTGTCACAACTTCCTCGGCATTGGCGGTTAGGCATTGGTAAGGGTATTGTTATGCAGATGAGAGGGGGGGAAGGAAGCACCATCACCTTCCCCAAATTGAAGGGTAGTCCGGTAAACGATTCCGGGGGGCGTTGCCCTGTCCGAAGCCTATGGAGGTGTGGGCCTAAGGCGCGCCCCTGAGCAGTGACCCCAGGGGTGCTCCTAGTTGATGTACATCAGCAGGACTCCCCCCACTGGTGGTTAACCCTTGCCGGCCTTCATGCAATCAGGCTGAAGCCGGTTAGTCGGTAGGACCAATGCCTAAGCCAATACCGCTCAATTCCTGCAATCAATAAAGTTGTGGCCTTTTCCGCCCATTAACCTTAAATACTGTGTCCTGTGTCTTTATTTTCCAAGGGGGGAGGGGGGACTTGCCACGCAATAGCCAGGCTCCAGCTCCCTGGTGAGGAAAGGTATTGGCCTAAGTTTGGGTCAGAAGTGGATCTGTGTCAGACAGCAGATGGACAGGCCTCCTTCCCACAACTTGCTGGTAGTTAGAAAGGCAAAGGTCAGAGATCATAGAATAGAATCATAGAGTTGGAAGAGACCACAAGGGCCATCGAGTCCAACCCCCTGCCAAGCAGGAAACACCATCAGAGCACTCCTGACATATGGTTGTCAAGCCTCTGCTCAAAGACCTCCAAAGAAGGAGACTCCACCACACTCCTTGGCAGCAAATTCCACTGTCAAACAGCTCTTACTGTCAGGAAGTTCTTCCTAATGTTTAAGTGGAATCTTCTTTCTTGTAGTTTGGAACCATTGCTCCGTGTCCACTTCTCTGGAGCAGCAGAAAACAACCTTTCTCCCTCCTCTATGTGACATCCTTTTATATATTTGAACATGGCTATCATAGCACCCCTTAACCTCCTCTTCTCCAGGCTAAACATGGCCAGCTCCCTTAGCCGTTCCTCATAAGGCATCGTTTCCAGGCCTTTGACCATTTTGGTTGCCCTCCTCTGGACACGTTCCAGTTTGTCAGTGTCCTTCTTGAACTGTGGTGCCCAGAACTGGACACAGTACTCCAGGTGAGGTCTGACCAGAGCAGAATACAGTGGCACTATTACTTCCCTTGATCTAGATGCTATACTCCTATTGATGCAGCCCAGAATTGCATTGGCTTTTTTAGCTGCCGCGTCACACTGTTGGCTCATGTCAAGTTTGTGGTCATCCAAGACTCCTAGATCCTTTTCACATGTAGTGCTCTCAAGCCAGGTGTCACCCATCTTGTATTTGTGCCTCTCATTTTTTTTGCCCAAGTGCAATACTTTACATTTCTCCCTGTTAAAATTCATATTGTTTGTTTTGGCCCAGTTCTCTAATCTGTCAAGGTCCTTTTGAAGTGTGATCCTGTCCTCTGGGGTGTTAGCCACCCCTCCCAGTTTGGTGTCATCTGCAAATTTGATCAGGATGCCCTTGAGCCCATCATCCAAGTCGTTGATAAAGATGTTGAATAAGACTGGGCCCAAGACAGAACCCTGTGGCACCTCACTAGTCACTCTTCTCCAGGATGAAGAGGAACCATTGATGAGCACCCTTTGGGTTCGGTCAGTCAGCCAGTTACAAATCCACTGAGTGGTAGCATAGTCAAGACCGCATTTTACCAGCTTCTTTACAAGAATATCATGGGGCACCTTGTCAAATGCCTTGCTGAGATCAAGATAGGCTACATCCACTGCGTTCCCTTCATCTACCAGGCTTGTAATTCTGTCAAAAAACAAGATCAGGTTAGTCTGATCAGAGTTGAGTCCTGTGAGCTAGAAGCAAGGCAACAGGCTAGGAATGCAGAGTTTGAGGATCATGCCCAATTTCTGCTGGAAACCAAAGCTGAGGCTATAGGATAAGCAAGATCCTCTTGGGGTGCTAATGCTGTGAACCCCTACATTGCAGCCCTAGGTTGTATATACAGTGGTACCTCGGGTTACAAGCACCTCGGGTTACAAACACTTTGGGTTACAGACTCCGCTAAACCGGAAGTAGTACCTCGGGTTAAGAACGTTACCTCAGGATAAGAACAGAAATCGCATGCTGGCGGCACGGTGACAGTGGGAGGCCCCATTAGCTAAAGTGGTACCTCAGGTTAAGAACAGTTTCAGGTTAAGAACAGACCTCAGGAATGAATTAAGTTTGTAACCAGAGGTACCACTGTATGTGTGTAAATAAACCAGATATCATAAAGACACAACAGGCTCCGCTGTCCCTCGTTCTGAAGGAAACACAAACCCTTGGCAAGCACCTGGAACCCCCGGAATCTTGCACCACTCAGATTGGAGTGGTGTGCAACAATACTTTGAAGGGCCTTTAGCATGCCAACACCTACCCTTTGGAACCCCTCCACTTCAGATCAGGCAGGTGCCATTGCTATTGTCCTTTTTGTACTCTTTCGGTAGCCCTCCTAAGTGGATATATGTTATCCAAGCTGATATCTATTTTGGACTTGAAATTGTTTTTATATATGCAATTGTTTTAATTGTTTTTATACATATAATTGTTTTCACTGTTTTCATATACGAGTTTCCCCCCATTGTTTTTATTGTTGCAAGATGCTTCATAGGAAATGATTTGTAAATGAAACTATGATAATGATGGGTTGTATCCAATGTTAATCTAACTCAATACAGACCCATTCAAATTGGTGGATGATGCTAATTTTTGTCCATTAATTTCAGTGGGTTTAGGACTTAGCTGGATAAAATAATGTGTGAACGCAGCATCTGTAAGGTCCTTTTGGATTTACCCCAACCTGGTGGATGGAGGCCCCTGTGGGATCAAGAGCTTTGTGTATTATTTCATAAGCAACTTTTCCAACACAGCATCATTATAGAAGCCTAAACTTTTTTTTAGTCTACTATGCTGAATTTTGTCCTCTAATTCCAAACTTGCATTATACAGTATGGAGTTTGCTGACAACTCCAGGCTTTGAATTAACCACAACCTCCTGGGTAGCAAAGCTCAAATGAGCAGTCCAAAAGGAAACAGTTTCTATAGGGAAAGGGTTTTTTTGGTGGTGGTGGTGGGGAGTTAAAAGGGAAATGCAAGATTAAAAGGGTTTTTTTTGAGGGGGGAAAATGCCCGAGCATTTTTAGTTGCAATGGCTGTTTTAGTTAATATTGTTAAGGGGAGAACAGTTTGAAAATGTTTGTGGGGAGTTTGTAGAAGTGGATAGATTAGGAAGCTTACGCACCCAGTTTCTTTATCTAGGGCTGCCAACATCAGCACATGAGACAATGCATCCCTTTGAGGGAACCCTCTCTGACTGCATTAATTAGCTGTGTGTCCCCAGTTGTTTGAATCCTCAGTTCCTCTGGTGATAATGCAAATGATGTTGCCAATTATAATGCTACTTGGGGTATGGGTTAGTTATGGGAACACCTTTAAGCAATGCTGAAAGGGCATTATGGTGTGTATGGAACTGAACACACAAGATTTCACAGAAGTGAGAAAGTAAAGTATAACAGAGGGCATAAGCTAAAGCATGGAAGAAAAACAGCAACAAGACAACGATTCTTCCTCCCACCCCTCATCCTCAGAAATGCTACTTCCCTTTCTCCAGTCAATCATGCTCAGGCACCCCCCCCCAAACACAATGTAATTAAACAGCTTTATTTAACCCCATTTAATTTAAGGAACCAATGACCACTGTAGCTGGGAGAATGCTTTGGCATTGTCATGTGGTAGGCTAATAGCCAATAAATGTGTCATGTCAATTGATGAAATATTTCCTAAAGAAAGCTCAAGCATGTCTAGGGGCTAGACACATCTGCCAATTTTTATGCAATTTTGGTATGAATAGTGGCCCTTCTGGGTGAGATCAAAGCGTATCTGATCCTAGCACGTTGATCTCACAGTGTCAAGAAGATGCCTATGGAAATTCTTCAAGCATCCTTCCACGCATCATTCCTGCAGATGGTACCTTACAACCAACAATACTGGATGCAATGTAGCCATCACAACTAGGAGCCACTGATAGCTATCCCCTCTGTGAGTGTGTCTAACCCCCATTCAAAGCTGTCTGCGAATTCATCACCACATTTTGTCTTCATTCATATGCTGCTTGAAAAACCACTTTAATTTGTCAGTCCTGAATCAGTCCAATCATTCAACTTCACTGGATGACCCTAAGTTCTAGGATTACACGTGCGAGAGAGATAACCATCTCTCTGTCCACTTTTATACACCTTTATCAAGTCCTCCACAACTCATTCAATGTCTTTACTGAAACTAGAATACCCCAATGTTTCAACCTTTCCCATTTAAATGTTAAAAGGGAGGGAAATGCATGGACAGAGATAAAGCCTGAAGCTACACATTTTACACAACATGTCACTAGTCCTTGATTAGTTGCTGGCATTTATATTTTTAAAGAGACAGTAGACATGTGCCTGTGTGTCTCAGCTTTTGGTGTAACTCAAGGTTTCCTTATACACCAAATAAAACTTAAACTAATTAAGTAATACCTCTTACGTTCCAGTTTCAGACTATTAAAATCTGCACGCAGGCTTATATTCTTTTCCCATGGTGTTGCAAAACATCAAGCATGATGAAGAGTTTGATGGAACCAAAAGTTTGCTTGCTCCTTTGGTGATTTTTCAGTGGCCCTATTAAAGGGCATCACCCTAGAGTTCCTTTTAGACTCCTGCCATGCTCACATGTCAATAGTAGGAGCTTCGTCATGAGAAACTGCTATTTCAAGAACTGGTTACACTTTCTGAATTTCAATGAACTTGCAGCAATGAATATGCCATTCAAATACTTTTGGAGAGAACATTATTATCTCTTCAGACACACCACGAACAAGACCCACAGAAAGGGAGTCTGAAACTGGTAGAAGAAAGATAACAAGACTGCACTTTTTCTCCCCCCCTTTTTTAAAAAAAGAGGACAGAATGTGAGAAAATGAACTTTGCACTGTAGCATAGATGAGTCAAATTATCAGAAGACTGTCAATACGTCTTAGTGGTGAAGAGGATTTGGCTGATAAGTGATTCTATCTCTTCTCCCATGCTTTCAGTTTGGACTGATGAAATGAGAAAGATGCTATATCAAGTTCAGTGCAATTTGCCACTATCCATCAGGTACTCTTAACAAGGGATGGGGGAAAATTGATTCAGTTTCTATATATTGGTGAAACCTACCTAGTTCATACTTTGAAACAATATGAGAATCAAACCACAACCATCCTTTTAAATGTGTACTTCTCTGAATTTTGCAATTCAGTTCTGCAGCCAAATAATGTGCAGAAAAATGCATATACTAGGAGAATGTGTGCATTAAAAATGCATATGCTACAAAAATAACATAAAAATGAATTATATTTGGAAAATTTGTTTTGCAAAAATGTGTCAATTAAGATCAATCAGCACTAAAACTCTGATCACGAGAGTTTAAACAACAACAACAAATAAATGGTTAAATCTCAAACTGGGATAAAAATGTGGAGAACTGAACTTAAGAGTGGAAAACCGAGAAACTGAGATAGAAACTGAGAGAAGCCAATGTGAGCAGATTTGCCCATCCTTACTGTAAGCACAACTTGTGGAACACTTTCCTAAAGCTCAGTTGCAAGAGATCTGATGCTAGAAATAGTTTGCATGTAATACTAAGCCAAACCGTGGCCCAGCATGAGTGTCTGGATACCCACAGTATGAGTGTCTGGGTACCCACAGTAAAAATGGTCCTCCTCCAGTCCTGCTGTTGCCATGCTACTTGGTTTGGCTTAGCGTTCTGTGTGAATCAAGGCTCATGGTTTGTCTCACTCCAGAAAAGCCAGAAGTGGTAAGCCAAGTGCAATTGTTGGTTACAACTTTCATTGGTTAAATTCCCATACATTTGTTAAATATATCTAGGGACGTTTAATATGATGCATTACTATCAATTAATGTTTGATAGTAACTCTACAATTCTATGATAAGCCTGCCTCTTCTAAGCAATGAGGCAGGGAGAGGGATGTGTCAAAGCTGGGTCTCATTCTGACCAAATGTTTCCACTACACAGCAGAAAAAGGCACACGCTTTGTTCATCAATAACGAATTAAATAACTGTCTCAGAATTGAACGTCCCTTATCTTCCCATTCAAGGGGATAAAGCTTCTATGCAGCTAAAGATGACTTTTTTTTTAAGCACCACATGTAACACCTGAAGGCATTTCTTTATTGCCATGAGATAGTCTGAAATTGTCTGTTAGTTCCAGGGGTGCCAGCTTGAGCAATAATGGGGCATCTTTACCATCTCTTTATATGTCACTGTTGATACTGTTCTGGACCCCCCCTTTCCTGCATGTCATAGCTCAAGTCAATTATAATGACAGATAGCATCCTCCTGGCTTATCTGATTACCTCTGACCTTTTTACAGCTGGAGAAAGCCAAAAGAAGCCTGAAAGAACTCATGCATATATGACACAAAGCTGGAATTTCATATCTCAGCCACAGTCAAGAGCACCCTGAATGTCAGCAGATTTCTGACAAAGCCTCTAGCAAATAATTTCTTGGATGGTTTGCCTCTACTGCAGCCTGTCATCTATTACAACCGGGCACTGACAGGAGAAATAAACTTGATTAATCTTATATCGATACGCTGTATAACAGTCATTATGGGGCATTGTTCATTCGCCAGAGTCTGGAAAGGCCTGTCCAACAGGGTAGGCCCCTGATGAGGATGATGATTTACTTTGGTGGCTTAAGAGGAGGAAACATTAACTCAGCTTTAACAAATGAAAATGAACAACAAAATATCAGTGGATGAGAGAGTAAGGCAGCCTGCCACTATACATAGAAAACCTTTAAGATCTTGTGTGGTTCAAGGAGTGTCTGAACCAATCCTGACCCTGCAGCCTCCATTAGAGGCTCTTCTCCATGTGCCCCACCCAAGGGAGAGACAGAGGGTTGTCACATGAAAAAAGGGCCTTTTTAGTGGTGGCCCCTGATCAGTGAATGTTCTCTTTACATTCTGCAGCCTAAGGGAATCTTTAGGTTGCAGACTAATTTTGTTTTTTGTTTTTACCCAAGCATTTGGTAAGGAAGATGTTTCTTCCAGTGGTGCTCATATTTTAGTGAGGTGGGTAGGACTTCTCCTTAGCAATATGCTATTGGAGGAACATTTCATGTATTTTGCATTGTTCATTGCTTTATTTTTTTCCCTTGGTTTTAAATTGTTTTCCTTTTTGTATCTTGTTAATGCATTTTAAGGCATTTTCTTCTTTTCTTTTGTATAATGTTACTGGCCATTGTAATTAACAACAGCAACAGCAGTAATAATATGGCAATGATGATGGTAAGGGTCTTTGTGGGAACTTGTGCCAGTCCCAAGTGACTTCCAGTCTAGATCAGCCTTCCCTCAACCTGACGCCCTTAATTAGTAAGTGACTAAATTAAGTCAATTAAGAAAAAACTAATAATACTGTAATGGCATTGAGAAGGGAGATGAAGAAAGCAGAGGGAAATGGGGGCAGGAGTAAATGTGCCATGAACTATGTGTCCTTCCCAGTGGCGTAGCGTGGGTTGTCAGCACCCGGGGCAAGGCAAGTAATTTGCGCCCCCTAACCCATGGATTTGCGCCCCCTAACCCGTGGATTTGCGCCCCCTAACCCTAGCCCCCAGATGTTGCGCCCTGTGCGGCCGGCCCCCCCCCCGCATCCCCCACGCTACGCCACTGGTCCTTCCACACAGTCTGGGCCAGCCCTACCTGGTTTCCCTGAGGGCAGTTGATAGAACTTACTTGATGCAGTGCACAGCACTTTTCAAATACTCATGATCAGCTGGGCAGTGAGAATTACATAATGCTGTGCACAGAAGCCCTCAGGATCAACTGATCACTGGAGTTTGGAAAGCACCATCCACAGCAGGATATTCAACTACAACTCCTATCATATACTATCATATCTGACTACCGAGCTAAAGCAGCTGGGGACAATGAGACATGGTTCAGAAACATCTGTAGGACCCAAGACTGCAGGCCTCTTGAGATAGATTGTTTCTTTAACAAGTGCAAATTTCATTTCAGTTTGCACATTGTTTTCAAAAGTACAAATTTAGTAAATGTGAACTGAATAAAACTTAGCAAGAGCTCTTTTACAATGGAACGGTCTCCCTCAGGAGGCTGTGGACTCTCCTTCCTTGGAAGCTTTTAAGCAGAGGTTGGGTGGCCAGCTGTCATGGATGCTTTAGCTGAGATTCCTGCATTGCCGGGGGTTGAATTTGGGGTCTCTTCCAACTCTACAGTTCTATGATTCTCCCCATGGCAAATATCACTGATATAGACAGTACTGTGTTAAATGGACCAATAGTTAGACCGTGGACAAGACAGCTCTGTGTGTTTTTTTTACAGTTCACCAATGAGGCTCCAAAACACATGAAGCACAGGTAAACAGAATTAAATTAAATTATGCTGTACTGACAAAGTGCCAATCAAATGACACAACCAGTTTCAGTTTTAAATAGATTTTAAATTAATGTCTACAGTAGGGGTAGGCAACAAAAACTAGATTTTAGAATCTATTAAAATAGATTTTAAATTAATGTCTACAGCAGGGGTAGGCAACAACAACTCTCATCCTGCTTGACCATTGACCATGCAGCCTAGGGCCAATGGGAGGTTTAGTCCACAACATTTGGAGGGTACCACTCTGGCTACCCCGATATATGAAATAACCCTATTGGTTCCCTATATAGTGGTACCTCTAGATGCAAATGGGATCTGTTCCGGAGCCCTGTTTGCATCCAGAAGTGAACACAACCCGCATCTGCATGTCTGCATGTGCGCGGCTCGCGATTCACCACTTCTGCACATGTGCGTGATGTCATTTTGACCGTCTGCGCATGCGTGAGCGGCTAAACCCGGAAGTAATGGAGCGCGTTACTTCCCGGTCGCCGCAGCACACAACCAGAAAATACTTATCCCGAAGCTACTTCAACCCAAGGTATGACTGTATAGGAAGGTTTATTTCAAGGGATAAAGTGATAACGCTCTGAAATAAACCTTTCTTATGTGGAAATCTTTTTATGTCCTGCTGTTTTCTTTCAGAGGCCTCCGACCTCTCTGTAACTTTCCGAGAGAGAAAGGAAAACACACACACACACACACACACACACAATGGCTTGGGTGTCTTTCCAAGTAGTTTGGTGATAATATACACTAGCAAGTGGACTTTATTTTATGCTCAATTAAAATTTAATTGCTCACTGACACTGCTCATATTCCTCAAACTAAATCACTATTTCTAAATGAGGAGAGCGGCTCTGCTGTTTATGAGAACTTACCAAGGCAATCACCAGTTTGACAAAAATTGCCTGCCCTGCTGTTCTGAAGAGCTTCAGGTGGAATTATTGTGCATCAGAGTTGACAGCTAGTTTGACGTCTTTAACATGATGTTGATCTATTTATTATATATCAAGCCAGTCCTTCCTGTATAGAAAATATGGGGCTCTCAGAGGTCTCCTATGCAGGCAACTGATTAGGTCTGGACCTGCTTACTTCTCCAGCAGTGCTATGACACTGGATGCTCCCAGCCTTTTGTTATTTCTTACTCCACTTTTGCACAGAATAATGGCCAAATCTAAAAGGAGCCATGAAAAGGCAGAAAGTATAATGAAGCTATTATAAAGTACAGTGAAATAGTTAATGTGGCTACATGTATTTTATTTCAATGTTAGCATTGAGGTGGTTCCATGGTATGCATACATAAAGCTCACTAGAGCCATCTTCTCTTAAAATAATTGTACCCTCATTCTCACACTCCGAGAAGAATTCAAGCTAGCAGACTTTCACTTTTCCTGGACTAGAACATCACTGTGGAGGGAAATGATATGATCTAGCTTCCAAAACAGATCAGTAGTGATGAGTGTGGTGGTAGGAAGTCACAAGGCCACCCTTATAAGATTAGATCTCTGCTTGCCTGGACAGGGCTGGGGAAGTGAGGTGAGGAGGTCAGGGCCATTTGGGTGCACCAGCTGGAGCACAAGATTGGTAGTTGGGGTCCCACTGGTGTGCCCATGCAACCTCAATCTCGCCTCCACCTCAGTGTAGGCCCATCCAAGCAAGGAACATTGATGCTGGAGTTTGGAGGGTGCGTCAACACCACCATGTGTACCGCTGCTGCAACTGCTACTATATCACATATCAGTTCCCCAACTGTACTGAAAGCACCACCACACTACTTTAAGCAGTCATGGTTTTCCTCAAAGAACCATGAGAGTTGTAGTTTGTTAAGGATGCCGAGAGCTGTTAGGAGGTGCCCCCTCCATTTCCTTCACCACAGAGCTCTCTGGGAAGAGGAATTTATTGTTAAACCACTTTGAGAACTGTAACTGTAACTCTATGAGGAGAATAGGAGTCTCCTAACAATTCTCAGCATCCTTAAAAGGTAAAGGTAAAGGGGCCCCTGACCGTTAGGTCCAGTCGTGACCGACTCTGGGGTTGCAGCGCTCATCTTGCTTTATTGGCCAAGGGAGCTGGCGTACAGCTTCTGGGTCATGTGGCCAGCATGACTAAGCTGCTTCTGGCGAACCAGAGTAGCGCACAGAAACGCCGTTTACCTTCCCGCTGGAGCAGTACCTATTTATCTACTTGCAATTTTTGGCATGCTTTTGAACTGCTAGGTTGGCAGGAGCAGGGACCAAGCAACAGGAGCTCACCCCGTCACGGGGATTGAACCGCCGACCTTCTGATCAGCAAGTCCTAGGCTCTGTGGTTTAACCCACAGCGCCACCCGTGTCCTACAACTCCCAGGATTCTCTGGCAGAAGCCACGACTGTTTTTAATTGCCACCATGCTGCTTTAAAAATATAGTGCCTAAGTTGCAAACTAGAGTTTCCACCAAGTATTCTGTGTTCTACTGAGTTCAAAGGGATTACTTCTTGGTATGTGTGCACAGGATTGCAACCATAAACTCTTAGCTAAGATTCTCTGCTAACAACCTTAAAAACCAAAGGCTTACTGGCATTCCAGGTGGCCCCAAATAAGCAAAGGTTTAGCAAAAGGCCTACTTGTGAGACCAGAGAATTTTGTCTCTATCCCAGCCAACACCTAAAGGCTAGCCATGCTGTTTGCCCTGAAGTTAACTCAGCAGTGACTCTCTTGTTTGCTTACCTTTCTAAAGTCCACACTGATGTAGTTCTCTTTTTGTTATTTGAATCCATTTGCCTGACATCAATCTGTTATTGTTTCTTCTTCTTCTTTGTCTTTTTTTATCCAGTATGGAAACAATAATAAAAAAAAATCAATAGGAGATAATGTTAAAAAGCGTGGATGAAAACTGATATGCTTTAGAGCGCACTCTTACCAGATGGGAATATTTTATTATAGAGTAAAGAACTACATCAAAAATAACATCAAAAGTTGCAAAACAAGGATCCTTTCATATGACGAATTCCTTCACTTCTTGGCCTGGGTGAAATTAACAAGCAGGGCTAAAAAAAACAACCACAACAACCTTGCAATCTCCTATAATTCTTTGGTCCCAGTCATCTTGAGGAATAAAAAATGATGAATGCTGCGTCTTCTTTTGAATTGGCAATAAATCCTGCAGTAGGCCATCTCTCTCCTAAGTATCCCTCAAAGGTCAGAAAGGGATGGATACCACATTTAAAAACCTAAAACATCCCACCCTGGTAATTAGATCAGACCTGCAGGACCTTTGGCCAATTAGATGTGGATAAATGGTGAATGGCTGAATGGCATCATGTGCTAGAGACGATGATGCACATCTCTGCCAATTGGAAAACTCATTAGAACTGAGGATCCCAGCAGAGACAGCCTTGGAATCCTCCTTACGAGAGAATACACAACTCACTTGGGGGAGGGAGTGTAACTCTGTGGTAGAGCATGTGCTTAGTATGCGAAAGTTTCCATGTTCCATCCTTGGCATCGCCAAGTAAGGTTGGACAAGATCCCTTTCAGAAACCTTAAAGACCCACTACAAGTAGACCAGGACGAAGATCAGAAATTGGGAAGTGGTGACCCTACAGATCTTGTTGGCCAATGCCCAGGGTTCATGGGAGTTGTAGTCCAACAACTGGAAGGCCATTGCTGCCTCATTCCTGCTGTACATAATATGGAGCTAGTTTGGTTAGACTGGTATGGGGCAGCTTTCTCTGCTAGTTTTGTCAGGGAAAAGTATGACAAGCCATTCACTACAATGATAGACTGTATGTACATGACTATTGTGGTGCACCGAGTACTGTGCTGGTGCCCAGCGACAAATTCATAGAGAACAAGGCTATCAGTGGCTACTAGCCATGAAGGCTATGTTCTGCCTGCACTATCAGAGGCATTGTGCATCAGAATACCAGTTGTTGGAAATTGCAGGTGAGCAGAGTGCTGTTGTGCTTGTGAGCTGCTTGCAGGTTACCTACACACATCAAATTAGCCAGTGTGAAAAAAGAAAGCTGGATGAGATGGGCTATCATCCTGATTCAGTAGGCTCTTATGTACTGTTTTACACACTTTCAAGACAAACATGAGCAATGCCAAGCAAACTCAGGTATGTAAGTGCATGTTCTTGTTTATCAAGTATACCAGGAATCAGCGTAGCAAGCATGTTGTGAAAATACATATCATGTTGGTTACAGGAAGCTTTCGTGCAGTACTTGGGAATTCAGTAAATTGCTGACTGGTGAGGCAAGACATATCTGGGGACAGGGGTGGCAACTATTTAAAATTCCCTACAGATTCCTCATGGTAACAGAGCATTGTCAGAAACTTAAAATGGAGGTTCATACTCTCAACTGCTGCAAGGATCCGTGGGCAAGTATCTGTGCCGTACTGGGGAACTGGCAATAGTTTAAAGATGCTGAGTGTTGATGCCAAGGCCCAAACAGGGCAGCTGAGCTGGCCTTTACTTTGCTTATGCAAGAATAACTGTTTGAAAGCTCAGCACCTAAGGACCTTACTTCAGAAGTGTGATAAATAAGTGCAATTGCTTTCAGAATTCCCAGCTTATTAATTTCTCCTTGATCTTTTGAGGTCAAAATTATAAGTATTGTTTCTGAAAGTGAAAAGACATATAATGAATCCCAATGCACAGCACCTAAGGTTACATGATGGAAGAAGGAAGGGCTTGAGAGAAATGCTACAAAATAAATACGGTAAGATAAATACAACGATTTCTGAATTTTGTACAGAGTGCAATGCATACCCAGTTCACCGAAGCCGTTGCTTCAGCTGATATTTGTCTTCCCACCATGCATTACTGACACGCATATGCAGATTGATAAAACACAGCTCATCCACAATTACAAAGGAATGTATGCATGGCTCTGCTTCATCCATGGGAAGTGTTTTATGCATGAACAGGAGCACACATCAATACTGAGACTGCAGCGAAAGCCTCTGGCAAAATTAATGACAACAAGACAGACAAAATAGGTCAGATAGCAACATTTGCATATGTTATGCAAATGGTAGGTCAACACCATTGAAGATGTTCTGGGAAATGTCACTGTGCATCTTCTTAAAGTTTGAAAGAAACATGATGAGTGGTTAAACACATGCCCCAAATATGACTATGTATTAGTGAAGGTCCATAGTCCCCTTAGTTGTTGCTGGATTCCAGGTGCCAACAACCCCAGGCATCAATGGTCAGGGATGATGGAAGTTGTAGTCCAAACCCACTTAGGGTCACAGGTTTCCCAATCCTGTCATAGTGGCAAACATATTTTCTTGCAACTGTGTTCATGTAGGTAAGAGCGCTTCTCAAGAACAGTGAACCAACACAGACTGCCTAGCTCAGAACTTGACAAACAACTTTTTCCCTTTAGCAGCATGTAGAATGATAACCCTTAGGTGGCGCTGCTGTTCTTCCAAAAACACTTTGCAAATTCCAGAAGCCCGAGTGAAAAGCAAGACTCCTTGCAAAATATATCCAGGACCAGGAGACATTGTGGGTATTTCATAGAATGCATTAGAACCTGAACTTTTTGTTGCTATTTTGCTTAATTAGAAAGAAATATATTTGGAATAAACTTTTTTAAAAGCAATGGGTATGTCTATGCCCATCCAACAACATGCAGCTTTAAAAAGCTAATCAATATAAGCTACACAGTATATCGCTTGCGCATGTCTAGACACTAAATGATCGCTGGCCATCTGAATGCCAAGGGCAACATTATTTACTCTTTCCAATGGATTTAGATGCTGCAAAAGGACACATTGTTGTTCAATGTGTTGCTAAATCTAAGTACTTTAATTAAGCTGCATTGGTTTTCATTATACAGGTTTGGTGATGCCAAAGCATAGCAACAGACATTCACTACAGTTTCACATTAATGTCTTTCTAAGCACTTCTGTGGATGGAACAAGGAAAAGCCATGTCCTACATTCACTTTGATCACCTCTTGGGCTCTACCCAGGTTGTTTTCTAGGATGGAGCCAGAAGTTGCTTGTTTCCTTTCAGCACATTTGGGGCCATCATTAGATCCATAATTTAACTCAATGCTAGTGATCTTTTCCAAAGGCACAAGAGTAAGGGGGGGGGAAGAACCTTTTGCACCCCGAATGCCACACTCCTTTCTTGAAAACCTTCGGGGGGGGGGGGCATGTTGGAACCAGGGGAAATCATGGGCAGAGCAATGAATGCAAATTTTGTGTGTGTGTGTGTGCGCGCGCGTGTGCGCAATAAGCTAGTTTACACACACACACACACACACCTGTCTCTGCCCTCTGTAGAGGCAAAAGGCAATATCCAGGTTCAAGGACACATTCCATTCAGTCAAAAATGCTCATGGAGGGTGCAAGGCAGGGCCAGTAGGGGACACAGCTGGGGAAGCTGTGAAGCCCAGGTCCAAGTTCCCTGCTCAAGAGCTTCAAAGCACAAGCCCACTGACAACCCTTGGGGTATCTGGTCCTCCTTTACCTTCTCCTTGCTTTTCTCCTCCTCCTCCTCCTCCTCCTCCTCCTCCTCCTCCTTTCACTTCACTTGCCCCTTCTAAGCAAGCAACAGGAGCAAAGATGAGGAGCAGCAGCTCCTGTTTACATTTCACTCTTCATCTGGGTAGTCATCCTGTTTGGAACCAAATTAAAAGGCAGTGAATAGGTAGTGGTGACAGCAGCAAGAGAGAGCTAGAGGAGGGGCTCACCGAGGGCATTTAGCTCAAGCCCCATTCAGAGCTGTGTTAAGCATATGTGGTGCCGGGGTGCAAAGATCCGTCTGGCGCCCCCCCCCAGTTGCCCAGTCCCAGGCGCACAGGAGGGCAGAGCTGGCTGGCTGCCTCAGTGTCTCGCTGGTTCAGTTGCCCCCGAACTCGTGGTGCAGAGCCGCCCACAACAGAAGAGCCCACCGCAGCACTCTGACCGATGGGCGGGCTCTTCCCTGGACTCAACTCTTGGGCCCCAGACTTTCAGCTTGGTGCCCCTGAGAGCCCAGAGCCTGGGTGCCCCACACCCCTAGTGCCTATGAGTAAGACGGCCCTGGCCCCATTCACCACTCTCCTAATGAAGCTTGGAGCTGATACTGTCAGTGTTCCTGTGTACGCATGGAGGGAGTGGAGCTACACATGCATTCCCTTGCGTGGATCAGGTCCCTCCATTGAACTCAATGGGGCCACATGCATAAGTGCACATGAAACCTCAGATCCAAGCAAACAGGGGCGGCCCTCAGATGTTTTGCCACTCTGAGCAAAACTGAAAATGCCACCCCCTCCTGCCAGTTCCTTCTCCTTTTCCATCACCCCGGGAGTAAAAGGAGGTCAGAGAGCAGTGGGTGGCAGTGCAGGCATGCAAGCACATGGGGGTGGGAAGTGAGTGGCAAGCATGTGGTGACAGTGGGTGGGCATGCAGAGGAGGCACATGGCAGTCATGTAGCAGTGGTGCCCCTCCCAGCTGTCTGGAGTCTGCTGTCCTGAAGTGACTGCCTCATCGGACCTCATGCCTTCAGGCAAGGGACTTATTTTACCGGATAGAACTGAATGGCTCACCCCTAAAAAGATAAGCCATCATTTATGATTTACATCTGAACAAGTACAAAATACCCTTTTAGGTACTCATCCCCTGGTGACAATAAAGTTCCAGCTGGTGCCAATGGCCTGACTATGGATGTCTCCAGAACACTCACTGTTTTGCCTTGGCAGAGAAGATGCATGTGCTCATTCATGCTGCCAATACCAAAGTGGCGTATGCAGTTATCCCATGTGTGATGATCGTCTCCGACTCTGGCATTGATGTCTTTCAGCAGTATTAGGTATTTGTAGTCTGGGACCCTCCTGACAGCCTGGTCTAGTGCCTTACACTGAATAGGTCCTTCTGTATGTCAGTGGGAGTCTAAACACTCAAGATGTTAACCGGACTGGAAGATGGCAGAGGAAAAGCAAGAAGAGAGTTCCTCACTGCAAAGTCTACACTGTGAATAGAAATGGTGACCATTTTGTGTGATTTACATCTGAACAAGTACAAAATACCCTTTTAGCAGAAAAGTTTTATCACAAGCCTGGGAGCTGATGGCATTCTCCAGGTCACCAAGGGAGGGAGGGACATCCAGCTTCTCCAAGTCAGACAGAGTCTGGATACTGTCAATTGGAGACCATGTCTTCCCACGAGTTTGGTTTTTGATAGTGCTCTGCCCATCACTTCATCTGCTTGCTGTGGTCTGTGATGATCTCTCCAGACAATGTTTTCAGTGGTGTAGTTTTCCTGACTATAAGTTGAATGTCTTTCTTCATGCAAATGTTGCCACTGTCAGCAGCAAGTTGGATGTTCTGGCACAACTTTTGCCAGTAGTCATTTGTGCATCGTCTGGCAATCTGCTGGGCACCATTCATTGCCTTTCTCAGTGTAGCAAATGTCTTTTTGCAGGGCACACACTTGTAGTTCACAAGAGCCTCACACTTTGCAGTAATAACAGGACCCATGTCCTTAATGCCAACCTCAAACCAGTTTGGGACCTGCTGCTCTCTTTTGCCAAAAGAGGATATAGCTGTGTTGTAGGTTGCCTCTTTGATGTAGTTCCACCTTGCTTTGCTGCTGTCTCAATAGTTCAATAGTGCTAGCTTGATGGAATCGGAGAAGCATTCACAAAATTCAGGTATGGCTATTGTTCTGATAGTGTTGATTTGAGGTTGCAATTTCTGCTTTGTGCTGTGGGTCCTCTTTCACTGGAGAAGGATATTGCTTACCATCAGAGAGTGTCGCAGTTAGCACAGTGGTAGTTCCTTGTGACACGAACACAGTTAAGTACTCATCCCCTGGTGACAATAAAGTTCCAGCTGGTGCCAATGGCCTGACTATGGATGTCTCCAGAACACTCACTGTTTTGCCTTGGCAGAGAAGATGCATGTGCTCATTCATGCTGCCAATACCAAAGTGGCGTATGCAGTTATCCCATGTGTGATGATCGTCTCCGACTCTGGCATTGATGTCTTTCAGCAGTATTAGGAATTCGTAGTCTGGGACCCTCCTGACAGCCTGGTCTAGTGCCTTACACTGAATAGGTCCTTCTGTATGTCAGTGGGAGTCTAAACACTCAAGATGTTAACCGGACTGGAAGATGGCAGAGGAAAAGCAAGAAGAGAGTTCCTCACTGCAAAGTCTACACTGTGAATAGAAATGGTGACCATTTTGTGTGATTTTGTGCACGCACAAGCGTTCACCCCATTACATCCCTGTTCTTCTCCACCCTTCCCCCATGCCACCCTGTTCCACCACTGTTCTGCCCTCTTCTGGGTACAAAAGGACTCATGCATCTGTGGTTCTGTGACAATTGGAAGCACACAAAATTGTTTCCACGTGTATGTGGTTCTTCTGTATGCCCTCTTTACCAGATAAAGGTGTGGTTCTTCCCTTGGAGGCTGCCATTTGAAGTAAGTCTGGTTCTCCTGTAGAGCAGCAATGTGAACATTACCATACTGTACAATGGGACATTCTGCATTCTTTGACTCAGCTACTTTTGTTTCTGGCCCAGCCCACCACTGATATCTGAAAATTTGCATTCAAAGAACTAAATTTGCACAATAATAAAAACTGAAACTAAAAAAAGGAAAGGGAAGATAGAAATGTGACCATTATTTCCTACCTTTCTCCATTTAGCTCAAGGTGGTAAACACAGCCCTTTCCCCCAATTTATCCCCACCTGTGTGAAGTAGGCTATGCAGCAGCAAGAGAATGACTGGCCCATGATCACCCAGTGAGCTTTGTTCCCAGGGCTGACACCGTCATGAAGCTGAATGAAGCAGATGCTCAGTGGTGCAGAGGGGAAAAACTGAGTTGGTGGGTCTCATGCATTAGAACATAAGAAGAGCCCTGCCCATCTAGTCCAGCATACTGTTCTCACAGTGGCCAACCAGGTGTCCATGCAGAGCCCAGAAACAGGTTCTGAGGGCAATGGCAACCTCCCCAGTTGTGATTCCCAGTAGAGCATGTCTCATAGCTACTGATAGACTTGTCCTCCATTAATTTGTCTAGTCCTCACTTAAAGCCATCCAAACTGGTGCCCAACTTCCCCTGCTATGGGAGTAAATCCCCTTGTTTGGCTGCGCACTGTATGAAGAAGCAATTATTTTTGTTGTTTCTGAACCTTCCATAATTCAGCTTCATTGGATGTCAATTCTCTACATTCTGTCACATTGCGATGTGTCCAGCAAACAGGGCTAAATGCAGACACCGGCTAACCCTGATTCTTAGGAAGCTGAGTTTGATGGGACAAACGATCCATGTGAGAGATGGATGGGAAGTCATGCTTAGTTTTCAATTTCTGAAGGATTCTGCTACTATGAGAGAGAAGGAAATGTTTCCCTATCCACTATCTCCACACTAGCCGTTATTTATACACTACTATCATGGCAACTTTTATTGCCCTTACTCACCTGTCCTGTACCAAGTTAGCCTGCTGGCCTCAGGTGAAGTGGAAGATGTTGAAGGAAATTCAGCTGCCAGTCTGGTCAATTTTGTACATGAAATGGCCTCAGGCAGCAAGCCAGCCGTTTACGGCTGAATGAGCATTCAGAACTGCCTGTCCCCAGTACCTTTCTGACACTCTTAACTATTCACACCATACTACTTAGAAAAGCGAGGTAAGATTTTTTTTTTTTAAAGAATCCTGAGCTTCTTCAAGCAAAGTGAAAGTGCTTGTAAAGTCAAGAAGAAAAAAAGTTTACACAGCTTGCTTGTGGTCCCAAGTGCAGTATGGTCGTGGCCAGGCAAGGTCAACACCAGGAAATAAAGAGACAGGGCACTGGTGTTGGGGGAAAACAGGCCACAACTTTTATTCATTACAGATGTAAGTAGGCTTTGGTGAGGGCACTGGGTGTAATCTGGTATCAACCAGCTTGCCTGCTGATTGATACGCTGGCTGGGTCGGTTCTGTGTTGACGGTTCCCCTAGCAAAAGACCAGAACTGCTATGTGGAGGGGTTCTATGACCCATCAGTTCCTGTGTGGGCTCTCCCTGCTAGAACCCTTTAGCGGGGCACCCAATAGTCTAAGGAGAACCCAACCCAATGCCTAATGTGCCCAAAGTTGTGATGATTGCTATGAGGTCAGCAAGAACCTTATATCAGCCAACTTGTCGGCAGGAAAAATTCCTTCCTGGCCCTGAATATGGTGACCAAGTATTCCATAGCAAGGTTCACAGGGTCCCATCTGCTCACCTCCAGGCAAGATCAGACAGCACAGGGCAGGTGGGAAGGGAAATCCCATAATGGTCTGAGCTGGAAGGCTCTGGTATAGCTTCTATATATTGCTAACTGACAAACCCAAGTGGAAACTGTGTCCATCTGCCAGGGCTGTGCCTCCCAGCCCATTCTCCATTGGTCTGTTTTGAAGAAACAGTTCCTGATGCTCTGCATGGCTGTGGAGAAGGCATTAGTGTTCTCACCTGGCTGTGCAGGACAAATGAGAAGTCCATGGCACTGGTGTTGGGTGAAAATAGGCTATAACTTCTGTGGCCAGGCAAGGTCAACACCAGGAAATAAAGACACAAGGCGCTGGTGTTGGGTGAAAATAGGCTATAACTTTTATTGATTACAGATGTAAGTAGGCTTTGGTGAGGGCACTGGGTGTAATCTGGGATCAACCAGCCTTTCCACAGATTGATACTCTGGCTGGGTCGGTTCTGGGTTGGGGGTTCCCCTATGCCATGCATCCAACTGGGGTAACCCACCAGAACTGCTGTTTGGAGGGGTGCTATGGCCCATTGGCCCCTGTGTGAGCTTCCAAACAGAGACACACCTTCCTGGAGCCATTTAACAGGGTACCCAATAGTCTAAGGATCCAAACCAATGCCTAATCCACTACCGGAGTCAGCCTCCTGCAGGGCCAACTTGTGAAGCTAAGTAAAAGTGCTTGCAAAGTCAATAAGAAAAAAGTTTACACAGCTGTTCAGGACAGGGGGCTTGCTTATCAAATTAAATAAGTGTTTCTGTAGTCCAAGCTCATTGTTCGGACTTGTTTTCAAGCTTCAAATGAAGATTAATTTGTCTATCTGCTGATCATGAATCAACCCTTTTTTATATATAGCTCAATTAACTAAATAGCTTTAGAGGCAATCTTGGTGCATTTATATGGATGAAAATCTTCATTGCTAATTGTCCCTAATATCTTTCCCCACTCATCCCTCCCAAATGAAATTAATAACCTACGTGCTTCTTGGAGTTTGTTGCTTCCCAGTGGCTCATAGGACTCCCTGCCCCCACAGTTTGTTAACAAAAGAAAAGATGAGTTTAAGATCAACACTGATAGACCTTGGCTGTCTCATCTCTCTTCAGTTCAATTTTATTGAACTTATACAAATTATTTTGAATGAAATTATCAGAAAACTGTGAAATCACCAAAACCTGACAAGTGATATTTATACATAGACATGGGTTACTGGAGAGGTGGGGAACACTCCCACCACCACTCTGAGGGTTACAGCCTAAGGTGGCGGATGCTGGGGACAGCAACAACATTACCCAGATATTGCTCACCATCTATCCAACCATTCCCTTCTGGCACTCCTGACTCTTCTTTTTTTTTTTTTGAATAAATTTTATTGGTTTTCATCAAATTGTACATTTCATCTCGAATATAACAAATCATAGCTGTTTTGGACTTCCTTCAGCGTCTCTGACAATCATCCATATTTATACCTTTAATACACATTCCCTTTTTTCGTATTGCCAATGTTCCTCCTTATTCCTAATATTTCTAATAAACAATACTTATTTGTTTTTTACAGTGCCTCTTGAAATCCTGCTAGTGTTGTGTTAATACCACATGTATTTTTCAGATAGTCCACAAATTTTTCCCAGTCCTCAATAAACTTTTGATCTTTACTATATCTAATTTTCCCAGTTAGTTTATCCAGTTCTGCATAATCTGTCAATTTTAGTCTCCATTCTTCTACTGTCGGTATCTCTTCTTGTTTCCACTTCTGGGCCAACACAATTCTGGCTGCCGTTACTGCGTATTGGAAAAGCTTGCAGTCCTTCCTTCTTATGTCCTTTCCTACTATCCCTAAAAGAAAAGCTTCAGGTTTTTTCACAAAAGTATATCTTAACATTTTTTTCAACTCATTATATATCAATTCCCAAAAGCTTCTCACTTTCTTACATTCCCACCATTGATGAAAGAATGTCCCTTCTTTTTCTTTGCATTTCCAACATTTGTTATCAACCTTATACATCTTTGCTAATTTTACAGGTGTCATATACCATCTATAAAACATTTTCATCACATTCTCTTTCAGTAACGTACAAGCCGTGAATCTTATGTTCTCTTTCCACAATTTTTCCCATTCTTCGAATTGAATGAATTGAATACCATCCACTGCTCCTGAGGCAGCAAACCAGATTAGAAGAGTCAGGAGTGCCGGAGATTCGAATTCAATTCGGCACTCCTGACTCTTCTAATCTGGTTTGCTGCCTCAGGAGCAGTGGATGGTATCCCATCACCAGTGTTGAAGTAAGATTCAATTGCTACTTCAGTTGACCTGAAATAGAGAAGGGGCACCAACTTGTCTTTCACCTCAGGCAGCCAAATGTATTGAGCCAAACCTGAAGCAAAGGACAGATGATAGCTGATAGTGGATTTGAGAAAGACTGAGAAAAGCACAGCAACAAATTAAAAATAAACTGGACTTCTAAGTTTGAGTGCCTTTCACTTTACAAATTTTAAGGAATGTGCTTAGTTCTGTCTCAGCATAAGAAGCTGGTTGAGTCGGGAGGGGACACTAGGGGCGCATCGGAAGATGGATGACAATAACATCTCTCCGACCCACACGAGGTAATTAGGAGGCTGTGATGGGAGTAAATAGCCCCCCCGCCCCCCCAAGTGTGTGTGGGGGACTGCCCTTGCCTGCTGTGCCCTATACCACCCCCGAATTTGTGGGGATGGGGGCACTAGGCAGAAAGCCCTCCTGTGGATCTCGGCGCTCCTGGACGCTGTCTCTGATCCGCGCCTCCTAGCTGCAGCAACTTCAAAAGAAATAATTAGGAGGAAGCGAATGCACATATTTCAAGGAAGAAGGGGGAGTAAAGACTGCTAACTGAAGAGATCTCTGATAAATAAGATGGGTCGGAGGAACAAGAATAAATCATGAGAAGACACACCAAGGCTCGGTATGTTTGGCAACGGGACTGGATGGGGGAGGGGGGAAAACTTTCCTTTCTTTTCTCTATGTGATTAACTAAGAATCCCCCCCCCCACAAGTCACAAGTCAGAAATGCCATTTAAATGACTTAAGCTGTGGATTTAAGGCTGTGTGGAGATAATTTTCTAACCAAAGCATGTTTCAAGAAGATCGTGGAAAGTATAAGAGCTTTGGAATGACGCAGTAAAAAATACCGTCGCCATTTTGGCAAGTTCTGTCGGAAGACTTAAGTCTGGGAGGAGGAACAGAGCTGTTTTTATATTGTGGGTGAGCCTCCTCAATGGGACTAAAGAGCGACAGATTTGCGAGATTAATGATGGAAAGAGTGCTGTTATTTATGAAAGTGATGATATATGGAAACCATCTGGATATGATGATTGGACGAACGGAGAAATTCACACAGGATTACAATTGGTGTTTACCAGCTTAAGGAGATTATCATAAGAGATCCAAAAGAAAAAAAGAGAAAAATATACAAACAAGATGAGATGTGGAAACAGCAAGATAAGACTGGATAGAATTATGAATATTATTTGGACAGATTTGTGGATATTAACACAGCAGCAAGATGATGATCGGAATCCCCTTTCGGAACTTGAAATATGGGTCCCCTCAACAAAAATTTAAAATTCGGCTTTGTAATTCGGAATTTATGTGATGTGATTTGATTGGTCAGTTAATAAAAATTATTTTAAAAAAAATAAAAAAAGAAGCTGGTTGAGTCGGAAGACTTGTCCATTCGGTTTTGCATCATTTACACAAGTGTTAATGTGCGTGTGCATGAGGTGTTTCTTGTTTTCATCCAGATGTTTTTGGACACCCATCAACCCCAAGCAGGGATTGTGGGAGCTGCACTCAACAACATCTGGAGGGCTACTCCCACACTTGTTTCGACAGTGTAGAATGGGATAGACAAATAGTTTGACACAAGCCCTGGTCTGCACTGACTGCCAGCTACTCTCCAGGGTTTTAGACATGGACCTTTATCACCCTTAGCTAAAGATGGCAGGATTTGAACCTGGGGCTTTCTATATGGAACTTATGTGCTCTGCCACAGAGTTATGGCCTCTCTATTTACCAGAGCCTATGTAGCCTTAGCTTCAGAGCTTAGTCTGAACACCTTATACCTTGTGTAAGGAGGATGCCTAAATGTCACCATCCATTAATTGTTCATCTGGAACATATCCTCTGTTTTCATGGGGGGGGGGGATCTTCCACATGCAACCCTCGTGTGCTACCACTGAGTGATGGTCCACACCAGAGTTAAACTGATTTAACACTCATTTCTTCTGGGAACAACAGGACTGTAGGGAGAAACAGTGGTCTCCAGCACAGCACACTCATCTGCTCAAAACTCCTATGTTCCTGCAGCAGATCAAGATGGGTTATTTGGAAGAAGTCATGATGCTGGAAGTGTTATCAAACCAATGAATGTTTGTAGTGTAGATATGTTGTGGGACTCTGAGACAGACTTCCTAATTTCTCAAAGCTGTTCTTTATTTCAGCATCCTTGAAGTGTGGCTCAAAAACAAACCAAATCAGAAAAATAGAGGGGCTAGATTGCCATCACTATTTTATCTTCACAGTAGTGCAGCCCAGCATACAACATCCATCAATCTTAATAAACTAGTCAAGGTCAGTTATTATTACTGCAGTAATATATACTGATAAGACGGGTTGCATTTTAAAACAGTCCATCATTTCTGCTTCTTATTCCAAACATAGAAGAACAATGGTTGGCCAGGGAGGGGGGTGATATTGGCAAAGGGATTATTCACGGTGTGATTAAAGGAAAAATACAGTAAGAAATATCAAATGCAGGCATCATGGCCTTCAAAAGGATTAACACAGATTGGAAAGTTCAACAGCATTCTGTAAACTTTTTAAAGATGGCTCTGGGGCAAAACTGTCAAAAGGAAGATAAAAGAATAGCTATGGCTATAGTCTCCTCAGAAGGATACAGGACCTGCAAGATGTCAGACAGCTTATGTCCATGCTTAGGATCTTGCAGCTTAGACGCTTACCAGTATTGGTTAAAGAATACTTATCAGTTTGTTTTAGATATTGCCTTTTGCCTTATCTGTGGTGCACTGACATCTGAACCCATTCTGATCTTCAGCTTTGATATGGCTTCATTTTATCACGGCTCCCTCAGAGAGGGCTTCATTGGAAGCCAGCTATACAGTGAGATTGTGCCCAATGGACATGCCGGGGCCTAGTGAGTACCCTGGAGTTCTGTGGGATACAGAATTTTCCCTATGACCAAAATGATCAGGTGGCCCAAGCAGCAGGTGCTTTAAAAGACTTTGACCTTCAGGTTTCACTTCTAGGATGCGGGTGGCGTTGTGGTTTAAACCACTGAGCCTCTTGGGCTTGCCGATCAGAAGATTGGTGGTTTGAATTCACTTGACAGTGGTGAGCTCCCATTGCTCTGTCCCAGCTCCTGCCAACCTAGCAGTTTGAAAGCATGCCAGTGCAAGTAGATAAATAGGTACCACTGCGGTGGGAAGGTAAACGGTGTTTCCGTGCACTCTGGTTTCTCTCATGGTGTTCCGTTGCGCCATAAGTGGTTTAGTCATGCTGGCCATGTGACTTGGAAAGCTGTCTGTGGACAAAGCCGGCTCCCTCGGCCTGAAAGCCAGATAAGCACCGCAACCCCGCAGTCGCCTTTGACTGGACTTAATCATCCAGGGGTCCTTTACCTTTATCTTTTTTAACCTTCTAGTACAATATTCTGCACACTCACACATCTTTGATAGTTCTGATTCTCTGCCTCTGTCCTTTCACTGTCCTTATCCTCCCCACCTTGGAGGCGTGCAATGCTATAGATTATTCAGAGTTCAATTCCTTCCACCAAGAATTTCTAGAACAAGAATGTGAAAGGAGCAATTCCCCCACAAGGAAAGGATGATGCATTTGGAACATTTTATCTGTGTCTTATTGGCAGTTACCTTATGTACAAATGTATTTTAATCTTATGCATAATTGTTTATTAGCTGTGTTCTATCACTAATTTTGTTATGTGCACTGCTTAGAGTTCACCCTCCTTCACGTAAAGGGACCCCTGACCATTAGGTCCAGTTGTGGCCGACTCTGGTTGCGGCGCTCATCTCGCTCTATAGGCCGAGGGAGCTAGCGTTTGTCCACAGACAGCTTCCGGGTCATGTAGCCAGCATGACTAAGCCACTTCTGGCGAACCAGAGCAGCACATGGAAACACCGTTTAACTTCCCGCCGGAGCGGTAGCTTTTTATCTACTTGCACTTTGACGTGCTTTCGAACTGCTAGGTGGGCAGGAGCTGGGACCGAGCAACGGGAGCTCACCCCGTCGTGGGGATTCAAACCGCTGACCTTCTGATCTGCAAGTCCTAGGCTCTGTGGTTTAACCCACAGCACCACCCGCGTACCGCAGAGTAAGGGTGGGGAACCTTAAAAGGAGGGTGAAATCCTTTTCACTGGCCCTTGGGACTCTTCCCTAGGCCATACGCCTTCCTCAGACCATACTCCAGTACTTTTTACTGGCTGGAATGTGTCTTTGAGTCATGAAAATGCATCATGTTTGCCTGAAGGAGGGTGAACTGGGTGAGGGTAGTGCACCATTGTGCTCAGATCCTGCTTGCAGGTTTCCCATAAGCATCTGGCTTTCCGCTGTGAGAACAGGATGTTCTTCTTCTGAGTTCACTTGCCACTACATCACTGTTCTAGTAATCCTTTCCGAACCGAAGGGAAACCATCTGTGGCAGTAAAGCCTGCTCTACTTAAGAACTTAAGAAAGTCAATGGCCCATCTAGTCAAAGGCCTATATCAGGGGTTGTCAACCTGGTCCCTACTGCCCACTAGTGGGCATTTCAGGATTCTAGGTGGGCGGTAGGGGGTTCTATGGCACAAGCTGAATCCTCCTTCCATTGAGCACGGGTGGGCGGTAAGGAAATTTTACCATCAAGAAAGATGCATTAGTGGGTGGTAGGTATAAAAAGGTTGACTACCCCTGTTCTATATAGAGAAGTTTCTAGCACTCTCACAGTGGCCAACTAGATGCCTATGGGAAGCCCACGTGCAAGACTTGAGTGCAAAAGCACTCTCCCCACTTCTGAATCCCAGTAGGTGATATTCAGAGATGCATTTCCTCTGACAGTGGAGGTGGAACCTAGTTATCCTTTGCCTTGTCCTCCATGAATCTGTATAATGCTCTTTTAAACCCATCCAACTTGGTGGCCATTGCTACCTCTTGTGGGAGCAAATCCCATATCTTAACTATGTGCTATGTGAACAAATACTTGTTTAGGACCACACGTGCACCATGCATTTAAAGCACTATTATGCAGTTATGGCTTTCGACAAAGAATCCTGGGAACTGTAGTTTGTTATGGATGCTGAGAGTTTTTAGGAGGCCCCAATTCTCCTTGAAGAGTTACAATTCCCAGAGTGGTTTAAAAATCAATCTTTCTTTGGAGGCATATAATTTGGATAAGAAAATCGGCTTCCAGGTGGAAAAATCAAAATTGGAAACAGAACTGTTAGAACCTAAAACTAAGATTTTGTCAAAGATGTATAACTTGCTGCTGAAATGGAATACTCAGGATGAGACGGTTAAATCAGCCATGATTAAATGGGCACAAGATGTAGGACATAACATTATGTTTGCTGACTGGGAACAGTTGTGGACCACAGGTATGAAATTTACGGCATGTAATGCCTTCAGAGAGAATATTATGAAAATGATATACAGGTGGTACATGACCCCAGTCAAGCTGGCAAAAATTTATCACTTGCCCGATAATAAATGCTGGAAATGTAAGGAACATTCTTTCACCTTTGGTGGACGTGCCCAAGGATTAAGGCTTTCTGGGAAATGATTTATAATGAACTAAAAAAGGTATTTAAATATACCTTCCTGAAGAAACCAGAGGCCTTTCTTCTAGGCATAGTCGGCCAACAGGTGCCAAAGAAGGATAGAACTTTTTTATGTATGCTACAACAGCAGCAAGAATACTTATTGCAAAGTACTGGAAGACACAGGATTTGCCCACTCTGGAAGAATGGCAGTTGAAGATGATAGATTACATGGGATTGGCAGAAATGACTGGCAGAATCCGTGACCAGGGAGAAGAGTCGGCGGAAGAAGATTGGAAGAAATTTAAGGATTATCTACAGAAATATTGTAAAATTAATGAATGTTAGAATGATGTTGGATGGAATTTAAGAGGTTTTCAGATGTAATGTTCTGAGGGATAGGGAAAAAAGAGAGAGGTGGAATTAGGTTAAGAATTATGGTTAAGGATTTGCTGAATCAATAATTTGAATTGGAATACAAAAAGGGGAGGTATGAGGAGGTCGGGGAAATATGTCAATGAAAGTAAATTATTGTGAACTTAATGTGTTTTTAATTTTTATGTATCTTGGTTTTTCTGTTTTTTTCGTATTTTTTTCCTTTTCCTTTTTGATTTTTTATATCTTTACTGTATTAACTTTGAAAATTTTAATAAATATCTTTTTTTTATAAAAAAAATCAATCTTTCTTGACATGGAACTCTGGGAATTTTCATCTCTGTTAAGGGAATAGGGGTCTTCTAGCAAGTCTCAGCACCCTTAACAAGCTACAGTTCCTAGGATTCTTTTGGGGAAGTAATGACTGTTAAATGCTTTAAATGTACAGGGCATATGGGGCTGCATGAATCAGAGGCTGCGGATGGAATTTTCTGAAAAGCTGGATGTTCAGCATCTCCACACAAGTTCAAGAGCATACAGCTCAAGTGATGCTTCCAAGCATTTATATTTTAATGTCCCATTAGGGAACAAAGAGCAGGAACATTAGGTAGGCATATGCATCCTTCCCCCCCCCTCCCCGCCAGAATTAAACAGCTTGTTCAACCACATCAGCAATTACACGATATCAGATAACCTGCAGTTTTATTGTCAGTTACCCACTGTTTTTCCTGCTCTTGGAAGTCTCTCGGCTCTGACACTGATAAATACCACAGAATAAACTGTTTCTATATTTAAATCTATAAACACTACATAGCTAGCAATAACTGTTACAAGTATTGATTTTATCTTCCTTAGTTCAAGACTGTAATTCCAATCTTGGAGAGCAACTTTGCCCAAATATTAAATCAGACGCTGCAAAGGTGTGGGGAGCAGTGGCAAGGCAGTCTAGTGTTCAAAAAGTCAACTTGGATAAATATAGAAGTCAGGTGGAAGGCATTTTAAGGCATTTTAAGACAGGGCTCCTGTTCATGGTTTCTCGTGGAACCAAATATGCATCACTCTTCCAAACACACTTTTGCATATGCTCCCCTTGCCCATCCTCATAATTTCCATGGACCTTTTGAGGTTCAGGAAAGAGTGAGCAAAATGATTGAGGGGGTGGAACAACTCCCCAGTGAGTTGGAGCAACTCCCCAATGGGAATTTTAAGTTTAGATAAAAGGTGAGTGAGAAGCAACATGATAGGTAAAGGGACCCCTGACCATTAGGTCCAGTCGTGGCCAACTCTGGGGTTGCGGTGCTCATCTCGCTTTACTGGCCGAGGGAGCCGGCATACAGCTTCTGGGTCATGTGGCCAGCATGAATAAGCTGCTTCTGGTGAACCAGAGCAGCGCACGAAAACGCCGTTTACCTTCCCACCGGAGCTGTACCTATTTATCTACTTGCACTTTGACATGCTTTCGAACTGCTAGGTTGGCAGGAGCAGGGACCGAGCAATGGGAGCTCACCCCGTCATGGGGACTTGAACCGCTGACCTTCTGATCGGCAAGTCCTAGGCTCTGTGGTTTAACCCACAGCGCCACCTGTGTCCTTAAGCAACATAATAGAACCATGTAAAATTATGCACAACAGGGAGAGAGTGGATTGAGAAATGTTTCCATCCCCCCCTGTCTAGAACTCATGAACATCCAATGAAGCCGAACACTCAAAAATTCAGGACAGATCAAAGGTAAACAATGGAACTCTCTCCCCAAAGAAGCAGTGAGGACCACTTTAAAAGAGAATTGGACAAGTACATGGAAAAAGGGTTTTTTTGAAGGCTACGACTGATGAAAGCTGTGTTCTGCCTCCATGGTTGGGTCCTGCTTGTGAGTTTCCCACAGGTATCACACCTCCTTTGGATCTAGCCTATAGTTTGCCACTTTTGGAAATCAATAGGGCAATACCTAAATCACCATTCACCCTGGTTTCATATCAACTTTCATATCTACCTGTTCTAAGTCAGACTGGTGCTCCATCTAGTTCAGTGTTGTCTACAGTGAGGGTTCATCCACAGGTCCAGGTCTGAGCATCCCGCCCAGGGGGGGGGGAGCTTCCCCTGCAAAAACCAGTTATTTATCACTGAATCAGAGAAAGCTGCAACCCAAGGAAAATCTGCATTTCCAATTTGCTCCAACTCAGCAGTAAGGAGTGCGTTTTCTTGGGGAAAGTGGCAGGGGGAAAACCAAAAACCAAAAAGCACTTGGACATGGATGAGGAAAATGCAGACCTATGCCCAGAAAATGCAAGGCAAAATGTATGTATGTGTGGATAATTATTTCAGGCATAGCTCTTTCCAAGCCTTATCTGGAATTGCAAAAAAAGACACATTTTAAGATAAAATGCAGACAAAAATGCGTATTTGGCGAAAAAAGTTCAAAAGCAATGTACATTTTAAATAAATGAATGAATGAATGAATGAATCAGAGATGGATGCAGAAACAGATCTATGAATGAACACATGCAAATCTGACAGACCAGAAAACACTGAGCCACACATTCCTTGTCCATACAGTGGTACCTTGGGTTAAGAACTTAATTCGTTCTGGAGGTCTGTTCTTAACCTGAGACTGTTCTTAGCCTGAAGCACCACTTTAGCTAATGGGGCCTCCTGCTGCTGCTGCACAATTTCTGTTCTCATCCTGAAGCAAAGTTCTTAACCCAAGGTACTATTTCTGGGTTAGTGGAGTCTGTAACCTGAAGCGTATGAAACCCGAGGTACCACTGTATCTTGCTTTATCTATATATATGAGCTTCATTTTATTGTCTATGCTGTATAGTTTTTTATTGTTTATTTTGTACATATACTCTAATTCTGCTAATCTGTCACTGTGTTTTTTGTTTGTTTTTTGAACCCCCCCCCCGATCTATATCTTTCCATGGTAATCAGGCGCACCCTTGCTAAAGGAGAAGTAATTAGGGAAAGGTATATGGTGTAGCGCTGGTCTTATATGTAAAGTCATATTCAAATCATCCTCTGGCAGCAACTCTGCCTCAGGTTTGCCTAGAGCAGAACTACAGTGAGGCCTTTTAAACCTCAATATCATTTTGACATGGCTGACCTTATAAATAATATTGATGTTGGTGTTATTTTCAATATTATTGAATGTCACACTGCTAATGGGAAGCTAATAGGAAGTCCTGCAGAATTTATATGCGAAAATAGCTCTGCTTTATTGCAAGCTCCCCCCCTTCCCATTTCTGAAAAAGAAAAAGAACCTCCAAGTGATCAGAGCAGAAGGCTGAGGACTGGCTTTCATGATGCAAACCAAACCAATCCATCACATTTTTATTGTTGAAACTATAGCTCATAAGAAAGAAGAAAAGACACCCATACACCATCCATTCAGAAAGGTTGCAGAAGTATCTGGAAAACCACCAGTAAAAACAGCTCCAACTTCACACCAAACCCATTGAACTGGTCTGGAGATTGACAGAAATTTCAAACCATTATCATGCATATTCACACAGAAATAGATCTGGTTGTGTTTCATACCTGCAGGACTCTCAGTTGAGGCAAAAGCATTCCCTTATGACTAGAGATGGTGGAAAACAGTCTTGTGAGTTAGGGTATCAGCCTGTGTTATGCCTAAGTCCGTTGTAATTCCTGGGGTCCTGGATCCAGGGAGGGTTAAAATTTAAAGGAAGATTCAATTGTTGAACTAGCTAGGCTAACTTCTTGATGAGCTAATGGGTCTAAGCATGGTCCTTAGTAGAACAAAGGAAGTGGCTTTGTGCAATTGGATGGGTCCCACTCTCTCACCTGGCTAGAATGTGCGTAGAGGAGGGGGACAAATATGATCAAGGGTCTGGAAACCAAGCCTTATGAGGAACAGTGGAGAGAGTTGGGTATGTTTAACCTAGGAATGAAGAGACTGATATGATAGCCATCTTAAAATATCTCAAGGGCTGTCAACATGGAAGTTGGAGCAAGCTTGTTTTCTCCTGCTCTGGAGTTTAGGACCCAAACCAATGGCTTCAAGTTACAAGAAAGGAGATTCTGACTAAACACCAGGAAGAACTTTCTGATTGTAAGAGTTGTTCAACGGAAGGTAGTGGACTCTCCTTCCTTGGAGGTTTTTAAGCAGAGGTTGGGTGGCCATCTGTCATTCCTGCATTGCAAAGTGTTAGACTAGATGACCCTCTGGACTCCTTCCAACTTTACAATTCTTTGATTCTGTGAAGGGTTCTGGAGAACTTGGAAAACTTGCACACTTGTTTTCTTTCAGTTTTGCTTCTCCCAATATTGCCCTGATGTGATCTGTCTCCCCCAGAATTGGGTATTATGACTGCTCATCTTTTTTTACATAACCTCAGAACATCCCTGTTTTCATTTGTGAAACATTAATGGAAGTTGTGTCCATATACATCACGGAACACAACTGATGCAAAGGCTGTCCCATTTTCAGAAGTTTTGCCTTTGAAACTTGAAACAGGTGGATCTGAATATTAAAAACCATGCCGTAAGATTTCCACTTCCCCCACGAGCATTTGACTAACTCCAGGGGATTCCTTGGTGAAGTCATGCGGATTTTATGGAGAGACTTTGAAAGACTCAGCTGTGGGCTGAAAACACAAGCTCCCTGATCTAAATGCAGCACTTTCCAAAGACATAGACGGAAGAGAAGGCCTGGATTTATTCTCTTTCTGATAGAAGATTCTCACTGTGTTCAGGCTAACTGGGGAAAAAAGCCCTTTACAGCCCCGTGATAACCATAGTAAGTGGGGAGGGGAGGAGGAAAATGAAAGAACTCCTTCCTTTGATCTTGTTAACAATCACATAGTCACATAGAATAAGAAACAGGCACAGTCTAAATGGTTTAAAGTATTTATCTGATTTTTTCAAAAGTCTTCACAGTGATACAAAAAAATGAAGAAATTTTATGCATCCCTCAAGCAACGACAAGCTGCTTTACATTCACTTGCTTGTAGCAACAAACAATAATCTAACAATCAGTGTGCATTTGTCTATTTTATAACCCTATTAGGGAGGCTACAATGCTGTTTGGTTTGCTTTATGAATTAAGACTGCCATGCTACACACATAGGGGTTAACTTGTATTGAAGTCAAAGGAGCTTACTTCTGAGTAGACATGTATATCATTGATATACAGTGGTACCTCGGGTTACATACGCTTCAGGTTACAGACTCCACTAACCCAGAAATATTACCTTGGGTTAAGAACTTTGCTTCAGGATGAGAACAGAAATTGTGCTCTGGCGGCGCGGCAGCAGCAGGAGGCCCCATTAGCTAAAGTGGTGCTTCAGGTTAAGAACAGTTTCAGGTTAAGAACGGACCTCCGGAACGAATTAAGTTCTTAACCAGAGGTACCACTGTATAAATGTCAGAATTTCCTAGTTCAACCCAAATCTCTCTACGTATGACGGGGAAATAGTTACCCCAATAGGGCAAAGTGCACTTGTGTTAGGAAACCGAAAATAAAGAGGCAAGACACAAGGTACGGAGTCACTTTATAAACCAGTTTATTAATTAATCAACGTAATTATTTGGCTCCCACCATTATCTGGCACTGTAGTATGGTGTGGGTGAAAAAAATCCACATTTATCAGTCAATCACAAGAGAGGACAGAATATTCTTACATAACCCCAGGTGTGTTGACCAGCTTAATCACACTCAGCCATTGGTTTGCAGCACTATGGCAGCCTTTGGGGTCACACCAGCAAGGAGTCCTGGCATGGCTTCAACCACGTATCATGCTATTGCACATTATGTCAGCACCTGGAGCACAGAGCTAAGCAAGGGAACATTTAAGCCCTCTCCGCCCCTCTGCTGGCCTTCAGTTCTTCATAGCATCTGTGGGGGGACACTTCTGAGAAGAGCCCATAGAGGCAACAATGGTGATAACAGAGGCAGCACAGGAGGAGGGCAGTTAATGGCAGAGGAGTGGGAACTCCAGTAGTGGTAGCAGCCTAGCTCCTCTTCAGGGCCTTTGAGGGTTTGAACTCAACTGCGTGATGTGTCACTGGCAAGCATTTTCCTCACAAGAGCATGTGCACATGGGGCTTAACAGTGGCTGGACAGCCTTCCTGGTGACCAGCCAACCATATTTCCACACCATTTTTTCCTGGGCAGCACATGGCAGGACAGAGCCTCAAACAGGCCCACACTCCCAGCATGTTCGCACTCCGCTCTCAGTGACATCTACACTGGCTTGGTCATGTCCACAGAATAGAAGATGGCAGGATCCCCAAGGATGTGCTCTACCTAGGAAGCTGCCTTCAAATTGGCGATTTGCAATTCAATACCTTAATCACCTGATCTAAGGTTAAACACTAACGTGTTAGAGTAGAGAACAGTAACAGTTAATTATCAATGCATCTAGGTGCTTAGAGAGCTCTTATTGCTGTTTTTTATCTTCAGTGGAATCTTCCAGTGAAACCCTTTCAGCAATACACAACAGGCATTCCCCATTTCAGTGTGAATTATGCTTAACTGGCTACACTCCTCACCATGCTTGCTTCAGATATTCCATGAGTGTTTCAGCCTGGTTGCAAAGTGTCCTTGTACTGCTACTGCTTCTTGCTTGCCTCAATGGATGGTGGAGAGCAGTGCATGTAGAAACTAACCTATAATACAACATGAAAATTATATTGAATGTTTCATCCACTTTTGCCTCTGGCCACACCCACCACTGGCTTATGGTGCTTCAGAAGGTTGCCCAGAAGGGAACATGTCCCCTGAGATGAAGAACTTTCCCCATTTCTGGTATATAGGTTTTCAGTCTTCAGAAGACAACCAATTTACAACTGCCATAAAATTGTGAAAAAAATCCCTTCAAAGAGCAGTGTTCCAAATGAAACTCCAGGAGATGTTGGGGGCAATGGCATCCGTTCTACACATTGGATGCGTGGGAGAAATCCTTCTATTTCAGTTGTATTGGGCACATTTTGAGTTATTATGCAGACAGACATTTTGTTTTCACAACGCCCCAGGATGTTCCAGTTGGAAATTATTAGCACTGACACCATTGTCATGTTAATTGAAAAGTCACATTTTCAGCCTGACTTGCTTAGGGGAACCTTTGACACAATTTTGATGTAATTATTTGCATGGCGCTTTCCTTCAGAAAGCTTGCAAAGTTTTAAGGGCTGTCTCTCCACTATCTTGATTATATTGACTGGAATGAGTCCTCACTTGCTAAGCAAAGTAGAAGGTCTTCCCTCCGGGGATGGAACTGTGGCATTTCTGTCACTGACATAGCACCTAAAACAGCACCTTTTATAAAACAGTTTATAAAAAGTGGTAATGGAAATGGTCAGGAAGAGATAATGGGAGGTTAGGATTGCTACCTTCTTCCCTGGGAGGGCTCTTCTGCTATCACCTTTTTTCTTAAAAAAAAAGTATTTTATTGATTTTTAATTAAGAATAAAAGGGGGGGGGGATACAAAACTCTGAGCACAGATTACCTTTTCTCAAAGTGTCTTTTACCTTCACCTAGACCCATTAATTACTTACACAAATAGATTTTGCAGATGTTTTTCTACCCCAAGCTGATCCCATTGTGTATCCCATTGTGTTAGAACCCTTAAAACAAATGAAGGATGTGGAGTTAGAAGAAATCAGCTTCTGTGGATCAGTTTTGTTTGAAAAATGTAACAGGACATCTTTTATCCCAATATGTTAACTTTGGCTGAGTATTTTTTATTTTTAAGAAGCATTCCCATGGCCAAAATCAATGTATTTCTTGGAATACTTTTTGTTGCAGATACTTCTTGGTTGTTAAAGAGAAAACTCCATGTGGACATTTTAATCTGTATCATTGGAACAGTTGTATTTGGATTTTTTAAAATCCAAAAAGTTACACTGGCTGGGACAAAACAAATGAACAAACCAATGAGAAAAATAAATATACTGGTTTTTTCATTTATTTTTTTCATTTGCATTTCAAAAACAGGAACAGAGAGCATGCTTAACCCCTTCCCCTCCCCCTGTCCCACTTACAACTTCGTACCAAATACAGCATGTATACGTATACCATATGACTTCCCTTCCACACTTTTCCTGGTTCCTTTGCTTTTCTACTACTCCACGTAATCCACATCATTTTAATCATCCAATTTGTTATCTATTAAAAACTCTATTTCAACTCTGCTGGGTTTACTTGAGACCTGCTAAGCTATGTATTTGTTTATACTGGTTCTTAAAATATTCAATAAACATTATCCATTCCTCCTTGTATTCCTTATCTTCATTTTCTCTTATCCGGTTCGTCAGACCAACCAGTTCAGCATATTCAAACATTTTACGCTGTCTTTCTTCTTTAGTGGGTACTAGACTTGCTCTCCACCTTTGTGCCAATAAGATTCTAGCTGCGGCGGTGGCGTATAGTGATGAACTCTTTTGGGGGTTTTTGGACCTCTGTTGTTACCATCACAAGATGAAAATCTCAGGTGTGGTTTTTTTTTTGGGGGGGAGAGGAAAGCTTTTTAAAGTATCTTTTTAAATTCATTATATATAATTTTCCAATAGTCCTTAATTATTTTACAGGACCACCACATGTGAATAAAGAGATTCCTCATTTTCACTACACTTCCAACATATAGCTTTCTCCTTTTTTAGACATTTTCGCCAATCTGGTGGGTGTTACATGCCAAAAATAAATATAGTTTTGTGATATCTATCATCATCATCTATCATCTATCTATCATCTATCTATCATCTATCTATCTATCTATCATCTATCATCTATCATCTATCTATCATCTATCTATCTATCTATCTATCTATCTATCTATCTATCTATCTATCATCTATCTATGTACACCTGCTTTTCAAATGTGGAAATAATACTGTAAATGCAGAATAGCTGAAATTTGGGGAAACTGTTAACTTGTGTGCAGATGAGAATGTCCTCAAATACAGACATGCTGCCCTCCAGAAATTGTTGGACTACACTCTTGACAGCCCCAGCTTCACCCATCATGGTCAATGGTCAGGGATTATGGGAGATGGAGACCAACTACATTTTGAGGGTGACATGTTGGCTGCTGCTGTCCCAGAAGGACTACATTATAGATCTACTCCTGTATAAATTGTGCAATAAAAAGTGAACAGGTATGTGTGTAATTTTAACCCCAAGGGTTTAGGTAAATTAGTAGAATTCTTTATCCCTTCCTGAGCATTGTGAAGATTCAGGAATAATGCCTACCCTGGGTTTGGTTCCCTTTGGAAATATGTGGTTGGAAATGTCAAACATTTCTATAACATTTGTGGGTGTCTTCTTTTTTTCTTTGCACTCTGAAAGCAGCCATATCCTCTTGGCTCCACATCACATCACCAAAAGATGCCGGACCTCAAAGCTTGCTTCCTTTTTTCTCAGTCCATCTCCAAAAAACCCTATCTCATTTTTTCCATTTTCACTCAGATCTACAATAATACATGGATTATATCATCCTTTGTGGGAGGTGAGAGAAAAGGAGTATGCCTTTGTCAAAACACCTCTCACCATTTTTTAACAGAACTACTCTCCAGCTATTTCCTAGTCACTGTGGTCAATTTTCCTGTAGTTTTCCTAACAAAATATATGCCAGGTGCACTTGACAATTAAGGAACTTGAAGCACTCTAGCCACCCCACCAAACTTTAAGCAGTCCATTATACATCAAACTCACAACGATAGTAATATTATTAGCCAAAATTCCACAGCTAAACTAGATATGGGGAATTTTTGACCCTCCAGATGTTTTTGGAATACCCATCACCCCTGATCATTGACCAAGCTGGCTGATGTGAGCTGGGGTCTAACCATATCTGCAGGGCCACATACTACTCATTCCTGTTTCCTAATGTGTAGATGTAGGGATGCTCATCTGTTCAATTATTCTAGATAAGTCCAAGCAAGTGGGAACTTTTTGTGAGACCATTTTGCCTGAACTGTTACCTTAAGGATGAAAGGGAAACACTATTCTTGGGGGCATAAAAAGAAAATTCCAGCTGATGTTGTCTGAAGCATATTCAAAGACTGAAGAAGAGAAGTGTGAAGCTTAGGCATTGAGCTATAGCTCAACCAGAGTCATGAAAGACTATCACTGTCCAGACAGTATGCATTTCCTGGTGAGAAGAACCAATGATGAGCCTTGGTGGATGGAGCCACTCCAGGAAGCAGTAGCTGGCTTGAGATGACCAAAAGCTATATCTTCTGGTAAATTGGTACATGGCATAAGTTGGAAGTAAGTCTTGCAGCTAGGGTTGCTGGTTTACTGAAGGTATGTTCTTTCTGAAGTCGTTCTCAAGTGGACAAAGAGAAAGCTATAGCTTATTGGATTTTGCTATAAATAATAGGAATGCTTTGCATTTTATTAATAATAATGGTTTGGGTCATAGGTTCTCTTCTTCAAGGCTTCCTCTGATAGAAGGAACCTTTGGATCCAATCTAAACATATATGTTTCCTGGTACATTTCCTGCCCCATCCCTTCCCACTGAAGGCCAATGTACATGTTCATGCAGGGGGTTCAGTTCAGATTGTGACACTATAATGGGATGGTAGGAGTTTTAAACACTTGTTACACAATGCAATGGATCTCTCTTTTTTTAAGAATAATTTTTTATTAACCGGCCAATCACATCAAATCAAACCAAATTACATAAATTCCAAATTATACAGCCGGATTTTAAATTTTTGTTGGGGGTACCCATATTTCAAGTTCCGAAGGGGATCCAATCAACTTCTTGCTTCTTGCTGCTGTTTTAATGTCCACAAATCTAACCTTATGATGTTCACAGTACTATCCAGTCCTTTCTTATTGTTTTTCCACATCTCTTGTTGTTATTTTCATATATTTTTCCTTTCTCTTTGTGACCTCTCATAGTCTCCACAAGCTGGTTAGAACAGTTTGTAATCCTGCGTGGATATTATTTTTTTTATCCAGTAGCCATATCCAGACGTTTTCCATATAACATCACTTCCATACATCAAAACAGTCTTAGCGTCATTAATCTTCACCAATCTGCCTCCTTTCTCTTTTTTTTATAATAATATTTATTAAAGTTCAAAAAAGTTACAAAAATGTGAGAGGAAAAAACAAGAAAAAGAAAAGAAAGAAAGAAAAGAAAAAAAGAAACAGAGAATACAAAATACAGAAAAATAAAAACAATTAAAAACATTTCCATCTTTCCATGTCTTATCTTTCATTTACTTATTTCCCTGACCTCCTCACACCTCCCTTTTTTGTATTCTAGTTCAATTAAATATTCCAGCAAATCCTTTCCAACTTGGTTTTTATCGTAATAGTTTATCTTAATGTACTATAATTTTACATTCTCGTCTTTCAGCAGTTAAAAAATCAATTTTTACCTAATCTTTTATATCATTTCTGCTAAAACCACATTACTTCATTCCAACATCCTTCTAACATTCCTGGATTTTGCAATGTTTCTGTAGATAAACTTTAAATTTTTTCCAGTCTTCTTCCACCAACTCTTCACCTTGGTCTCGGATTCTGCCAGTCATCTCCGCCAGTTCCATATAGTCCGTCACTTTCATCTGCCATTCTTCCCGGGTGGGTAGATCTTGTGTCTTCCAGTACTTTGCGATGAGTATTCTTGCTGCTGTTGTTGCATACATAAAAAAAGTTCTATCCTTCTTTGGCACCAATTGGCCGACCATGCCCAGGAGAAAGGCCTCTGGTTTCTTCTGAAAGGTATATTTAAATACCTTTTTCATTTCATTGTAGATCATCTCCCAGAAGATCTTGATCCTTGGGCACGTCCACCAAAGGTGAAAGAATGTACCTTCAGTCTCTTTACATTTCCAACATTTATTATCGGGCAAATGATAGATTTTTGCAAGCTTGACTGGTGTTATGTACCACCTGTATATCATTTTCATTATATTCTCTCTTAAGGCATTACATGCCGTAAACTTAATACCTGTGGTCCATAACTGTTCCCAGTCAGCTATCATAATATTATGTCCAACATCTTGTGCCCATTTAATCATAGCTGATTTCACCGTTTCATCCTGAGTGTTCCATTTCAACAGCAAGTTATACATTCTTGACAAATTCTTAGTTTTAGGATCTAACAATTCTGTTTCCAATTTTGATTTCTCCACCTGAAACCCAATTTTCTTATCCAAATTATAAACCTCCATTATTTGATAATAATGAAGCCAATCCCGTACTTTGTTTTTTAGTTTTTCAAAACTCTGCAGCTTTAATCTGTCTCCTTCTTGTTCCAATATCTCCCAATATTTCGGCCAATTGGCCTCCATATTGAGCTTTTTCAGAGCCTTTGCTTCCATTGGTGACAACCACCTTGGAGTTTTGTTTTCAAGCAAATCCTTGTATCTTATGCAGACATTAAACAGTGCTTTCCTGACAATATGGTTTTTAAACGCTTTATGTGCTTTGACCTTATCATACCACAAATATGCATGCCAACCAAATACATTATTGAACCCTACTGTTTAGCTCTGACTTGTATGCCTTTAACCAATTGGTCCTTTCTAATCATATTTAGCAAAACCTCCAGGACCGATATAAAGAGCAATGGAGAGATTGGGCACCCCTGTCGTGTTCCTTTCTCAATCTTAAACTCTTCTGTAACTACGTTGTTCACAATCAATTTAGCTTTTTGTTCTGAATAAATTGCACCAATACCGTTTTCAAAACCTTGGCCTACCCCCATTCCCTGTAAATTTTTCTTCATAAAACTCCAAGAAATATTGTCAAAGGCTTTCTCTGCATCCACAAATATCAAAACTGCTTTTGTGTTGATCTTCACTTGTAATTTTTCTAAAATGTTAATTATGTTCCTCATATTGTCAGACAAGTGTCTCCCCGGGAGAAAGCCCGCTTGATCTTTATGAATTTCTTCTACCAGTATCTTTTTTAACCTTTTAGCCATAATATCAGCAAAAATTTTGTAATCCACATTGAGCAATGATATAGGGCGGTAGTTCTTAAGCTGTCAATCTGCCTTCTTTCTCAAAACCTCTGAGGAGATTCACCAGGAATGCAGTCTGAAAACAAGTCCGTTCCTCCTCCTGGCTATAAATCCTTTGGCAAGATGGCGACTCCGAATTAATTGCTGCGCCATTCCAAAAGCTCTTATTGCTTCTCGATCTCCAGAAAGCATACTTTTGGTTAAAGTTTATCTCCACACAGACCTTAATCATCCTGCTTGGGTCAGTTCAACCGACGATTCTAATGAGGAGGGGTTCTTGTAAATCACATAGAAGGAAAGTAAAAAAGGTTCCCCCCCATTCAGTCCCGTTGTCAACATACCCAGCCTTTGGTGTATCTTCATCGTAAAATATTCCTGTTTCTCCAACTCATCGTCTTCTTTCGCAGAGGTCACTTAAATTAGCAGACTTCACTCCCCTTCTTCACTTGAAATATGTGCATTTGCTTCTTTTGTAATTAATTATTCCAAATTGCTGCAGCTAGTGTGCGATCAGAGACAGCATCCAGGAGAGCCGAGGCCCACACGGGGGCATTCTGCCTAGTGCCCTCACCCCCTTCTTTCGAATTAGGGGGTGATTTATGGGCACAGCAGGCAAGGGCAGTGTTCCCCATTTCCTTGGGGCAACAAGGGAGGCTGCCTACTCCCATAACAGCCTCTTAATTACCCTGTGTGGGTCAGAAAGTTGGTATTGTCAGCCATATTCCAATGCACCCCTAGTGGCCCCCCACAATGCAATGGATCTCTCAGCGGCCTTTGATACCATTGACCATAACATCCTTCTGGACCATAGAGGAGCTGGGAGCTGGGGCACTGTTATACAGTGGTTCCAGTCCTTCCTCCTGGGCCATGTCCAGAAAGTGGTGGCGGGGGATGAGTGTTCAGACCCCTGGACTCTCACTTGTGGGGTGCCTCAAGGTTCTGTCTTCTCCCCCATGCTTTTTAACATCTACATGAAGCCGCTGGAAGAGATCATCAGGGGGTTTGGGCTGGAGGTTCTGTGGGGTTATGCTAACAAGCCATAACCTGTGGGGTAATGAGGCAGTCTGGTGCGCTTCCACTGCGACTCAGCTTGCTGGACTTGTAGCAGAGTAAAAACACAGCATGTGCTCTGTGTTTCTTTCAAATTGGAACCAGCGAAGACGGTGAATGTCCTGTGTGAGTGCCTGGAGGCAGTTGGAGGATGGATGGCGGCTAACAGATTGAGGTTTAATCCTGACAAGATACTGTTTTGGGGGGACAGGAGGCAGGTGGGTATGTGGGACTCCCTGGTCCTGAATGGGGCAACTGTGCCCCTGAAGGAGCAGGTATGCAGCCTGGGAGTCATTTTGGACTCACAGCTGTCCATGGAGGCGCAGGTCAATTCTGTGTCTAGGGCAGCTGTCTACCAACTCCATCTGGTATGCAGACTGAGACCCTATCTGCCCACGGACTTTCTCGCCAGAGTGGTGCATGCTATAGTTATCTTGGACTACTGCAACACGCTCTACGTGGGACTACCTTTGAAAGTGACCCGGAAACTACAACTAATCCAGAATGCAGCAGCTAAACTGGTGACTGGGAGCAACCGCTGAGACCACATAACACCAATCTTGAAAGAGCAACATTGGCTTCCAGTATGTTTCCGAGCACAATTCAAAGTGTTGGTGCTGACCTTTAAAGCCCTAAATGGCCTCGGCCCTGTATACCTGAAGGAGCGTCTCCACCTCAATCATTCAGCCTGGACACCGAGGGCCTTCTGGTGGTTCCCTCACTGCGAGAAGCGAAGTTGCAGGCAACCTCGGTAGTGGTGTCCACCCTGTGGAACACCTTCCCATCAGATGGCAAAGAAATAAACAACTATCTGACGTTTAGAAGACACCTGTTTAGGGAAGTTTTTAATGGCTGATGTTTTAAGGTATTTTTAATCTTTTGTTGGAAGCTGCCCAGAGTGGGTGGGGTATAAATAAATATCATCATCATCATCATCATCTCTCCTGCCTCATGCCTGCAATTTTCATTGCAAAAATGGTCCTATTCATTTTAAGTGGACTTCCTACCTGCAATGCAGATTACAGGTGGTGATGGCAGTGAGCTGGTGGTAGTGAGCTAGACTTCTGGTGGTGGGAGGAGAGGAAGAAGAAGGGCTAGAGGTTCTCTATACACCTCCATAGTAGGATCTAGATCTGAACTGGTGGGTCAGCAATTTGATTGGAAAACAGAAAATCCCTGCATGCAAGGGCGAAATCATGTAGTTAAAATCATGTGCAGTTTGATTCCTAATTTATGTTGTGCACACTCTTTTTTCTTTCCTCTCAGCAAAAAATGTACAGCATCTATAATTATCCTTATCCTCCTCCTCATCATCATCTATGGAGAAAGCTCAGTGACAGAGCCTGGACTTCCCTGTGCTTGGAAGGTCCTAGGTTCAATCCCCGAAATCTCTAGGTAGGGAGATTTTCAGACTCCTGTCTGAAAACCCGAACAGCCACTGACAATCAATGTACACAATAATGAGCTATATGAACCAACAGCCTGTCGAACAATGACAATCTTTCTTTGTATAATGGAAGAATGACCTGAAAAAGCTTTTGTTTCTTTTCCTTCTTCTTTTAAATGATGATTTATTCAAGAAGTAAATATTCAGTGGCATTTACAAATGACATGCTTGACTTGAATTCATAATATTGGCTTCCCAGCTTGACTTAAGATATTTGGACCTTATATAAACTTTAATTCAATGATCAATAGTTTCATTTCCGGTCACAAATGTCAACCTGCCTTGGGGGTGTACCAGTGAAATTCATTCACCCATGAAATGAAAGCACAGGAAGGGGGGGGATCTATTTTTGCCTTCCATATTTTCCCTGCGACTCTTCCAATGGTGCTAATTAGGTTAACAGTTCCATTGTCAGGTCAGCTCATTGCAAAGCCAATGTGCTAATGGCACATGCAATGCTGAAGATGAATTTATTCCTATTAAAACATTCTTACTTTATGTCATTCAGCTATTCAGTCAGTGCTTACAGGGTAAACATCATATGGATTGTTTTACCTGAGTTCTTAGGGCACAATCCTATGGTCCTGGAATGAGTGTTTCAGGGATCACAGTATATTGTGGACTCCCACTCTACACATGTGCATTGGAAAGATTTCCAAGGCATCATGGGGTATTGCAATCTTCCTCTCTCCATATGGACTTGGAAAGGTGTCCCAAGGATGATAGGATATTGCAGAACCCCATTCCATACTTAGGCCACACATGGGCCAAATGTGATCCACACGTAGACCACAGAGATTTTTCCTGTGACATCAGCAAAAGCAGGTTTCCCAGCCATACCGAGAAAGCAATAGACCACCTCAGGCATTTGGCCTAAGCATATGGGCAAGACATGAGCAGGGAGCTACAAGCAAACCCTGCCCAAATGTGCTTGTGCATGCTGCCTTACCCTATCCATTTCTGAACTTCATATCTTTACCATGAGGGTCTGTATGAGCTTAAAAGTCTCCCCACAATCGGGAATGGGGAGCCTTGCAAGTGTGTTCATCTGAATGCACTTAGAAGTACCCTTTCAGATCTCCTCACTCAATGTAAAGGTAAAGGACCCCTGGTTAAGTTCAGTCAAAGGTGATTATGGGGTGGGGTGCTCATCTTACTTCAGACCGAAGGTGCCAGTGTTTGTCCGCAGGAGTGCCCAGTGTCCATCAGCTGGTACACACACATTCTGCCCTCTACATACTGTGGCACACAAGCAGAAAGCCTGAAGAGTGCTAATATGGAAGGGTTTCTCTACAACAGGGGTAGCCAACCTGGTGTATTCCACATGTTATGGTATGCCAACTTCCATCATTCCTGGCCAATGTCTGTTTCTATGCCCCTCCTTATTTACTTTAAATTTCCAGTTCACACCATCTCAAACCTGCATGCCTTCCAACTGTTGTTGAACTCTAACTCCCATCAACCCCAGTCAGTGTAGTCAAATGTTAGGGATCTTGGAAGCTGGAGTACAATATTATTTACAGGGCACCATGTTGGTTACCCTTGCTCACAAACTGTCAAATGAGCTTACATCAGTCATGCATGGAGCCGCTCCTTCCTGCTATATTTGTTTGACACATCCAGTTAAAAGTTTTTGAGGAAATGGCCTGCTAAGAAAAAGACACAGCTAACGAAAACAGTTTGCTTCCACAACCTGGGGTGGGGGGGGGAGAAAAAAAGATCTGTCTATAGATGGATATATTTGCTACTGTAGACCATCAAGGTTAGGCGATCTGAATTTAAAATCCTTTCCATCCAGGTCTGAAATCTATGAGGCTGGAGGTGTCATAACATACCTGAATTACAAGTCACATCTTGCTGTTCCAAGGCTTTCCAAAAGTAATATGCCTTTTTTGTTTCATTTTGTTAACTTAATGGCATTTTTACGACCGAATGCAGAAAACAGTAGCTCTTCCTCCCTTGAAATTGGTACTGTACCCCCAACAGTGATATCATGTCCTCACAGTATGCTTGCTTCTTTGCTCTTTCCAAACAAAAACAACCTGAAGGCTTTAGGGAAACTCCCTCTTCAATAAGCAGTACAGTCAACCAGGTCTACTTCATTTAAAAGGGAAAGGGAAAATGATCTCATTTAATTATTTTCAGCTCCCTACAGGTGTCTGGTAAAGAGATGGAGTTCATTGAGAGTGCTATGAGTGGAGCTTTTATACTCCAAAAGGACATCTGCAAAACTGCCTTTCCTGAATTTGGAGTTTAAAGTCAGGAAGGCTGTAGCTGGCTTGTGCTCACCATGTTGGTTGCTCCATTCATAAACACATTAATTAGAGTGGAAACAAAATTCTGCAAGAAAACTGAAATTTTGCATCACTTGTTTTAATTTTTTTTTTAAAAAAACAAGGTTGGAAACAGAACAATTTAAAATTCAGGATGTTAATTTTGTGGATGGCATTTTAATTCCAATGCTTTACACTTGTTGGCTGTTTTGATTTTTCTAGGTATCAAATATGAAACTCTGTAAGCTGTTTACTGAAACTGTTGTGAAGAAATGCCATCACTGTGCCTTTACAAAATGGAAAGAGGACAGGCCTCTGTTTCAAGGACTTTGCAGTCTAAAATACCATGGTGTGTCATGATTGAATGCAACCAAATAGGAATGCCATTGAATGCCACTTAATACCATATACCACTGCATGCCAGTCCTTGTATCACCACACTAAATGCTGCTGTACATCTAACTCTAAAAAATGGTCAGTTGTCAAAACAACAACACAAAAAACGACAGCAATTACCACAGGCTGTCAAATACTGATTTCTTGGGAAATATTCAGAGAATATCTGGGTTTCTATTTGACATGGATATTTGTGGATGAGATGTTTTGTAGGTAAGGGATTTTTGTTTCCAATATTGCCAGAGCATACTTCAGCCTTCTCATCCCCAGTAGTTTCCTACCTCACGATCCTTAACACCACATTGACACATTCACACTGGACTCTTCAAGCCTTATACCCTAAACTGTAAGATGGAACTGTACATATTTATCTAACTCCAAAGCAGTTTCCTCACAGTTATGCTCTTCTCTATGAATTTTTCATAGCTACCCTGCTCTGCTGTAAAAATCATACCCCCGCCCCTATGCACACAGCAGCTCAAAGACACAGGGAGTTCAATATTTCAGAAACATATTGTGCTATTTGGGCACTCAAGGGTAAATTCCAAACAGCTATCCACATTATTCCCTACTGCATTGCTGAACCCATATGCAAGACTTTACATGAACCTGAATGGAGTTGTTGTTGGTGTGTTATTATTATTATTTCTGTATGGAAAGTCTGGTACTATATATGTATATGCCTCTTCCTTTTAACACCTTCCAAGCTCTGCAAATTTGCAAATTTGATGAGGGCAGGCAGTTCTGTGAGCCTTATGGGCAGCTAACAATGGCACTCTAGCCTCTACTGGCTGATGAATTGTTGTGTTTGCATTACTTAGTGTGGTTTTCAAGAGTACATCTTAGTGTTACATGTACATGTCATTAGATGAGCTGGTCTTTTACATAGCAGGATATGAAAAAAGAAATGGAAGGGGAGATGTCAGTTCAACACGCAGCTTAACATGAAGCTCTGTTTCTTTCTCTGACATAGGAGTTTCCCCCTCCATAACATATTTCTTTTGCTGTACAGCACGCTTGGTGACAAATGCAACCTGTCACTTTTAGGAATGAGAGCAGTACCCTTAAGCCAATGGCAACCTGACGAGTTGTGGGTCACTGTGGTTTGCTGTGACCATGCAAAGAATCCATGGTGTTTGTCAAGTTGTACGTCCAGGAATGTGTATTACTTGTCAAAAAGGGCAATAATAATAATAAAAGACCTTTGGGTCTGATCTAGTTCTCCCAAGCTAAGGGAGCTTCTCATTCACTTCAGAAATGGAGCAGGAGCTGGAACTTTGTGAGAGCACTGAAGCTAACAGGAAGTTCTCTGTTCTGGAGTGTGAACTTTTTCAAAGCATTTTAAAAACAGAACTAACAGTGCAAATCCAAGATCTGTCAAGATGAGTAAGTTTGGACTATGTGGGTCTTGGGCCATCCTGGCTGAGCTGGTGCTATGCCAGGACTACACTGGTGTAACTCTTTCAACCTGGCTGAGCTGGAGATATGCAGGCACAAGGTCCAGCTGGTAGAACTTATGGGGTGTTCAGGGCATGTGATGTGGTCAGGATGGAACAAGGGGAGACTTACACTTATTCCAAATATCTTTCTGCTCAGTCATGTGACATGGCAACCTGGGAAAATGTATGCTGGTCTTAAGTCAAACTCTATTTTAATGGTTTGTCTTCATTCAAGCCGGGCTCAGGCCGGCTCAGCTGGCAGTAGCTCCATTCCTGAACAGAGTTTGGAATAAGGGTAATTTAGCCAGCTTAATTTAAGATGATGTAAATTCCACTGGATTCCTATTCTGACGCTTGCTCTGAAAATAAATCAAAACATACAGCCAATTCATATGATGCGTGAACCATGCAATCGGAGGGTTGTGCCAAACGTTTGTGGGTGAATGTTTAAAGTGTGTGTGTGTGGGGGGGGGTTGGTTTTACATTATTTCATGACAACTCGAAAGTCTTATATACAAACAATACCAGCAGTCAACCAGCAGATGGTAATGTACACTTAAGTTTTCTTTTCCCAATGTAAGCATGGTGCAGCCATTTTGTTTCTTTTTAAAAAAAGAAGAAGCGTGTTCTTCATGTTTCTGTCATCAAATTTCTACCCCAGTGCCTTTCAGCATCATAGAACAATCTTGTCATAATTCTGATTACTACATCTGTTCACAGTGGCTATAATCCAGGGCAGCAGTGCTGCCAAGTCATATTGGTTTCAATGGCCCTCAAACCGGCTTACCTGTACATTGGACAGCAGCCAGGGTTGATACAACTGGGGATATTGTTAACAATGCATTCAAGGGATTTTCAAAAATGCAACAGTATCAACAGTAAACCTTATATAATCACCAGGAAGGCTGATCAAACAGCTACCCTGAACATTGCCTACTATGTACTCCTGTAGAATAGGGATTTGTCACTATTTGAGAACGTGGCAATGCACAAGACATATCTTCACCTTACACAAACACACAAACTCAAACATCAATGCACCTTTCTCTTACCTGGAACAAATGAGATACTTTTGACTCTTACCAGAAGAGTTCTAGCATTTTATCCACCCACTCTTGACTTTGGAATATTCCCTTGAATACCTATTATTTCCTTCAGTCTCCAGACACACATGACAGCTAATGATGCAAAGTATCCAGGAAATTAAGACCCACTATTCTAAACTATGGGGTTATAAGAATGGCTTTGTTAAATGATTAGTTTAAAGTTGTTTCTTTTAATATATATATATATATATATATATAAATCTGCACTTTAATGCCCTTTAAGAACAATTAGAATCAGTATTAACATTAGCCCTGGCAGAAGGAATTTCAGAATTATTTCTCATCCACATTAATGAGGCTTATTATAGAAAACCCTGAGGTATTTTATATCTCACACGGAAGAATATAATTAGACTCAAATTGATGGGCTTGTGCCTGATGCAAAATTAGTAGTTTATGGTGGATGATTCAGAACCCAGAGTATATTGTCCCGAGAAAAGCATCTCCAGAAGGTGTAACTAATCCTGCGAAATAATCTGTAACCAATCTGCCTGACGCTTCCCATTTTCTGATACACAAACCATTATGGAAGCAGCCAGGTGCGTTCTTTCTTCTTCTTCTTCTTTTTACAGCTTTTTACTCAACATGACTGAACATGTAATGATGACCTTGAGAAAAAAGTTATCTCAATTAGAGCTTTGAGTGCTAATGGCTTGGTGGGTGGGGGAGGTGTATCCGTGAGAGGTTAGGAAGAAGATCTGCCACACTGGCATCTCCTCTGTGCATTGGAGGAGGAAGGAAGGAACATGGAACATGGTCATGAGAGTGTTTCTGATGCTGCTGGGCCAAGGACCTCACAATTGGGAGATAATCCAATTAAAGTGAGAGTAGAGATCTGTGGATAGCTACTACAGCCTCTGAAAACAATGTTGAGGGAGAGAGAGGCCTATGGTGTCCCCCCCCCCCAGGCAGAAATGATAGATAGATTGGGAAAGGGAGACGAGAGTACAGGCAAATTAACATGGCCAGGGAGAGCTCCAAGTGAAACTGAGCAGGAGTCAGACTTGATTCATGTATCTGAGAGCAAGATGCATGGGAACCTTCAATTGGACCTAATGGAGGACTTAAACAAGGTTTCTAGCTATAATTTTACTCAGGAGGTTATTGGTCCTGCAGGTGTTGGAATCAGCTGAGCTGGAGAACCTTTGGTCCCAAAAATTCAGAAGCAGAGCTTGTGAAGTCTGAGGAGGCGCATGCTTGTTTTATTCCAGCAGGACACTTTTTTTTTCTTAAATTGCCGGTTAGGCTACAAAGGTCTGGATATATATTTGTTGAATGTTTCTGAATGTTTTACACCTAAGACTACCTTATCGTTTACTCATAAGTATACCTGGACTCATTAGATTCAAATTTGATTTTATTCTTCAGCAAGAAATTGCTGAAAGATTTTTCATTTTTTGCTCCCATAGAAAGAGTGTAATCTGAATGTCTTTCTTTCTTTCTTTCTTTCTTTCTTTCTTTCTTTCTTTCTTTCTTTCTTTCAGTTCAGACAGGCAATGTTTATCCATGCACTGTTTAGGACAAGAGCTGACAATCTGGCTGCAGATCTGATATACAGAATTCATGACCTGAAGCCAGTACAAAGAATTAAAATGGAAACTTTAGATTCAGATCATGAATTTGGTGTATCAAAACTGATTGCTAAATTGTCAGCTCCTAATGCGGCTCTAGTATTTAATCTTCCCTGAAGCTTAATTGTGAAATTACCTTTTGGACAGTTTTGGATTCTAGTCAGGACCCAACATGTGTGTGAGAGGAAAAAAATGGAATAGTTTTTAAAGTGAGAAGAAAAATGGAAGGGGGGATGGTTAGACTTGCGTAGAGAATGTCCCCCTGAAAAGAAATGGGACAACACCTCATATTGAAATCTGCCTTATACAAAAACAGACGGTTGGTCCATCAAGCTCAGCAATGTCTACACTGATTGGCAGTGGCTGTCCAAGGTTTTCAGGGAAAGGACATTCCTAGCCCTTTCTGAAGATGTCAGGGATTGCTCCTGAGACCTGTATAAAATGCAGATGCTCAACCCCTAACCTACAGCCCTTTTATCTGCTAGTAAACATGTAGTTTCACCACAGTCTTCAAGCCTATTATTTACTTCTAATGTTATGACTCGTTGCTGAGCCTGTTCAAGCTGTTTCCATCTAACCTTATTGACACTGATCATAGGAACTCAGGAAGCTGCCTTATACTATTGACCCATCCTGTTCTCTACTGCCTATAATAACTACAAGCAGATCTCCAGGGTTTGAGACAGGTGACATTTTCAGCCAGACCTGGAGATGTTGGGAATCTAACCTGGGAAAACACATGCTCAACCAGTGAGTGCACCACCCTTCCCAACCCCACTTTGAGCACAAATTCTAGATTTATTGCCTCCCTATTTAGAACAATGTGTCCTGTTCTTACACATTCTAATCATGACAATAGAAATGCTTCCTTTGATTTCACTGAGTTCTAACCAAGAGGGGAAAGGTGTGGAAACCAAGCAATGTGTAGCTAAGCAACATATATCCTAACTTATTTATTATTGCAGACAGAATCGCAAAATGCAAAATGTGCTGGTGAGTGAATCTGTAGTGAGGACCAGGACTGAATAATTTGTTACTCATCTGTCTTTGAATGTCACCTGATAGGTACTTGATAACCTTTAGGACAGGGGTGGAAAATGCCTAGAAACACGGAGTGTTGGAGCCTCTCTAAGGATAGCATTCAAGATGGTTGGTGCCACTACTGAGAAGACCCAGCTTCTTGTACACATCTGCCACACATAATTTGGCAGGGGCACACAGAGCATGGCCTCTGATACTGAATGGAATGCATGGGAGGACACATATGGCTGGAGGTGATTCTTTAGGTACCAAAATGCCACATTTCTTTGTTCTTATCTGCATTCCTAAATCTCTGATTTAGTTCCGCCTGCACGGAGGTATGGACCACCATTTAGGAACCTTAAGTTCCCAGCTCACAGTTTTGCCTAGCAACTTGGTTAAATGCCTAAGCTCACCTATGTGGAGGGCTTGCCTGTCTCCCCAGGACCACCCCAGGACATTAGACTACATCACTTAGGTTCTTGAGTATAAATGCCCTATTAGATTTATCACAGGCAACTGATGACCTTGAAGTCAGGTGAATTGGTTACTCCCTCCAAGGTGTTTGCATGTCTCTGTGGGTTTTTTTCCAGTGACAGAATACATTGGTTATATCCCTGTTATGACTTTCCTGCTTTTTAGATCCAAGAATTCTGAAGAGCGCCCAAACTTTTTATCCCCTCCCCAACCCAGGTTGTCAAAAAGGACAGAGGAAATGCTACAAACTTAATAATTATAATTTGGATGTCTGATTGCCATAGATTTTTGCTGTTCTCTTTGGTTGTTATTTTTGTTGTTGCAACATAGACAAATTGTAATTTTACACAGCAAGCCAAACTGGGAGCAACAGCTGAGAATGGGAGGAAAGCCTCAAATTAACCAGGAAGGGTGCCTGACAACACGTAGAGATACTGCGATAGCTGGTGTGACAAGACCTGTCTATCAGCTGCATGTGGAAATGTCATATGGAGATCTTTGCTGGGACTTTGCTTAAAATGGATACAATCCCCATCCTCCCCCAGCATGCAACTGTCTATCTTTTTTTTACACACGGAAAAATTAAAATGACTGTTCTTGGCAAAACACACACGTGGGTGTCTACTGCCCCATGCCCTCAGATAAGGAAGGCTTTAAAGGGAGGAGCTAAATACAGAGTTGTTTTAGCTTTGTTTGTCCACTATTGTATTATGGAAGCAAAACTAACATTGACTAGCCAAAAAAAGCGGGGGGGGGGGGGGGAGGAACTGAACAACACAAAGAGAAACACACTCATCTGTTACAAGACCAGAAATTTTCCAACATGATTTTTCTTTTCCATCCTGCCCTTTACCTATCAGCTCATACACAGATCCATCATGGCGTGGTTGGCTTTCCTTCCACAGTATTGTCTCAGGATTCCTGAAAACATGGTGAGCTTCCCCATTCATTTGGAGGAAATGGAAGGGGAACTGGCCACACACATGGAAATACTCAATGGATGCTTTTGGTCCATTGGGGGAAATGGGGCACTGCCCTACCAACCTCAATAGGCCATAAGTCAGTTCCCATCTGCCTGCCTGCCTGCCTTCTCAATTCATTCGAGGGTGGCTTTACCTGCCTCTGGTGCCTCCTAATATTGCCCTTTCCCTGCTTTCCATCTTACCATTACCAATGGGCCACCGGCCACCACAGGAACCGACCGTTTTCTGATCTACCATAATTTTTCATTGTTTTTCCTCGGTGCTCTCCTTATCTCTCTGGGATGTGGCGAGATAATAGCTAAGGCCATCACATGACAGCCAGCAGACAAGGGAAGGCAGATTGTGCCCTTTTCAGGAGATTGAAAAGGATTTACTCAGTTGTACACCAATGACAACAACAAAGGTGTTTGCCCACCCCCTGCAAAGTCAGGCTGATAAAATGGTGAAAGCTTGTGAGGGTGTGGTGGGGGGAAGGGGTAGATTTTTGTGGGAAATGATTGTGAAGCAGGGAAGAGCAATTTTGGGTTTCTCATTTTTTCCAGCCTTTAAATTCAGTTCTCCACGTTTCTACATCGCTTTTAAAAAAAGTTCTCATGAAAATTCAACAGCTGTTTAGGGTGAATTTCTCTCAAGATACACATTTAGTATGCAATTTCATGTCGGGTACATGTCTGCAAAGACATAATGCATTTTGTATGTTATTTTCACTAGCACATGTTATTTTTATGCACACTTTACCTGAGTATATGTACATCTATAGATTTATTGCGGCCATTGGCCCATATCGAAAACAATACATCAAAATTTATCCATAAACAATACAATTTAAACAGTTCCAAGTTAAAACACCCATATAAAACCAATTTTATAAAACCTGAGTATATGTACATTGCTTGACTTAAGAATTGCACTGCAAAATAATAAATAATAATAATAAATTTTATTTATATCCCTCCCTCCCCAGCCAAAGCCGGGCTCAGGGCGGCTAACAACAATAAAATAGTACAGGATTCTAAAAACATTTCATTATAAAAATTAATTAAAATCAAATTGTTGGCAACCGTTAAGCTAAAATTCTGTGGAGATTGCCAAAGGAGGGAGTCAGGCTGCACCCTGACCAAAAGCCTGGTGGAACAGCTCTGTCTTACAGGCCCTGCGGAAAGATGTCACGTCCCACAGGGCCCTAGTCTCTTGTGACAGAGAGTTCCATCAGATTGGAGCCACAGCCAAAAAAGCCCTGGCTTTAGTTGAGGCCAGCCTAACCTCTCTGAGGCCTGGGACCTTCAGAATGTTTTTATTTGAAGACTGTAAGATCCTCTGTGGGACATACCAGGAGAGGCGGTCCCGTAGGTAAAAGTGGATGGCTATGTTTTTGAGTTGTACGTTGTTTCAGAAACTGCAGATTAGGTAGATGGACCATGATGAATTAACTCTACCCCCACCCCGTTTTCAGTTTTGTTCCTGAAAACGTTAGAAACCCTGATCATTATTAAATCAGATGTTGATCGTTTTCTCCCACGCTATCCAGACTCATGGAGTACAGTTTGTCATTGGCTCTATCCCCTGACATACCATTTTGCATCTAGCTTCACTCCTAAGACACTTTATTGCCCCTGGCTCCAGCTGGCGAATTCAGGGGATCTATTAAGAAACAAATAAATAAATAAGATCTCAGTAGCTGGAAATCTGCCCACAGTTGCAGGAAAGGCACCTAAGTGTGCTGTTTGGACTAAATGCAGGCTATAGAGCAATTGCAGATGTCACAACACTTTCCTCTCTTTGCTACTACATACTAACTTACCCACCCTGCTGGAATTAAATTGTGCAATCAATGAATGTTACTACATTTGCTATTGTGAGTCTAATCACACAGCCACTTAAGTCTGTGTTCTGCAGACAGAACACACACTCACTGTATCTGATTTGCAGTTCATGTTTAAGCTTAACAAAGACTGTGGTCTCATTCAGTCACTTCCTCCTTATACCCCCCTCCCCTGTGGTTTTGCTCCTTGACCCTGAAGCATCTCCCCTCTCTCAGCTAATCTGGCTGCCTTCATCTCCTCTTTTAGTCCTTCTTTTTTAGCCTATTGTTTTCTGAACCACCTAAGAATGCCTCTCTGGTTCTCCTCATTCCTCCTTAGCGATATCTTGTCTCAGCATCTTCCCACTTTGTTTTTTTCCAGTTCCTTCAAACAATAGTTCCCATCAGCAAGGCAGCATGACCAGTAGTCAGGGATGATAAGAGCTGTAATCCAACAACATCTGGATGACAGCAAGATGACACAAGTACTCACTGTCCTTGGTACTCATTGCCAGTCCTTGTCCCATCTCCTAATATTGGAATGATTCATCTAATGCAGTTTACGAAGGCTTGTGAAGTATATGATGCCATTTGTGCTGTACTGAAGCACATCAAGGTTATGGGTTGGTTGAAGGATGTTTTTTTCTTTAATGACACTAAAGAGAAGGCCAGTGTGGGGGTGTGGTTAGAGTGCTGGACTAGGACCTGCAACACCAGGGTTCAGATTCCCACTCAGCCAAGAAGCTTACTGAATGACTCTCAGCCTAATCTACCTCACAGGGCTCTTGTGAGAATAAAATTAGGAGAATCATGCACGCCACCTTGAAATTATTGTAGGAAATTGGAGATATAAATACAACAATAAATAAATACATAATTAACATAAAATAAAATAAAATAGTACATTGGAAGCTGCCTTTTATCAGCTGGTCAGATTGTTGCCAATCCAGCCTGACAGCCTTGTCAGATCCCGTCACATATGACCTGTTCATTTTAACATACAATGCTGTGGATTGATTGCAAAGGATGGAAAACCTTTAGGAGTCTGTAAACATTGTGAGACCAGCATGAGCATGAAACCATAGACTTGGTGGTGAAAATAGCATCACATTCTGACCAGAAGAGCTAGCCTGACAGTGCCAACTAGGGAGAAGGATTATAGCTCAGGTGACAACACTGAGCTATAGATAAATAATCTAATGGAGTAAAAGGCATCTTCAGAAGGATCTTCAGGAATGCTGTGGGAACAATTACTAGGATTTTTATTTTTCAGGACACACATGTACACACAAACATTTTGTGCAAGAGCGATCATGAATTTAGTGTTTTTCTCATGCATATAGATTCTTATTTTGATTCCAGTTTCGACCATATAGAAACCACTGCAAGACAGATATGCAAATGAAAGGGATTAAATTGGGGCTATCAGAAACATGTAAATGCCAGTGATAGGATGTTGCTTTTTTACATGCATGGGCTTGCTAAAATATAACCTCAGAGAGAGGAAGCTAAACAAAAAGTCATTGTATGCATACACCCCAGTCTTGAACTCTGTATGTACTAAGTTTAGCACATGCATCCATGCATGTGTTGTTTTCCCTGTTCGCTTCAGTGGAGAACACAGCTATGTGCATACATCCCTAGGCACACAGAGAGCTGCCCCTTTCATTATTAAAAAAACACAATACCAGGATTACACTGGGAATTCTGCATTGAAGCAAACACACAAAGATATGCATTGCCATTGAACAAACAGATGTTTCTGCTTTCCGCCTGCTTCTTTAAGTGAGTTGTCTGATTGGCAAGAATGATATATGCCTTGAAATCTTCCAAAGAGTAGAAACAAATTAATCACATTTATGCCTTGCAGTTGTTCTAACAATGATGAATGACAAGATTACTTGAGGAGTGTTGCTGAATCATACAATAAAATGTTTACTATTAACTCTCAGTCTTAGGCACAGATTTGCTGACCTTCAGTATGTTCCTGACAGGCTCAGTTATCAAACTCCCGCATTCTGGCACATAGTGTACAACTCAGATACCACACAACTCTTAATGTGCAATGCTGATAATTGTGGCTGTCAATGATAGTGTCTTTCTTTCTTTCTTTCTTTCTTTCTTTCTTTCTTTCTTTCTTTCAAATTGCCCATCACAGGAAGAAAGAGGGGTGTTGGATATCCTGAAGATCATTAGCCCATTTTTTTCCCAATGACAGAAATGCATCAGTTTCTATTAAAAAACAGCAACTTCTGTCTTCATAAAAGGCATGCACATGTTATACAATGTTGTTTTGCATCTACATATACCTATAAGAGGCAAAGAAGCTGTCTGTCACTTGATCCCTGTGCCACCTTTCTCACTAAGCCATCCTCTGAGCTGCAGTGATGGCACAGAATGTCCAGAGGCATTTTCACTGCTAACTGCAGAAGCTGTGAGCAGTAGAATATTGACACAGTGTAGTTTCCACTGCCATTGCAGGAATCCTGAGATTGGGGAGGGAGGGCACTGTTTCAGCAGTGCTGCCATTCTAATTTTGCACCCAAGAAGGACAGAGGTGGTGAAATTTCTGCCTTTTATGGGTGCTCGCAGAGACATCTGCACTGAGAAATGATGCATTGTTGGCATAAAGGGAATGAGTAAGAAAATGAACATTGAGGGCTGGAAACTAGAGGACTGCAATGTGGGTTGTTGGTTTTTTTTAATGCAATCAGCTGATTTTTACCTGAATGTCAGGGCCCCATGAGCCAATGCCTGCAAAAGTGAATGGGCCCTGACATCCCAGGAATGGGTGAACCTGCAGACTTCTAGACATTGTTGGACTATAACTCTGACCATTGGCTCTGCTGGCTGAGGTGGATGGGAGTAGAACTTCAACATCTGGAGAACCACAGGTTCCTCACCACCTGCCATGGACTGTCACAATCACATGACACATCGTGAATGGTTTATCCACAATATCTCATGTTATGGTTGGATGGCATGTAGGAGGTGAACATTGTCTTAAAACAAACACATTGAAAATTGCTTTGTTTTTACATTTCTGCTTCTGGTCGAGAGAGATAATTTGACCTGCTTTGGTACCACTTTGCATTTCTATAAAACAGAGATGGGGAACCTGTCCCCCCACCTCCCAGTTGATGGGCTGCAACACCCCTCACCCCCAGCCAGCACAACCAATGGTCAGGGATTATGGAACCTGGAATCCAACAACCTCTGAAAAGCCCAAAGGTTCCCCATCCATACTCTACCCTCCTACATGTTTTCAGGCAGAGAAGTCTATTGTGGCTGCAAAGGCAACCATTTAAACTGACCATAATTACAGGAATCATAGGCATGCAGGCACAGGACAACAATTTAATCAGTCTACTTTTCGCAAGGCCACTATACCAAAGTATGAATAGGAGGATTTGCACATAGATGTCTGGATTTTGTGAACCATCTCCGAATTTATATTAATTTCCAAGTTAAAGACAAACTAGGTAAAAATGAGTATGCTAAAATTACAGTCTTTTGAGTACAACTGTGGTAAATACTACTTTGGTAAGAATACTGAAATTACTGTATTTATCTTAGAAGTCATCCATTACAGTAATTTACAGTGGTGTAACAATAAACTTTCTTATTACTTAATACCAAAGTGGTAACAACTAAATTTACAGCTGCATATAAAAATCACACAGTTTCAAAGATCATTCTGTAGACAACATTTGACTTAGAGTAATGTATTATGTAGCTCATGCTTTTCAGTCACTGGAATATTTGCTAAGAAAAAGAGAAACATGTTCCACTCCTGCATTTTCCCATGATAAAGTCTTTAAGCTTATTTATAAATGACAGGGTGAATAAAATCCAAAGTGCTGTAGATATAGCAGCCATGTACACATTCTTTATTGTAGGGGTGAAGCTGCTGGACTCAGGCTCCCATCAGTCACATCTAGCATGACCAATGGTCAGAGATAATGGACAATGAAGTCCTGCAACATCTCATCTGTCCTCCCAGTTGAACGACGTGGCCCAGGGAGAGAGGGGAAAATAGTGGAAGTGAACAGCTGGCTTCGCAAATGGTGTAAACAGGAACGGTTTGGATTCTTAGATCATGGACTGCAGTTTCTTGAAGATGGACTTCTTGCAAGCGATGGGCTGCACCTCACAACGGTTGGGAGGAATGTTTTTGCCAAAAATCTCAGAAACCTCATCAGGAGGGCTTTAAACTGACTAATGTGGGGGAGGGAGACAGTGCTCCTGAAGGTAGGAGTCTATCAATTGATGAAGATGATCATCCAAATGTCATAGACCAAATGGAGCAAACAGCACGCAGACCTAGTGGTGGGAGGAAAAAATCCTTAAATAAGAGACACGGGGGAATGATTAATGGACTTCAATGTCTGTACACTAATGCGCAAAGCATGGGAAATAAACAAGATGAGCTTGAGCTCTTGGTACAGCAAACTAAATATGACATAATAGGCATCACTGAAACCTGGTGGGATAAGTCCCACGATTGGAATGTAATAATGGAGGGATACAATCTATTTCAGAGAAACAGACCAGACAAGAAAGGAGGAGGAGTGGCGTTATATGTCAGGGATGTGTATACCTGTGAAGAGATCCAAGATTTAGAACCTCAAAGCCAAAGTGAGAGCATTTGGGTCAAAATTAAGGGAGAGAAGAATAACAGTGACCTCATTGTGGGAGTTTACTACAGATCCCCAAGCCAAACGGAGGACATAGATGATGCCTTCCTGGAACAGATGGCCAAGCATGCAAAAGGAAGGGAGATAGTAGTAATGGGGGACTTCAATTACCCGGATATTTGTTGGATGTCAAACTCAGCCAAGAGCATAAGGTCAAACAGATTCCTCACTGGCCTTGCAGACAACTTCATTGTCCAGAAAGTGGGACAAGCAACAAGAGGAACAGCCATTTTAGATCTGGTCCTAACCAATGTTGATGACCTGGTTAGTGGGGTAGAAGTGGAAGGATCATTAGGCGCGAGTGATCATGCTCTTCTGAAGTTTACTATACAGCAGAAAGGAGCAGCCAAGCATACTAGGACTCAATTTCTTGACTTTAAGAAAGCCGACTTCATAAAACTTAGGGAAGTGCTGGGTGAGATCCCATGGACAGTAATACTAAAAGGAAAGGGAGTTCATGATGGCTGGGAGTTTGTTAAGAGGGAGATAGTAAAAGCACAACTTCAGGCAATACCAATGAGACGGAAACATGGAAGGTGCCTAAAGAAGCCAGGGTGGCTATCTAAAGAACTTTTAACTGAGTTAGGATTAAAAAAGGATGTGTACAAAAAATGGAAAAGGGGGGAAACCACCAAAGATGAATTCAAACAAATAGCCAGCACGTGTAGACATAAAGTCAGAAAAGCTAAAGCACAGAATGAACTCAGGCTTGCTAGAGAGGTTAAAAGCAACAAAAAAGGCTTTTATGGGTATGTTCATAGCAAAAGGAAGAACAAAGAAACAGTGGGGTCACTCAGAGGAGAAGATGGTGAAATGCAAACAGGGGACACAGAAAGGGCTGAACTCCTCAATGTCTTCTTTGCCTCAGTCTTCTCTGATAAAGAAAACAATGCCTGACCTGAAGAATTTGGAGCAAATGATTCAGCAGAGGAAACACAGCCCAGAATAACTAAGGAGATAGTACAAGAATACTTGGCTAGTTTAGATGTATTCAAGTCTCCAGGGCCAGATGAACTGCATCCAATAGTATTAGAAGAACTGGCAGATGTGATCTCAGAACCACTGGCAGTCATCTTTGAGTATTTCTGGAAAACAGGCAATGTCCCGGCAGACTGGAGGAGGGCAAATGTTGTCCCTATTTTCTAAAAGGGGAAAAGAGAGGACCCAAATAATTACCGCCCAGTCAGTCTGACATCAATACCAGGGAAGATTCTGGAGCAGATCATTAAGCAAACAGTCTGTGAGCACCTAGAAAGGAATGCTGTGATCACCAATAGTCAGCATGGATTTCTGAAAAATAAGTCATGTCAGACTAACCTGATCTCATTTTTTGACAGAATTACAAGCCTGGCAGATAAAGGGAACGCAGTGGATGTAGCCTACCTTGATCTCAGCAAGGCATTTGACAAGGTGCCCCATGATATTCTTGTAAAGAAGCTGGTAAAATGCAGTCTTGACTATGCTACCACTCAGTGGATTTGTAACTGGCTGACTGACCGAACCCAAAGGGTTCCTCTTCATCCTGGAGAAGAGTGACTAGTGGGGTGCCACAGGGTTCTGTCTTGGGCCCGGTCTTATTCAACATCTTTATCAACGACTTGGATGATGGACTCAAGGGCATCCTGATCAAATTTGCAGATGACACCAAACTGGGAGGGGTGGCTAACACCCCAGAGGACAGAATCACACTTCAAAACGACCTTGACGTTTTGATTAGAGATTAGAGAACTGGGCCAAAACAAACAAGATGAATTTTAACAGGGAGAAATGTAAAGTATTGCACTTGGGCAAAAAATATAAGAGGCACAAATACAAGAAGGGTGACACCTGGCTTGAGAGCAGTACATGTGAAAAGGATCTAGGAGTCTTGGTTGACCACAAACTTGACATGAGCCAACAGTGTGACGCGGCAGCTAAAAAAGCCAATGCAATTCTGGGCTGCATCAATAGGAGTATAGCATCTAGATCAAGGGAAGTAATAGTGCCACTGTATTCTGCTCTGGTCAGACCTCACCTGGAGTACTGTGTCCAGTTCTGGGCACCACAGTTCAAGAAGGACACTGACAAACAGGAACGTGTCCAGAGGAGGGCAACCAAAATGGTCAAAGGCCTGGAATCGATGCCTTATGAGGAACGGCCAAGGGAGCTGGGCATGTTTAGCCTGGAGAAGAGGAGGTTAAGGGGTGATATGATAGCCATGTTCAAATATATAAAAGGATGTCACATAGAGGAGGGAGAAAGGTTGTTTTCTGCTGCTCCAGAGAAGCGGACATGGAGCAATGGATCCAAAGTACAAGAAAGAAGATTCCACCTAAACATTAGGAAGAACTTCCTGACAGTAAGAGCTGTTTGACAGTGGAATTTGCTGCCAAGGAGTGTGGTGGAGTCTCCTTCTTTGGAGGTCTTTAAGCAGAGGCTTGACAACCATATGTCAGGAGTGCTCTGATTGTGTTTCCTGCTTGGCAGGGGGTTGGACTCGATGGCCCTTGTGGTCTCTTCCAACTCGATGATTCTATGATTCTATGATTCTAACATCTGGAAAAGTCTCCCAGTCTCTGTTCTGTTGCTTCTGGGTTAAGCAGGTATCATAGGAGGAATTTGTATGGTTGCTTGAAGTGTTTGTTTTCCATTTGGATGGATTTTCCATACGATCCTCTCACGAAACCATCAGGTTCATGGTCTGCCAATCACACAACACCTAATGAGTCTTATTTCCCTGAGTGGCTATTGGGGAAAGGCCCATTTCCATGGTGAAATTCCAGGTTTGAGATATGTGATCCATGAGATGTTGCATTGTTGCCAACTAAGATTTCCAGTGATTTGGGAGTAAGCCCAATTGAATTTAGTAGGACTTACCGTAGTTCTAAGGGACGCGGGTGGCACTGTGGATTAAATCACAGAGCCTAGGACTTGCTGATCAGAAGGTTGGCGGTTCGAATCCCTGCGACGGGCTGAGCTCCCGTTGCTCGGTCCCTGCTCCTGCCAACCTAGCAGTTCTAAAGCATGTCAAAGTGCTAGTAGATAAATAGGAACCGCTCTGGCGGGAAGGTAAACGGCGTTTCCGTGCGCTGCTCTGGTTCGCCAGAAGCGGCTTAGTCATGCTGGCCACATGACCAGCTGTCTGCGGACAAACACCGGCTCCCTCGGCCCATAGAGCAAGATGAGCGCCGCAACCCCAGAGTCGGTCACGACTGGACCTAATGGTCAGGGGTCCCTTTACCTTTACCTTTTACTGTAGTTCTAAGTAACCATGGCTAGGTTTTCACAGACTAGACTAATTTAAATCAGTGGACTTACGTAAGTAATTATTAAGTCCATTAATGTTAATGGGACCCGTCTGAGTATGACCTGGTGGTAGTTCCATTTTCATTGGGTCTAGGCTAAGTGTGACTTTTTGCATGAGCTTTTAATTAACGACAATGGCTTTTATGTACTTTTATGGTTTATTATGTGCTGCTGCTTTATTATTGTTTCAGACTGTCCTCTTGCTGCTTACTGGCAATTATTTTTCTCAACTTATTGTAAGCCACCTTGCATCCGTGTTTATATAAATGTAGAGGAAGGACAGAAACACTCTCCATTCACCTATCACTTTAAGCTAACTAAATAGAAATTCTTGTTGCCTTTACTTGCATTCTCTTCACATTTTACATCAGTTGAACCATCAACATTCATTTACAATGTATTTTGCTTTGGGTGATATTTGGTAGTGACTCAAGCCACTCACATATATATATATAGATTTCTATTGCTTTAATAGATCTGATACCTGAAACATTATCTAGTTCTCCCTATCAAGTGTAGCAAAAATTCACGCTATGCTACAGTTTTGGTGAACTTTGATTTTCAGTGCAAATAATTTCTTCCTCTTTTTGTGTGTGTGTGTGGGGGGGGGGAGGAGGGTGTAAGAAAGGATCTGTCAAAAATCCTTATTAGCACTCTTTTCTGCAGTTAGTTCACCCACCATTAGATTCCATAATTTAATGCTGCTTCAGTGAGGTTTTTTCCCCTTCAAAAGAATCCTTAGGCGTTCACTTTATAAACTTGATGACGTCACAGGCACTGTCACGGAGCCAATCAGATTTGGCTCCATGACAACATGGCTGAAATCAAACACAGCTCGACCATTGCTTTCACCAAGGCAGAGAGGGAAGAGAAACTGCATCACTCAAGCAACTGGGTCACTGCTTCTTGTTTTGCCAGGCTCATTGTCAGCTTCATTGCCCACTACGATTGTGCAGCAAGTCTTTCACCTCAATCTAGCTGTATAAAAGCGTAGTGTGACCAGCTGGGATGTGCATCATTAAGGACCATTGATCTCTTTTTCTTAGGCTATTAGTGGCTAGGTGGGCAAAACCACAGTAATAGAGCCCTTTTGCAGGTGCTCATCTTTAGTGAGGCGAGGAAAGATTTGTCATTTTTATTCTTGTTGTTGGATGAACACCTTAGAGAATATTTGTTGTGTTTCATTTTTCCCCCTATGTGTTTGGTTTTAAATGGTTTAAATGAATGACAGGCTGTGTTTGGTACTTTATATATTTGGAAGTAACTTTGAGACATTTTTTTTGTAGGAAGCAATGAAGAAATGTCAATATTATTATAAACAATAATTTATTAACCACTTCTTACATGAGCCTCAAGGTGATTCACAAACATACCCTAAAAAATAGTTTGAGGGATAGCACAACCACTGCCCTACCATCAGATAAGAACTTTTGGCCCTTGAGATGTTGTTGGATTATAATACATGACCATGTTTGCTGGGGTTGAAGGGAGTTGTAGTTCACCAGCATCTGAAGGACCAAACTTTCTCTACACCTCTGATATAGTAACTCATATTTGTAGCTTATAAAAGTATCTCCCAAATCATTACATGTCCTAGATCTCACACCTCACAGGAAACAGGCCTCTCCAAAACCTGGGTTGACAAAATGCAGTACTGAGCTTTCTGAAAGACTTGCATGCCTGCATCTGCCAACACTGCATCATCTTGTTCACTTCAAAGGTGACAAAAACAGTAAATGTGATAATGGTATTTTACAACTGAAAGATTTATGATAAAGCTAACAGAGCACACCCGGTAAAAAAAATTCCTCAGGAGACTATCTGATGAACACACATTTTATCTGCATTGAATGAAAAATGGAACACATCCTTTAGGAGTGAGCATTGATTTCTGAAACAGCTGTCATTAACGGATTCATTAAGAATGCATGCTTCTTAATTACAGCTGACTCAAATGCATAGCGGCTTTTCTTGATGGCAAAAATCAATCGATCAAAACAAATGAACAATGATCAGACTTGGAAATCAGATAGATAGCTTTCCCTCATTGATGCTTCTTTGGTTCCTTAGATAATCTATAGATGGGACAAAGAGGAACTGATTTAGCAGTGATGCCACATGCTTGTAACCCTGACAGTTGACACAAGAGAGGGTCCCCCCTTCCTTACAGGGGATTTTCTCCCAATGCAAACAGTAGCTTCAGAAGAGGCATTTTCATCAGAACTCAAGCAGAAGAGAAAGGGGTTAAGCTTCCCCTCCCCATTAACTGCAGTCCTGTTAATTATAACACAATCTAAATGCCGAAGAGCCCAATAGGTATTAATCACTATCATCATCAATGGAACTCACCATGAGCACCAATCCCACCGTACCTCTGTCATTTTCTATCTTAGTCCAGTCTTTCAGATCATTGTATAGTGGTACCTTGGGTTAAGAACTTAATTTCTTCCGGAGGTCTGTTCTTAACCTGAAACTGTTCTTAACCTGAGGTACCACTTTAGCTAATGGGGCCTCCCGCTGCCGCCAGTGCATGATTTCTGTTCTCACCTTGAAGCAAAGTTCTTAACTCGAGGTACTATTTCTGGGTTAGCGGAGTCTGTAACCTGAAGCATCTGTAACCTGAAGCGTCTGTAACCCGAGGTACCAATGTACTATCTCAACCCTAGGTCCAGAGCAGCAGGGGTAAATTCTCAAAGCAACATTGCATGTAATGCCTAAGCAGGGAAACACTAGCATTTGTGCATCATTGTAGCTTTAGAAGAGAATAGATTATCAAAATCAATTGTCAGCTGGCATATTGCAAAATCTTGCAGCAAGTCAAGATGAATTATAAGAACCAGCTGGGTTCACAGATCCATTTCTTTCAGAAACAAATGAAAAATGTGCTTACAGCTTCAGATTTATTTATTTTTAAGCAACATATATTGTCAGGGTCTAAAAACCCCACAGTGTACTCCAGGCCTGAACACATTAAAACAGCCCTCAAAATGTTAAAAGATAAAAAAGGAGATTTAATATGTTGATCTTATTCTTTGGGAAGGAGGCACTATATATGCTCTCATGGAACCCGGTGATAAATTTAACAGAGGATAAAAGGCTCACAAATGGGGGGAAATGAGACCATTATGGACAAAGTAAGCAATGGGATAAATTAGGATTAGCAACCATACACACAATAAAGAAGACAAAGAACTAAACAGGAACTGTTGGTACAGTGGTACCTCGGGTTACATACGCTTCAGGTTACAGACGCTTCAGGTTACAGACTCTGCTAACCCAGAAATAGTACCTCGGGTTAAGAACTTTGCTTCAGGATTACAACAGAAATCGTGCTCTGGCAGCAGCGGGAGGCCCCATTAGCTAAAGTGGTGCTTCAGGTTAAGAACAGTTTCAGGTTAAGAATGGACCTCCGGAACGAATTAAGTTCTTAACCCGAGGTACCACTGTGTTCATATTCTAGATATGTGTTGTTCAGTGGCTTCTACTGTATAGCATTTTTCTTGGATAACATACTTTGTGATACTTTCCCTTACATTATCAGGGGTCTGAAATCAGTGGTGCCACTATGCAAGGATTTTAGTGCAGATGACCAGGACCCTAATCAGTGGAACTAGTAGTTTGACTCCTGAGCATATGAGGGCTGACTTGCCACATTTTGAAATCTGTATACATTGCCTAAAGAACATGAGAAGAGGATCAGGCCAACGATTCCTCTAGTCTAGCATCAGGCTGGATCAGGCCAATGATTCCTCTAGTCCAGCATCCTGTTCTCACAGAGGCTGGCCAGATGTGTGCAGGAAACCTTCAAGCAGGACCCAAGCACAAGACCATCCTCCCCACTCCATGGTTTCCAGCATTGATTATCCAGAAGCATTACTGCCTCTGACTGTGGAGCCAGAGCACAGCCGTCATGGCTAGTAGACCAGGGGTCAGCAAACTTTTTATGCGGGGGGGCCACTTCACTGTCCCTCAGAACTTGTGGTGGGCCGGACCGTGTGCGTACATACACCTTCCCTCTCTTCTTCCTTCGGAGACCGGCTGAGATACCTCCACTCACCATGTTCAGATGGAGTGGGCTTGGCTGGGGAAGGGGCATCCCACCGGCACTGGGTCTTGGCTTGCATGGAGGGGCCGCAGCCACCCTGCCGGGAAGGGCCTCTACCCTGGGGTGTCTATGACCGTGCTGCTAATGTGCCACCACCGAGCAGCACAGAAGAGTCCTCCTCCTCTTCCTCTTCCTCCCACCTCACAGGCTTTCTGCTCCCGCTTCTTCCCACCCCTTTGCTTTTCCTCCTCCCTTCTTGGAGCTAGATGTGAACAAGGCACCCTGCCCTGCGCCTCACCCCAATTGGAGCAGCGAGTCTCGTGAAGGGTCGCCATTGGCCGCCGGCTCACATTAAACCTGCCAATGGAGGGGAGGCCTGAGGTTACCAAGGCTTCAGATTGGCCAGCATCACGGAAGTCTGAGCAACCTCATAGCATGCTGGGAGATGTAGTCCAGGGGGAAGATCGCAAAAAAATGGCGCCCCCCAAAAAACTTGAAAAAAACCCACAAGGTGATCTCGCCGATTGCAGAACCGGTTGCGGGCCGGATCCAGAGGGCAATTGGGCCAGATCCGGCCCATGGGCCATAGTTTGCCGACCCCTGTAGTAGACACTGATAGTTCTTCCCTCCGTGAATCTGTCCAACCCTCTTTTAAGCCACCTAGCTTGGTAGGCATCAAGAGTGAGTCCCATAGTTTGTGTTCAACATCAATTATTTATTTAGAATGTTTATATGCTGCTTTGTAACCCTAAGAGGTGCTCAAAGCAACGGACAAAAATTTCCTGTAATAAATACAAGAGCAAAGAAATGCCCCTATAGTGACAGGGTTATTCATGCTGCATGCCCTGCCTTCCCACTTGGTCTTCCATTTTGTTGTTATTTAGGTATAGAAGGAGGGCTCATTCCACCCATAATGGAGGTCAGTCTTTCTGCCAGGACAAAGCTTCTACTATAGTCCTCTGAAGCAAAGCACAAGGGCTGGTCAGCATGTAAGTCGCCCAACCCATAATACCAAACTTCTTGTATTTAGAAAAGCAACCAGTTGTTCACTTACCACAAAACAATTCTAAGTTGCCACAGCATTTCTGCAGCTACAAAAAATAGTATCCCTTTTCTCCCGGTATGAAATTAAAATGATATAGAATCCCAGAGACACTAAAACAAAATCTACCCATAGATGGCGGTGTTGCCACAGGAAAGGCACCCTCAAGTGAGATTAAGTGCCATCGCTTAAAAACATTTATGATTAACAATGAATTAATAAAGCCAATTATTACAATGGAAATTTTTTAAATGGCATACAGTGCTCAGATTAGATCAGCTGCCAGCACTTTTTAAAAATGTGTTTCAGTCAATTTAATCATCTCAATGGCCACCCTTATGATGCTAATATCATATGGGATGTAAGATTTCAGACGAATAAACTTCTTTCCCCTCCAAAAAGAGAGACCTTCTTGGGCTCAGAAGCAGTTCTTGAAAATAAAAATAAAATCTTATATTTCTGCAGCAGGCAGATTTTTCCACTGAGGTAAATCTGATCTTACTTCAGCAAATGCAGAAGAGATCGATAGCTAGAGCAGCAGCAACAGAAGTTCTAAATAATGGGAAGGTTTGTAGCTGAGGAGATTGAGTGGACTGAATTCTAAACTACCGGCTTTTTTGACACTGTCTGTCCCTGTGTGGAAGCTTCTAGAATATTCACTGCTATCTTGTTAGCTGGTGCTGTGCAGCAATTACTTAAGATATTGAAAGTTGAAGGCACTTACGATAGTTTAGTTAAATTATTATATTCTGTTTCCAGAGACATAAGCCACGACACAATATATTTTAAACTATGCATTGCTGCTGTTTTTGTTTATACAGAAATTTAAAACATCTGGGAGGTTTTGTTTTATTTTTTTAAAAAACCCCTAACCCATATGGACAACCCAAACTGTTTTTACTGCCAAAGGGAGAAGACAAGATGGTGCCCACAGATTCAAGCTGGTGAAGGGGCAGCATCCTTCATCATGCCCAAGGACAGAAGGACAGCATGATTAGGAGATTCAAGGAGAACAGTGGTGACTGGAGCCCATTGGGACTAGTGGAATAGAAGACAGGGGGCCTGATGGTATTAGACAGTCTCAGGGGCACCAGGCAGTACAACCTGGAAGTAGTGTTGTCCCAAGTCATGTTGCTGTTTGACTGACATGCTGCAAGTGGTGCCCCCATCTCTCTGAGTCAAGGTTCAAACATTTGTTGACCACCATGTCCAATCCTACAAGCACCTTGCCCTCCCACAGGCAATAATCCCCCCCCCATAATACATTAGATGAATTTGTTGACTTATCATGCTGGTCATCTTCATCTGATAGAGGCAGCCTTACTCTCCCTAACGATGGAGATGGGAGAGAAATTAAATTAACTTTGCTTTTAAAGGTGATCTTACCTAATCCACACTTTCCAGAATAATGCACAATGTGAAAAACAGGTACCCTTCACTGCAAGTTTCCCCCTATCCTTAACCAGCAAGGTTATTTATTTATTTATTTACAGGCAAAACTTGCTCTCCTTTGCTTTCCTTCAAGGTTAGCACGGGGTGGGGTGGGGAGAAGGCAACCCCCCCCTTCCCCCCTTACTTCCCCTTAGTGCCAGACATAATCTGATTTTTGTCTTGGAATTGGGAGAAAATGATGAAAACTTCTTAAAATGGTAATAGCAGCTTAAAGGAGAAAATAATATGTAATAATAGGGTTGAGAAAAGAAGAACACAGCTGGAGCGTAAGCGCTTTAGAAATATAATCTATAGACTCACGTAGCATAAGCAGATCTTAATTAAAATAGTGGCCATTGTAAAGGCTTTCCTCCACCACACACACACACACACACACACACACACACACACAAACACACAATACAACACCTGCTGAAGAATGCATATTTGCTGCTTCTGAGTTTTTATGCAATGATGCAAGCCTTTTCTTAAGGACAGGGCTTTTTTTTTTAATTCTCAAAGTCTATTTTAGTAATGGGGTTCTCAAAGCTTGTCTTAACTAAGCCTGCTACAGTTCACACTGGCCAGAGCTTTTCCAATGGATACTGAGAATAGATTTGCATGTACTTAGGATATAAATTACCTCCCCCAGCTACCTGAATTTTAAAAATAAAAGGAAGAAGTCTGAACGTTGCAGTTTCCCATTTCACAGAACACAAGCTTCCTCCCTCCAGAGAATTATGGATGAAATGGCCCTCATAATTGGCCCATCCATGAATTTTAGAAACAACTGTTGATCCAGTTTTAGTGTTGTTGAATCTTATTTTAAGTTTGTTGTGGGAAGCCATGCATTTGCTCCTTCCCCTTCCAGTAGGATTGCTGCCTTTGGTAGGGAAAAATAAAGGACAGGTTGGACAAAATATGGGACAAGTCAAGGGAGGAACTGGGGGGCTAAAATTACCTTCCTTGGTGCAGAAATGATATGAAAGCAATCCATTACAAAGGCACATAGGGTTTACACTGGTATATTTAATGAAAATGACAGCAAAAGCACTAAGACCCACCCACCTTTGCCCATGCAAACTCCATCTCTCTCACTTTCTGACTCTAAGTCTCTGTCTCCAACCCACTCGACTCAATTTGCCCCGCTCTCCACCAGGACTGTGCAAACCCCTTCTCTCGCTCTCCAATTCTGCCCCCTCTGCCCCCTGCCAGCGCAAAACCTGAGGCTCCACTCTAGCAGACTCGTACACTGCAAATCCTCTCTCTTGCATTATGCAACCCATCACCTGCCCATAGAAAAACTCTCTTTCTCAAACTCCTCCTTCCAGCACCACCCCATCCTCTGCCTGCATCCCACGATAACTCTTGCTCTCACTGAAGTTAGCTGAGCCAAGACTGATGTTAATTCTCCCAAAAGGGGGCTTGCATGGGCAGGAACAGAGAGGGTTGACTTAGGTTGCATATTAAGCTCAAGTTATGAGAGCCAGTGTGGTGTAGTGGTTAAGAGCGATAGACTCGTAATCTGGGGAACCGGGTTCGCGTCTCCGCTCCTCCACATGAAGCTGCTGGGTGACCTTGGGCCAGTCACACTTCTCTGAAGTCTCTCAGCCCCACTCACCTCACACAATGTTTGTTGTGGGGGAGGAAGGGAAAGGAGAATGTTAGCCGCTTTGAGACTCCTTAGGGTAGTGATAAAGCGGGATATCAAATCCAAACTCTTCTTATGTAACCCAGCACAGAATACCATTTTCTAAGATGTTTTCTCTCTGCAAAATTTAGGGCTTATCTAGACTTCCATCTGTGCCGCAATTTTAAGGTTTTCTTGTGTGGGGGAGGTCCTATTACCACTTAATTGGAACAAAAGGCAATAGGGCTTTCCACAGATCACTGTTTGTTCTGATTCAGTGGTAAACAGCGAGTTTTCCCTGGTAAAGTGGCAGGTCAAAAATGAAACAAAATGCAAAAACACTCAGACCAGTGTTTCCAATCATGGACCCCTGCCTACAAATCACAGGGCAGATATAATAATTTGTAGCAATAATTTTATTATTTATAACCTGCTCATGTGCCTGGGTTTCCCTCGCCTCTCTGGGTGGTTTCCAGCACATATAAAAACATAACAAAATGTCAAACATTTAAAACTTCCTGATACAGGTTGAGCCCTTAGGCAGAGCAGCAGAAGCAGCCCTACTGCTGAACCACTTTTGGATCTGGTGTAACTTTACACCAGCTTGAACTTGCACTTGTTTGTTCTACACCAGCTCTTTGTCTGTAGGATTGCTCCCTTTTTCACTTCAGTGTTACGCTGCTCATACAAGCAGCTCAAGTCAACATGCTTGTTGAGGCGGATTGCTGTGGTTACTGAAACACATTGGGTCAGTTTTAATTTCCCTAGAAATATTCTGCACCAGAGGTAGCCATTGCAGCGTCCTCCATATGTTGCGTGTCGAGGTCCCCAAGACACCCCCAAAGAAAAACACAATTGACACTTAATTTTTGTTTAAGGTTTTTGGCATAATTTTGGCCACAACTTTATTCAAATTACAGCAATGTGAGTGGTTGCTTAGGCATTGGTAGCACTAACTGATCCCGCACGGGGACAGCTCTGACATTCGCACCCCACGTGAAGTCAGAAAGGGTAAGTCACCTGGGGAGAGAGATGGGACTGGGAACCATGCCTCACCTCTCCCCAGAATGCTCCCAGGGGCTTGCGTGGCCCTAGCCCCTTGCCAGGGGGTTTCGGACAAAAGCATGGGGAGCCCCTGGGTTCCTTTAACAGAAAATCCTTGAAGCAGCAGCAGCATTTTGGAGGGGCAGGCACAGCCAAATCCATACCCCTCCACCAACCAATTCCCAGACCAATGCCTAACCGCAACCTTACAAGTTGTGACGATTTGCTATGCAGTAGGCAAAAACCAAATGGCACACGCTAATCAGCCAAATGGACAAAATTCCTACTGGGCCCCTGCCCCAAAGCAGACGACCCCATGACAGGCATAGCAAGGTCAAGCAAACAGCCTAAAATTAGGGAAGGGAGGGCGTGTGATCCGAAGCACTTAGCAAAAAGAGGAAGTTCGTCGCTGCGTGCAGAGTATTTAACAAATATGGCTGTCAATCAACAAATGGCAACATATAAATCTCCCCAGTGACAGCCCGCCCCTGCTTAAAGATGGCCAAACGCTTTTGCCCAGCAACAGTGAGGTGTCTTGTCATCCCCAACCGCAACCCGTGCTCTCCATGAGGGAGAACACGCTTTATTAGACTACAGCTCCAATCACTCCTAGCTATAGGCCATGCACAAGGCTACCCCTGCTCTGAACAGAAGCAGGTGTAAACATTTGAATCAAGTGCAGCATCAGAAAGTGTGTTTGTCCAAGTGTTCAGTAATTTACAGGTCACCTCTTGACAAATAAGTCTGCAGCATGAAATTCAGGGCTCGACAACACTTCCTTTTGTGCTGCCCTTTCTAGGCACAGGTATGGGATATCCAGGTTCGTGTCTGAGCGGTTTTTGTTTTGCCTGGGAAAACCCACATTCTATCACTGAATTGGAGCAAATGGTAAGCCATGAAAAACATGATTACTGTTTGTTCTGATTTCCCAGGGCAAACAGCAGAATGAAACAAACAAACACCACCCAGACACAGACCTGGAAATTCCAGACCTGTGCCTAGAAACATGGCACAAAAGGATGCGCCCACAATCACAATTGTTGGAATTCATTCCCTTTTGTTCTGTGGAACGATGGTCTCAGAGATGAAAGGTAAAGTAGGATCACTTGGTTACAGTTGCTGGCCAGAGAATGAAAGACAAATAGAAGGTTACCCCTCTCACTCTCAGGAATTCTCAGCGTGAGAAAGATCAGCATGGTCTCAACTATTGGCCATTCTCCCTCCCAGCCTGAAAGTAAACACAGCTGGCCTTCTCAATTGACAACATGGCTCGGTGTTCCTGTAATTACCAAAGGAACTGTCTGCAGACATATTGTAAAACAGTCATCTCAATCCAGCTGGTTTAGGATGTGACCGTGGAATTTAGCACAACAGCAAGCTCTATGCTTCTGAAGCAACAACAAACAGAAAAACCCTTGGAGGGCTATCAGTGCAACAACGAAGAATATCAAACAGGCAATAGTTACAATTATTTATTGGTTATTTAGATTTTATATCCCAAATTTCTTCACAGGAGCTCAAGATTCACCGAGGATAAGGCTATCAACAGCTACCAGTCATGATGGCTGTATTCTACTTCCACTATTGAATAGCAGTTGCTTGGAACCACATGTGGGAAGGGTACCGTTGCACTCAGGACCTTTTCCCAGGCTTGTTATGGACATACTGGCTGCCCCCTGTGAGAACAGCATGCTGGACTAGATGGACCATTGGCATGATCGAGCAAGGCTCTTCTTAAATTCTTGAGATGTCATACATGTTACTCTCCTCTTTCAGTTTATCCACACAGCTATCTATCCTACATGGTGGGTTAGGCTGAAAGATCGTTATTGTATGGTCACCCCAGTGAGCTTCATGGCTGAGAGGCGATTTGAACCTGGTCTCCATAGCTGTCAACTTTTCCCTTTTCTTGTGAGGAATCCTATTCAGAATAAGGGAATTTCCCTTAAAAAGGGGGAAACGTTGACAGCTATGCTGGTCTCCATGGTCTGACTTCATGCAGGAAACCTTCCTCTGCTGGTAGAACACCCCCTGAAAGTTAACTGTGCAGATATCTCAGCTGCACGATCGTTTCTCAATTATTTTGCGTAGGAGTTGCAGCATGTAAGGGACACAGAGCTAAACTACTTAACTTTATTGCTACAAATAGCCAATCCAAATGTGCATGATTAGTCTGCTTCTGCTAACTCTCGGAATTCCTGTTTGATTCCCTCCATCCATAATAGTCAGGTAAACGTCTGCCAAATTAAATGTAACTGCCAGTTCTTTATGATGTGGGAAAAATCAAAGCAAATAAGCCAGTCTCTGCTTTCTTTTATCAGTTTGTCAATAATTACATTCCATGCTTAGCCATTTAATCACTCATCGCCTAGTCTGAAAAGGAAGAGGGATATTTAGAATTTTCTTTCCACCCCCCCTCCCAGTACTTTGTCTTATTTATCATCTGGATAAAATACCCCTGAGCTGAAGTGAATGTGTGGTGTGAATAAATGCCAGGAAATAGACCTTTTAAAAGACCTTTTAAAAGACCTATACTGGCAAAGCATGGTGTGTGTTCAAAATCATTTTACTGGGGGAGGAGGAGGAACATGGGCACTTTCTAGAAGTTGTAATTGAGAGGGGCTACAACAGGGGTGGGAACTTCAAGTCCAGGGGCCAAATGTGGCCCTCCAGTTCACTATACCTGGCCCCTGGAACTCTCCAGAGGCCATGTCCCTCTTCCCAGGCTACACTTCTTGCTGACTTTGCTTCATTTCCTAAGTGTTTTTGCCTGGCTGGAATATGTTATTGAACTCTGATAATACCTCTTGCTTATTTGGATAGAAGATAGAGGGAGGTGTGAGAGGGTGTGTAGAAACTAACATATGGTACAAAGGTAAAATTCACATTTATTGCTCCTTTGCTCCTTATTACTTTTGGTCACACTCACTGCTGGCTTGTGGCCCTCAGATGGGGAGCCACCACAGAAAAGTCCTGTTCTCATGTTGCCACCCTCCAAAGTTCTTCGGGGTGGGGGCATAGGAGATATTACAATAACTGCATGGCATTAATTAAGGCTGGCCAATAACAAGGCCAGTCCAAGACATTTCAGCACCTGAGGTGGACCCCCAAAATTGCACCCCCCCCCTAGGGAAGAAGGAGTGAGGGAAGATCTACATCAAGAACAAGGGGAGAAGATTGACATTGGGATCTGCTGTCCTGGTGGATCCTGCTGCCCGAGGTGGTCACCTCACTTGGACTCATAGGTGAGCCAACCCTGGCCAATAATTCATCCATGATGTTCTGTATTTCTCACCACGACCACTGTTGGCATCTAATATGGAAAATCAGGGCATAAGGCAAGTTCCATTAGCCATTATAGTGGGGAAAGGGAAGAGACATGGTGCCCATTTTGAAAGAGGGACATATATTTACTGTAATGTCTAGTTTGAGCTTCATTTGAGGGTGTGGGAGAAATCCAGATTATGTATTTTGCAAGGTTGCTGAATTCCCCTAGAAAGGAGTATATCTTCTTGTTGTTGAATCTGCAATGTTGTAGAATGGCAGTTCATGCATTTTGGGAATGCTGGGCAAGGCAAGGAGCCCAATAGAATGAGGAGCCAGACGTCCAAAACAGCAGGTAGAACCCACTCATTATAGTGTTGTCCCTGCCCCCCTTTCTGAGGTGTAGAAAAGCAACACTGAGAATAAGCAGGAGGATGCTCACAGGCTTGTCTAGCTGTAAGGAAGAAGGTGTGCATGTGAAGTCTGGCTGAGTTGGGGGGCAGCACCCCATTTGCTGGGGCCAGCCCCCCATGAAGTGGCAGAATCCCGCAGTGAAATCTTGCTGGAAGAAGTGGCTGCCACATGATTCCAGTAAGTGATGCTTCTGCAGGGATGGAATGGTGGCAGCGGGGCACCTTCCCATTTTGCTTCAGGCAGTGAAATGGGATGAGCCGCCCCTGCCATTGGCTGTAATGGGCCAGTGTAGCTTTATCTGCAAAGGTTGCTGGGCACTCAATTCCAGCTTAGAAAATCTCCTGTGACCAGGGTGCAAGAATCAAATCCATACTCCGGGCCTGGCCAGTTATCTGCAGAACTAACACTGCACTCATTCACTGCACATCCAAATTCAAAATACTAACTCATCCTTCAAATGAATGGATATAACAAGAAATAGATTTCTTCCAAACATACTAGGTTGAATATGTTAGCTTTCTACATGTCTAGAGAGCCCTTCCCCACAATAAAGCATAAGGAGAGCCTTGCTGATTAAGACAGAAAACATTTCTGTTTCCATTGTGGCCAACCATATATCACATGGAAGCCCACGGGCAGGACATGAGCATGTTAGTACCTTCCTGCTCATCTTCTCCAGCAACTGTGGTTCTGTCTGCACTAAAGCAGCATCATTGAACTATCATGGTTTCTAACAAAGAACCCTGGGAACTGTAGTTTGCTAAGGGTGCTGAGAGTTGTTAGGAGACACATATTCACCCTGGAAAGTTCTGAGAGTTCCCTGTTAAAGCACTTTGGGAATTGTAGCTCTGTGATACATTTTCCTCTCAATATGCAAGTTTTTAAACACATTTCAACCAAGATCAACATTGGAACATGCTGTAAAGCATGAAGAGAGTTGGTGGACTGAATCACAATCTGCACATTCCCCCAAGAGGCATGCGAGTGTGTAGCAATGGAATCCCCATAGGTAAAATTCCCACACCGTCCCTGCATGCAATCATCACTTGCAGGAAAGGCAAACCTCAGGAAGCTCCCATCGTAGGGAAACATGACCTCTTCATTGCTGGTCTTTAAAAGGACCTGTAATATATTTGTATTCCAGTCTGCATTGGATTAATAACATGCTAAGCTTTAATCTTGACTCTTGAGAGTCCCATGGACTGCAAGAAGATCAAACCTATCCATTCTGAAGGAAATCAGCCCTGAGTGCTCACTGGAAGGACAGATCCTGAAGCTGAGGCTCCAATACTTTGGCCACCTCATGAGAAGAGAAGACTCCCTGGAAAAGACCCTGATGTTGGGAAAGATGGAGGGCACAAGGAGAAGGGGACAACAGAGGATGAGATGGTTGGATAGTGTTATCGAAGGTACCAGCATGAGTTTGACCAAACTGCGGGAGGCAGTGGAAGACAGAAGTGCCTGGCGTGCTCTGGTCCATGGGGTCACGAAGAGTCGGACATGACTAAACAACTAAACAACAACAACATCACTAATTTTAATGTGCTCTGCTCTGCTGTAATGTGTTTATCCTAGTTAATATCTGTATTGGACTTGAACTGATTTTATATATTTATGTTGCTGGCTCTATTTCTGTTTTAAATTGTTTTTATATATGGATTTTAAAAACTGCTTTATATATATATGCAATTGTTCTCTCTATATTTTTATGGCACTGTGTAAATCACTTTAGGGGGCTTAGTGGCAAACTGTCAATTAATGAATTGATTTATTGTTTTTTAAAAAAATTCTGCTACTTGAATGATGGTGGAGTTGATTTGTTGTGTTGTGTGTGTTTTAGAATGTTGAAGCTGAGGCTCCAATACTTTGGCCACCCCATGAGAAGAGAAGACTCCCTGGAAAAGACCCCGATGTTGGGAAAGATGGAGGGCACAAGGAGAAGGGGATGACAGAGGACAAGATGGTTGGACAGTGTTCTTGATGCTACTAACATGAGTTTGACCAAGCTGCAGGAGGCAGTGGAAAACATGAGTTCCTGGTGTGCTCTGGTCCATGAGGTCACGAAGAGTCAGACAAGACTAAATGACTAAACAACAACAACAACAAAAACCACCATGTGAGGGCAGTGCACTTTGGAAGGCATGTTGGAAATCTTTATATAAACAAATATACTGTGCCGTTCTTATGAATGAATAAACTGCTTCCCGGATTGTGGAAGAAAATACGGGTACATTCTGCGTGTGTGTGGTGGGGATTACCTTACTAGCTACTGCATGTATAAGCAAAATTGTGCAAAGCTGGAATGCCCCCAGAGCAGCATTGTATGGCCATCTCTACCTATCCAGAGCTGGCACTGAGCGGGTCATGTCTCTGCACACAAGGCGAACAGCTTTTAAAAGCCCGCATCTTGTTTACTAGGCTCTGGGAAGGTCACATGAGGGCTCCCAAGAAATCTTGCAAGATCTCAGGTGGTCCTTCCAGGTGTGTTTTCCCCACTCTCTCACTCTTTAGTTTTTTTTTTTTTGGGGGGGGGAGATTCTGTGCAACCCTGTAGAATTTAATCACCTAAGTTAATTCAGAGTAAGATGTGATCTACTTGTAGTTACTTTCAGAGAGACTCATACAAGTTCCCATCCCATCACTTAGGTAAGATTTGGTCCAATTTTGATCAAGGTTTTGACATGGCTGGCCCTTTCAATGTACTATTTTGCTGAGTTAAATCACTCCAGCCCAAGTTGTTGGTACTGGCACATGTTGTCCCCATCTCCACAGCAGTGTGAGGTTCCAGTTGTTCCAGGAGTGCTTTACCCACCAGGGTCTATATTTCTTTGGGAAGCGGAAACTGTGGTGTCCTTATGATATATGGTTTATTTACACATATATAGAATCTGAGGAGGGGTCCACAGCATTGATACCCCATTCTTTCAGAGCCACAGCAGACTTAAGACTTAAGCAGACCCCAACCATTGTTCTCAAATGTTGCTCTTTGCCTCTGCTCTCTAGCCCACTGCTTCCTAACTCTGTTGCTTCACTCCTAACACTCTGCACTGAGCTTCTGCCCTCCTCCCCTTCTCTAAGCTATTGGGACTCGACTTCTTTGACCTTCATGGCAAGTTTCTTTGATTCCTGGTACCAGATAGTTCAACTCTATGATCCTATGATACTGCTAACAACCCATTACCCCAGGCTAACACCTCATGCAGCAGGCCAGTCCTGACTTAATTAGCTGTGACACTTGGCTTAATTAAAGGATTAGCAGGGTCTAGCAAAGCTCAAATACACACTTGGGTCTATCCTAAATACACATGAGTCTGGCTTTAATTTCCTGGCTTTAAAACTCCAAACCAAAATTAAATTCTACCACTAGCTTAATCTGGAATTTAGGGTGTCTTGACCCCAAGATTTATAACAATACATTCCTAGGAGAGGGGGCACTTGTCTGTTCTTCCTTTTTAAAAACAACAACAAAACAAAACCATCTTTTTGGAGAGGAGCACTTTCAATCAGGGAAATAGCACTGTGGCCAGGGGCTTATTTTCCAAATGTTATGGCCTCTAGCTCCCACAGCTGCTCTAAGCAAAGAAGAAACAGATCAATAAATTCAATGGGGGTATCCCATCTCACGTCTGGTCTGACCCCAATTCACACATATAGAATTCCATATGTGCTTGTTGCATTCTGAAAGGGGTCAACATGCATTTATGAATCAGTCATTGGATATCTCAATTTCTTTGAACTGTTACTCATTAGACGGGGGGGGGAAAGAAGTAGCCAGTTTTGTTTTCTTCTTACAAAATACCTGGGGCTTATTACCTATCTCTTCCAAACATCAATAGCAAAACTCCCACTGATCTGGAGTCTTGGAGATACTAACTCCAGAGTAGTCTCATTAACTTCAAATGAGTTGCCTTGGAATTTGAGCCTATATTTCTTTAATAAATGCTTTGGAGATGCGAATCCTTGAAAAGTCTATTGATTTTGTTACCTTGTTTAGTTTGGAGTTATTTGAAATGCTCCATCCTAAGCTCATTAGAGTAGAAATGGATCAAGAAAACTCACTTAAACTTTCATATCAAAGGAAAAGGACGTGGAAATTTCCAAATGCTCCCAGCATTTGCTTCATTACCTTTCCTGTTCAGGTCAGCAGAAACTGAAACATTTTAACTGGTACTAAGCCCCAGAAGTCCCCAAGCCCAGCTTCAGAAATGTATATAGGAATTCCAGTACAAATGATTTCCAAGTGGAGAATAATCCAGGCCTCTTTTTTAAAAAAAGAAAGAATAATGAATAGATGTTTATTCACATGGACACCAAGTTAATACCATTTGGACGCATAACCTTCATGTAATTAAATGGAGGTTAAAGGTAGGAATGAATCATTTAAGATGTTGCAAATTATTGGTTTTTCATTTTCATTTTGAATACACAAAATGCAATAACAACAACAATGAAGAAAAAGATCAAAAATCAAAGCAAGAATGGAAAAGCAAAGAAAGGAAATATATGAGGAGACTGGAGGGAACAGTAGTACAGTGGACGCTAGGGTTGCGAACATGATCCGTGCGGGAGGCATGTTCGCAACCTGCGGCGCCGTGTCTGTGCACATGTGGGTTGCGATTCGGCGGTTCGGCACATGTGCAAAGCGCAAATTAGCGCTTCTGCGCATGCGTGAGTGCCGAAACGCGGAAGTAACCTGTTCCAGTACTTCCAGGTTTGGCGTGGTGCGCAACCCGAAAATGCGCAAACTGAAGTGTCTGTAACCCGAGGTATGACTGTATTCCAAAAGCAGCAGCATAATTCAAGGCAATTATTTCAATACACAATAGAAACATACCACTTGGGTCATTGTAAAACATTTACAGTGAAACCTGATTTCAAACAATAATAGTAGTTTCTTACTAGGTACATCATCAGTTACAGTGGAAGCTCGGTTTTCGAACGTAATCTGTTCCGCAAGACCGTTCAACTTCCGAAACATTTGAAAACTGAGGATCAAAGGGCTGGCTGCAAAGTCAAGGGGGTGTGTGTGTGTGAAAAACACGCTTTGGAAGCCGTTCGACATGGACATTTAAAAATAAATAAATCACTGAGGGCATTGCGACTGCTAAAAGCAAAACTATGTCTCCAGGCTTACCTTCTAAGGAAACAGCAGGGTGGGGAAAGGGTGGGTTGAGATATTTTTGGTGACTTAGGATGTTACCAGTCACAGTGTTTTGTGGGGGGCGGGGTGTTAACAAAATAAAAAGCTTGACTTTCCAGTGCTTTTTGCTGCGACTCTCTAAGGAGTAGTACATTTTAAAAGATCCGATGGAGTTATACAGAGGATTGTTTTATGTTCCTTCTACCAAGTACCACATTTTAGCCCATGCACCCAGGCCCTAGGACCATAAAGCTTCTGATCTCCAACACCTCTCATTTACATGTTAAGATCTGCAACTGCTTGCAAGTTTCCCACAGGCATCTGGGTGGCCACTGATAACAGGATGTTGGACTACATGGGCCATTGTTCCGATCTTCTCAAGTCCTAGTAGACATCTCAAAGACTGCTGCGAATAAATGGCATATTAATGGCAGTACTTAGGTGTTCTAACTGGGTTATCTACACTAATACTTAATTTGTTTAAAATTGTTTTTAAAGGGGCGCAACAGTGTCCCTCTAGTTAGAGCTAATAACTTAAATCCTGGCATATATTGTCTTCCTGATAAGGATAAAAATGTGCCGAATTTCAAATTTCCAGTAAAAATTGCCACAGGCACAGCAAGTTAAATAGTGCTGAAAATTGGCCATTGAAACCTTTTAATGTGTTTTTTAAAATACAGGCATATCATATATTACTTTCCGATTTTGGGAGGAAACTACTGATGCACATTATTCAGACTTGTCAAGGAAGAAACATGGCTCATTGGCTTGGTGAAGTTCTGAACAGTGCTTCAAAAGTTATTAAGGCTGTCCCACCCCATCACACCCTATGGCAGCAATCACTGGTAAAATAACTATGGTGTGTGCACATTTCATAGAATCATAGAATATAGAATACAATCATAGAATCATAGAGTTGGAAGAGACCACAAGGGCCATCGAGTCCAACCCCCTGCCAAGCAGGAAACACCATCAGAGCACTCCTGACATATGGTTGTCAAGCCTCTGCTTAAAGACCTCCAAAGAAGGAGACTCCACCACACTCCTTGGCAGCAAATTCCACTGTCGAACAGCTCTTACTGTCAGGAAGTTCTTCCTAATGTTTAGGTGGAATCTTCTTTCTTGTAGTTTGGAACCATTGCTCCGTGTCCGCTTCTCTGGAGCAGCAGAAAACAACCTTTCTCCCTCCTCTATGTGACATCCTTTTATATATTTGAACATGGCTATCATATCACCCCTTAGCCTCCTCTTCTCCAGGCTAAACATGCCCAGCTCCCTTAGCCGTTCCTCATAAGGCATCGTTTCCAGGCCTTTGACCATTTTGGTTGCCCTCCACTGGACACGTTCCAGTTTGTCAGTGTCCTTCTTGAACTGTGGTGCCCAGAACTGGACACAGTACTCCAGGTGAGGTCTGACCAGAGCAGAATACAGTGGCACTATTACTTCCCTTGATCTAGATGCTATACTCCTATTGATGCAGCCCAGAATTGCATTGGCTTTTTTAGCTGCCGCGTCACACTGTTGGCTCATGTCAAGTTTGTGGTCAACCAAGACTCCTAGATCCTTTTCACATGTACTGCTCTCAAGCCAGCTGTCACCCATCTTGTATTTGTGCCTCTCATTTTTTTTGCCCAAGTGCAATACTTTACATTTCTCCCTGTTAAAATTCATCTTGTTTGTTTTGGCCCAGTTCTCTAATCTAATTTCAATTTTGGATATGAAAATTTGCTGGGACTTCAATGTTTGCAGAAGGAGCCACCTGCTGGGTGCTATGCGCAATGTTCATTCCTTTAGTTATGGAATATGACAGTGCAATAAAATGATTTGACCTTCTTGGGGCCTATGGCCACATCTGGAAGCCTGAGCAACTGTTGTATGAACAAACCCTGCAACTATTCAGAGAGCCACTTGCAACCCCCCACACACCCTGCCCCTCACTGAGGCAACATCACTAATGCAATGCAGTAAGGCTGAGATACTACATTAGGCAATGTGTGTTGTGCATTGGCCTTACCTCCCAGTTTCCTGGAGTTTTGTGAAGCTTGAACCAACTGGGAATAACCTAACCCTGATTTCAAACCAGCAGATATATATATTTTTAAACACTTATATTTATCTGGACATCTAAGAACGATATTTTCTGTTCGTGATTTTAAACAAGTTAGGCCTAGCTTAATCAAGAAAAATATCAGGGTACCTGAGTTTCGGCTTAGCTCTCAAAGAAATTTACAGCATCCAGTTATTTTCAACAGAGGATCCACAAATGTCAAACCCTTTTTCAGTTCATTCTTGCAAAACCCAAAGATATGCTAGAATTCCCCAATGCCTTATGCACAGTGTTGATACATAAAAGGCTCTGCTTTGTCATCTATATTTTCTTTTACAGAGACCCTTAAATGTTTCAGACCAGAAGACAGAAATATTGTGCTCATTGACCTTTTCTATTCTATATTGCTTCATTTTCTTGCGGAGAATATAAACTCCTTTCAATGCCTGAAATCCAAACCTTGCCTTCAGAAGCAGAATCTGCAGCAACTGATTCCACAACAAATAAAAGACAGTCTCAGTTCTGCAAAAGAATATAGAAAATACGAAGGACGCTTTCTCAAAGGGGTACAGTTGTGAAATGTGAAATGTGAAGAGCAATTAAGCCTAGCGCTTTTGAAATCATTGTGTGCAATGTGGTGGTACAATGGAAACAAACTTTTGTGTACCACATCCCAAGTGATTAGCAGCAGTTCTACTCTTGCCCCTCTTTCATTAGAAGAGGCACCCCCATATCCCACTGTTTAACCCATCCTGCCAGCTACGGCTGTAAGCAGCAAAGAGGCACAAACTTAACTCGCAGAAGGAATAGAATAAGGCTCAGATGCTTCAAAAGGCAGTAGAGAACTAGGAAAATGGGGGCCGTCTTCATCCTCTCCATTTAGTATAAAGGTAAAGGTAAAGGGACCCCTGACCATTAGGTCCAGTTGTGACTGACTCTGGGGTTGCGGCGCTCATCTCGCTTTACTGGCCGAGGGAGCCAGCGTATAGCTTCTGGGTCATGTGGCCAGCATGACTAAGCCACTTCTGGCGAACCAGAGCAGTGCACGGAAACGCCGTTTACCTTCCCGCCGGAGCGGTACCTATTTATCTACTTGCACTTTGAGGTGCTTTCGAACTGCTAGGTTGGCAGGAGCTGGGACCGAACAATGGGCGCTCACTCCGTCATGGGGATTCAAACCGCCAACCTTCTGATCGGCAAGTCCTAGGCTCTGTGGTTTAACCCACAGCGCCACCCGCATCCATTTAGTATAGGCAGGGCTTTTTTTCTAATTAAAATAACTTCATGGTGAGTACCGGCATCCTTTTTTCCCAGAAGAAAAGTGCTGAGTGTAGGTACACGGAAGAGGGTAAGTTGTAAACAAGCACATTTTGTGATGTTGCAAAATGTCAATCCTGCTTAGGAATGGATAAATCTGTTACTTTTCAGTCTCCTTTCCCCCTCCTTTCCCCACTCTTAAATTCAATTATTCACATTTCTGCAACAATTTTTTAAAAAACCCTGTGTTTTTTTTTTCAGTACAGTCAAACCTCGGTTCCCGAGTGGCTCTGTTTTGGAACATTTTGGCTCCCGAACACCGAAAACCCAGAAGTAAATGCTCCAGTTTTCAAACGTTTTTCGGAAGCCAAACGTCTGACACTGCTTCTGCTTGAGTGCAGGAAGCTCTTGCAACCAACTGGAAGCCACACCTCGGTTATCGAACGTTTCGGAAGCTGAACAGTCTTCCAGAACGGATTACTTTCAACAACCGATGTTTGACTGTACAGTGATACCTCGGGTTACAGAAGCTTCAGGTTACAGACTCCACTAACCCAGAAATAGTACCTCGGGTTAAGAACTTTGCTTCAGGATGAGAACAGAAATTGTGCTCCGGCAGCGCGGCGGCAGTGGGAGGCCCCATTAGCTAAAGTCGTACCTCAGGTTAAGAACAGTTTCAGGTTAAGAACGGAGCTCCAGAAAGAATTAAGTTCTTAACCCAAGGTACCACTGTATTCTGGTGTGACTTACTCCAAACAAAGACATCTTTGCATGCAGTTTTCACAAATATAAACATTTTTGCAAGCAGTTTCCCATGATATCTCCTGAAAGCATCTTTGTATGTTATTTTCACTAATCTAAGCATATACATGCAGACTTTACCCTAATATGTGCATTTTTGCAGGCATCACTTGGCTGGCGGATTGCTAAAATATGAAAAGCATGAATTTGAATGGATCCATTTTGGTGCTTCTGTTGTTTCAAGAAGTGTGAGTTTGCTTAAGTTCACCTTTAAGAATGATCTAAATTGAATTGTACCCTCCATTTCTATTTCTGATTATGGAGTGCAACTGTTAAAGCAGTAGCCTTAGCTTCTAACCTCCTGGCTGTGGAATGTTCTCTATAGGGACTCTTGCCATCATTGACACTGAGTATTCTTTAGGTGCCAGGCCACCTATACCTAGGCCATTAACTAGTATATGGTCTGTTAAAGCTGAGTGGGGGTGGGTGGGGTTCTTATTACGATTTATTATTCTGTCTGTTATTTTGCTTTTTTATGTTTTGCTTTTTTATGCTGTACACCAGCATCTTTTGATATAAATTGAAAATAATAATAATAATAACAATAGTAATTACGTGAACCAATTCGAGGAAGCCTTTTTGTTGGTCTTCAGCCAGCTGATTTTAAAAAATAATTGTGTGTGAGCGAGGGGGGGGGAGGGAGATCAAAGGATCAATTTCCTGGGGGAATGGGAAGGCTTCTAATATACTTCATGGATGCTGAGAATCTTGTCCTGCCTGCTAACTCCGCACCACCACATCCAAAAGTAAATACTGAAATGTTCTCCTTCGATATTTCACAGGCAACTCTGTGGGCTGTTTTCTCACATCTAATTGGGCTAGGCTAAATATTTCAAACACAGCCGTTGAATGGGCCAAAATTTGTTTTTGAGCATCAGGGCTCTTCCATCATTATGGATGAGACAAAAATCACGTGTATAGCAGCACAAAGATTTGTTTTAATCCATCTAAGACATTCATCTTGTTATCTCAGCATGCCCTGCATGAGCCCATATATCGTTCCTTGAACCATCTGTGCATCTTGCAGTTAGCATAGAAAATCATAATTACTCAAGCTTTAATATAATTTTAGGTGTCCTCATAATTAGGGATCCCGCATTATGCTGGTAAGGATCAGAGACGTATTGAATGTCTGTGTAGGTGTCACTTAAGTTCCTGTGGGCGTTCTATTAAATAAATTAACTGGTGTTGCTGCTGAAGTTAGCAACCCCACCCACCTACACATATGGAAATTGGATTGCACATTGATTACTGATGCATGTTCTTAGTCCATAATAAATCACTAGGTTGGGCTGGGTGGGTTTAAACTGCCCCTTATGGCCTGGACATATTAGTTCAAAGGGAGTTGACTCATTACACTTTTCTGGGTGGTAGGAAGATCTGAGGCTGGTTAATTTACATTGTTTGTTTTCTCATAGTGAGATAATGCACGGAAAAGAACAACAACAACAACAACAAAAATATTTTATTTGCAATACACAAGTAGAGCCTATTTTGAGAAGGTAGATCCTGTTGCAGGTAGGACATACAACCAATCCTGCAAAGGGCAGTGCTTGTGTGAAAACATAATAAACACAGGTGTGATTTTGTTTAGCACACATTCTTGTTCCTAGCGGCCACATTCTACACTAGCTGTAGTCTTAAAAGGCAGCCCAATGAACTATTACAAAACTCCTATATCTGCTCTGATTCAATTTTGTTTTGCATAGTACATTATCAATTGTTTAAAACAGTACCATTAGACTGTCTACCATCGTTGTCCTTTTAGCATTATAACTTGTTGATTAACTGATTACTTGTAAAAACTAGAGGCCCAGGTGTTAAGTTGTGGGTAAACATATCAGACGACACAGTGATTCTTCAAACAGCTCTTGTTTATTCACAGGCCAGAACAGAACTGATCTGACTGAAGGGCTCAGTCAGCTCCAGTACAACGTAACTGTAACAATTTTCTAAAACTGTCCAATCACTGAACGTCACTTTCGATCCCTTATTTGCACAACTATCTACAGTATCCCCCTGCTGGCCCAGGGTGAGAACTTCAGTACATAACACCAGGAAACAGTTGTGGCCTGTAGTTCAGGAAGAGAAGTGAGGCAGGGCTTCTGAGCTTGCCAATATCACCATATCATTGTTGACACCTCTTTTTCCTCCCCAGAGGGCAGACCCGCCTTTGTGTGGAGAGAGAGGAGTAAAAGTAAAGTAAAGCGTTGTGTAGCCTTCCTTGTTGATATCTCGTACTATAGAGATATAGAGTCATACTATAGAGAGAGATAGAGTCAAACTGAATAGAGTTAAATATGAGCTGAAAGTCTGCTATACCTTTCTTGAATGCATTTGGTGTTTTAGTTCAAAACAGTTTGCAAAATTCCTTTCTACACCTAATTCCGTTCTCTTTTGAACAGTTTCTTCTATTGTTCTCCATGAGTATTTGATAAGCTGAAATATCAAGCCAACTTGCAAATAACATGCCATGTTTATGGCGCAGATTTAGTTGGTCACATGGTCACTTCACCATAGCTGATGACTCAAGGAAGAGGTGATCTGAGATCCAGGGTTAGCCTTTGTGCAGGCACGTTGATAGGACTTAACATTAAGTTTACATAAACTTGCAGCCTTGGCCTCACTGTGTAGTATGCCTGGGCAATATATTGCCCAGGACCGGTATGAGGAGCAGACAGCGATGTCGGTTTCACTCAGCGGTATATCGCTGGTGAAACCGCCACCGTTCCTGAGTCCCTCTGCTAGCAGCATCTGCTGGAGGGAGTCAAGAGTTCCTTCCTCCAGTGGGCGCTGCTAGCAGAGGAATTTAGGAGCAATGTCAGTTTCACCAGTGATATATCACTGAGTGAAACTGCTCTCCCACTCTGCCCTGATACGACGGAGAGGGAGAAACAAGCTGTATCGGTGAGGTGCCAATATAGCTTGTTCCTCCCTCTGCATCTTTGAATTGGTTGACTGTGGAGTGTGCAGCTGCCCTTGCCTCAGTCAAGCAGTTAAAGGAGCCCCCAGCCCAGCACTGGCTCCCGCAAGCTGGCAAGGGGATGGGGGCTCTGTGAAACTGCTCAGCCAAGGAGAGTATGGTTGCTGCTCCCCACAGTGAGCAGTTAAAGGAGCTCCGATGCTCCACCTACTCACGCGAGAGCATCAGGGCTATCTCAGCACGGGGGCAGGGACCTTCCCTCCCCCCAGCTGAGTGGCATAAACAAGCTGCGTTGTCCCAGCCTGTGAGTCTGGGTGAAACTGCCTCAGCTCTCGAGGTGAGAGCTGGGACAGTTCCACCTGGTGTTTCACGGGCAGAGGCCAATGGATATTGTTTTTTCAACATCATGGTATATCACCATACAGCGATGTTTGTCTGGCAATACACCACAATGTTGAAAAACTGATGTCGCCCAGCTCCACTGTGTAGTGGAGAAATGTACAGGTACTTGGTAGGAAGTTTTACTATGGTTTCATTATGGTTATAATACCCATGGGACCAGTCAGTATATTGGGGTGCTTTGTTGGGGGCACAAAACCATCTTGTCCTCTTGAAATCACAGCTGGAAACTCACAGAAGGATGATAATGATGACAATTATTATAATTTTAGATTGGCACTAATTAAAGTTTGTGGTCTCGGAGGTCAAAAAATTCTTTTGGGACTCCTGATCCCAACCTTCCTCCCATAGAAGTTTCAAAGACCTTTGGGGACTTTCTTCCTCCTGGCTACTGTATTTTGCTGAGTTCTGCAGGGATTTGGCTGTTGTTTGGTTGAGTTTCTTCTGCTACATTTATTTCCTAGTCTCTGGTTTGGATTTCTGTACTGCTGCTGTTTTATTAATTCCATTGCAACCCCTTGCTTAGATACTCAGAAGTAAGCACCACTGCATTTTGTGTGGCTCATTCCAAGATAAGTCTGTGTAAGATCATGCTATTAGTTTTGGTTGGCTGTTTTATATATAAGGCTCTCCTGTTGTTCTCAGTATCCTGTTTTGTTAACTGCCTCATTGAGCATGTTGGCCCCAGAAGCCAGTATTTAAATATTTTACTAACAAACTCCCTGCTCTCTCTGCCTGGCCAAATACAAACTGCAAAGCAGTTTTTTGGGCCACCTGCACACCTTAGTCTCTGAACCCATGGTCAGATGACCCATTAAGGAAATATCTCCACCCAGGAGCAAGCAGTCAGAACAAGCAAAACTCTTTGATGCAGCAGGAGGTTCACATTTATGTTGCAATTATTTTGCTTATATAAGAAATCTGTACTGTCAAGTACTTGAAAGCGGGAACACCATTTAGGTGTCCCCACTGTGTTGCAGACCACAAAGTCCCTGGGTGAATTGAGGTATCTGGCTAGAAACTGCAGAAAAAGAAGAAAAAGAGGGAAATATCAATGCACAAACTGCACTCATTCCCCCTCCCCCACCCCAAAGTACTGCTGTGGGAAGGAAGGGTGATTTCTGAACCCGGCCCACAATCCCAAATACAACCTCTTTGGGCTGCTTGCAGCCCTGTTTTTTGTTTGCTTTGGATAACTTCAGCTGGTTCTATCACCTCCCTCCTTTCAGTAGCATTCTGTGCATAAGAAGCAGGCATAAAGCAAGAAGGCAGAAGTTAAGATAGTATAAAATTACACAAGATCTAAATTTCATTCAGCAATGAAGTTGCTGCTATTGCTCTGCCTTTGCAATGGTAAATGTAGGGTTGTCAGATCATGTGACTGAGCTGTATAGGCTTATGATGCAGCTTTTGTCCCCCTCACTTTGGTCACACCCCTTGAGTACTCATTTTGGGAATTAGACCCACCTCTGCTCAGACAGCTTCATCTCAGACAGATGAGATCCAACTTCCATGAGCAACTTCAAGGTCCCTTATTACCATTAGCACGTCCAAGTGCAAGTAGATAAATAGGTACCGCTCCGGCGGGAAGGTAAGCGGTGTTTCTGTGCGCTGCTCTGGTTCACCAGAAGTGGCTTAGTCATGCTGGCCACATGACCCGGAAGTTGTACCCCGGCTCCCTCAGCCAGTAAAGCGAGATGAGCACCGCAATCCCAGAGTCGGTCACGACTGGACCTAATGGTCAAGGGTCCCTTTACCTTTATCTGTACACCTGAGAAATTTGCAAGAGTAAGTTTAATCTCCTGTTGGAAGCTGCTCAGAGTGGCTGGGGAAACCCAGCCAAATGGGTGGGGTATAAGTAATAAATTATTATTATTATTATTATTATTATTATTATTATTATTATTATACTGATGGAATTTGTGGCAGTATACAGTTATTTTGTGCCATTTCCATGGGGGAACAGATGCACACATGTGGAAAGAGTGTGGGAGTAGCAGTGCTGTCCATTGATGTTAGTTGTTGTGTCGTACCACACCCACTAATGAGAATGAAATTTGTTGTGACAGGCCAGTGTGTTGGTCAGAAAGCCATAGTTCCATAATGCAGCTGGTACTGCAGTTAGAAAATGCTCTGGGAGTGCTAGCATTATAATCAGGAAAGCTAATGTGATATTCTCCACATACAAGTGCATTCTTAGATGGTACGTCTCTTCAAATAGAAGATTCCTTCAAATAGAAGTCTGTCTACTGACAACCCTTGGAATAGAGGGCTGTTCTCTGTAGAGCAGAACACAAGGTCACCCTGAAAAATAAGGATGCTTGGTGTGATGAACCCTAGTTGCATCAACATTATGAGAAAGGATATGTGGAAGGAGGGGAGAGGAAGCAAGTAGCTTCAATAGTATTAGTTTAGCCACCTAAAGCAGCAGATGCCAACTCGTTAATTAACTTATTTATACTGACATGAATTCATTACTGTTAATGCTCAGTGGCTTCTGGTTACTTCATAAATCTCTTATCAGAAGATAGTATTTAATGAATGATCAAATTTATTAACTCAGTTGAGAATATCGGTCTGCACCTTTCTTTTTGTATTGTTAACTCTCAGCCAGAAGTCAGTGGCAAGGCTATCTCAGTAGCTCAGCTGATGCTGCTACAGGTGAGAGAAATCTCCCAAAATTTAGGTTGTGCACTGGATTAGATCGAGACCTGATTCCTGAGCCAAACTGGGCATGTTCAGAGGGATTCGAGCATCAGACAAGTTGGGTACAGCCAGCCACAGATTTTGATGGGTCAGGACTGGTTGGCCTAAAGCAATCCATGGCTGTCAGGTACACACCATCAGGCAATGAAAGAGAAGCATCAGGCAGGAACACCCCGCAAAAGTTTGAGACCTACCCTGACCACTGGCTGCAACTTTTGGAGAAGGGCAGGAGCCCATTGTATGACTCTCCTTCCTTGCAAATTGCTTTCCTTCAGAGAAATCACTTGTACAGGATTGGTGCGTGTATGGAACAGGTGTTCAGCAGAAGCGAGGATCGAGCCTGGTGCAAGGTGCTCTCAGCTGTCAGAGATGCCTCTTGAAAAGAATCGACCACCCTGTTCTCAGTCAGGAGCCAGGGGTAGGGGGAAATGAAAGCATCTCTTTCCCTTCTCACAGTTGTATGTGTAATTAAGCTTTTAAAAAACTCTCGTTAAACATGAGTCCTGCTCCCTACCAAATTTGGTACCACATCTAGGACAGAGTTGGTGGTCCCCAGCTTGGCCCAGGGTGGGCTGAACTGATTCAAGACCCCACAGGTGGGGCCATGGGCTGGATGGAGAGGGCTGTGCACAATCCTGCCCTCTGTGTTCCTATTTTCCAGGGAAGTCCCTGATTTAGAGAACCTATCCTGGTTTGAGATTTGACCCCAGAATGTCCTGCTTTTCCTTAGGGTGTATCTATTTTCATCAAAGAAATGTGGGATGGTATGGAACTGGCAAGAAATAGATCAAGATCCTACAACCCGGATGAGAGGAAGAAAACCACATTAGGATGAGCAGAGCATTACATACATGCCGTGATTGTTATCTAAAGCCTCACTCAGGCCAATGCACATCTAATAAGAACAACAAGAGATCAGTTTACCAACCCTGCTAAAAAAACACCCCTGCAGTCTTTGTCTTTATAGTCAATAGGGAAGAGAGTTAATAGTGTTAGGGATGGTTGAATGTGTCAGTTCTCATTTTTCAAAACTTCCATTCATTTCATCCCATTTTCCATGCCAAATTGTGATTCCCCCCTTTAAAAGTCTTCATGAAAATTCATTCGTAATTGTATTTGTATGCCACCTTTCCATAGTTCACATCATGTTCAAGGAAGCTTACATCATTTAAAAAAACACCTAATTGCTAACACAATGAAAGTAATAATAAACAATAAATAAGTCAGCAAAAAGTACACCAATTGAACACTTTCTACATAAATCGTAAGATTGAGAATAGAGACAAAAAATTAATTTCAATAACAGCAACAACCACCACTCATCAACCCCCCACCCCAAACAACACCCCAGCCCAAGAGTTTGTTCAACAGCTTTTGTAGTTGGAGTCAGTCTGGGCCCTGCCCTTCCATGCCAGAAAAAGCCCTGCAAGACAAATCTTTCTCATAATATGTGCATTTTTGTATGCTGTTATGCTGAGTATACACATTTTTTCAAGCGATTTCCCTTCATATTCAATGAAGCAGAATACATCGATTTAAATTCATGAACATGACTAGGTTAGGCCCATTAATCTCAGTGGGTCTACCCTGAGTAAAACGTAGTTGATTACCACTCATAATGTATTTATGTATGTGAGCATTATTTTTAGTAATACATGCACATTTGGGGGTTGGATAATTACATTGCAAAAATAAATAAATGGCTCTTTATTCCTCCCCACCACATCATGCTGATTAACATCAGGAATAAGAAGCAGATAGTTCCTCTCTCCCCCTCCCCAAAGTAATCGTCTTCACTCCTTCAGTTTTAGAAATTTATATGCACCTTATAATTTACTCTTAGGAAGTCTTTGACTAAAATAAACTCAAACAAACTGAGAAATAAACACTTTCCCAGCTGTTTTCACTAATATAACCCTCTAAAAAATAAATCTGCCTCAGAGAGGATTTTGTCAACCTAGTATTTTTAGAAGCACCCAGTTTGGTTGCACTGCTCAGTATCCTTTCAAATGGGCACAGACAGCTAGCCAGGGAAAGGGAAGAGATTGCTTAATTCAGGGCTCACACGTCAAAGTAATGAAGGGTTTAACTTGCACTGCCTGCTCATAGCATATGTGCCAGCCGAACAAAGAAAATGTCATCTTAGGAAGTGTTTGATCATGTTTACTGCCATTAAAGCTATACATAATTTAATGTTTTAGCCAAATGCAATGAAATTTTAGGAGGTTAAAATGTTGTCATAATTTAAGCAGCCTGTATCATGTGTGAAAAGGACAAACACATCAAGCGAGCTTACTGGCTTGTGATTACACTGTCTTATTTTCTGGTAAAAATGTCAGCATTGGCATGCTGAATGTTGTAAATGACAGAGCCTCCTCAGCCAAAGGTCCATGTCATATGAACCTGCCAACTATCAGTATTTCAGTCTCAATGGGATTTGTTTTCGCTTCATATACCCACATTCATTCACTTGTTGTGGCCAGACGACGAGGCTTCATTTACGCTTTTCTCATTCAATGTACGGGAATTTCTGCATTCACGCAGGCCCCATATGTACCATACATTTAAAGCAGTATGACACTACTTAAAACACTTGTGCCTTTCCCCCAATTAATCCTGGGAAGTGCAGTTTGTTATGGTTGCTGAGATGTGATAGTATACTCCTATCCCCCCTCCCCCGAGATACAATTTCAGTGTGCCCTGGGAAGAGGAACTGATTGTTAAAGAACTCTGGTAAAGAGTTAAAACACTCATTTATTATTTTTTAAAAAATTAAATTTGTATCTGACCCTTGCTCCCAGTTTGGACCGCAAGGTGGCAAATGGCAAAGCAATGCCAAGTTTTTTTAAAGGGGGGAGAGACTCCATCAGGCAAGGGCTTCTTCCACCTGCCTTGCCCCACCCTCCAGTCTCTGCTTCTCAATTTGTATTGTATTATTTTATGCACTGTGGCTTGCTGTTGTTTTATTGATCGTAGTTTCAAAATTATTTATTGTAACTGTTAAGAGTGGGTTTCTGTTTAATTTTTATATGCTGATATTATTATTCTATACTATTCTAATGATTGTTGAATGTTAATTTATTTGATGTAGGTTGCTTATTTTAAAGCTGTTTTATTATCATCATATTTTTGTATTGCATTAGATTGTTATAAGGTGTACATTCTTTGTTTCTTCATCTTGTAAAATGCCTTGAGTATTGTAAGATAGAAAGGCTGTATACAAATTAAAAGTGATGATGATGAAAAGAATCAAATACCCTCACAGCTAAATGATTTCAAGGTTGCCAGGAGATCATATGCATGAGTGCACGGGAATGATTTTAAATGCTGGTTAATTATTATTTTTTTAAGCAATAAGGGGATGGTTTTCAACAGGCAGCACATTTCATAAGTGGGGGGCCTCTACCAAAAAGACCCTGGCATTGGTTTGCACCAGCCAGGTGGCACACAGCTGTGGCATCACCAAGATGACAGGAGTCCCTGATTGAAAGCCCACCTCTCCCAAGTGATGTTGAACCTAGGTAATGTGTTCTGTTAGTACTAACATTTACACTTGCAAAATGAAACTCCTCCCTCATTTAGTTCTTCACCCCTCCAAATCTGCTCTTCTATATTCGGCCAGCCCTCCAGACCAGATTTGAGAAGGGTGCAGAGTGCACAAGATGAACAGAGGGTGGCAATTTTGATAGCACAAGGGTAAATCCTTGTGTGAAGTAAATGAGTGCATTGGATTCCGCCCCAAAACAGCAACTACAAAACCTGAGTCCCTGCCCCCCACCCACCCCATAATATGAATAAGAACTAAAGTGATCCAGAAATGGTTATATGCTAAGGAATAATTTCTGAGTGAAAGTAGGAGGGGAAGGAAGCTGAGGAATATCTGAATGTTTCCAGGTTTTCCCCCCAGTTCTTTTTTCATTTTTCATACCAAATTTTTCATACATAAGCACATATAAAATGCAGTAAGAATAATGAGTGAAACAAATAAAAATAGAAATAGAAAAAATAACATGATAAGGGGAGGGAGAAACTGGCAGACAACCGAGAGTGCAATGCCACATAAAATTATCACATATAAGAAGCAAAAGGTGAGTCAAATTAGTTCTCGATAAAGCCTCTCCGCATATTTATCAATGGAGCAAGGGGTTTAGTAGACTGCGCAGATGAGATAACATAGGAGAAAAACTTATATCAAGTTGAAGAAAAGTGGTCTATTTTTGATGAACCATTTGTGTATAATTGTGCAACACCACACTGCCAAGTTTATTCCTTCTAATCACACTATGATGCCTCTTGCCAAGTTTATTCCTTCTAATCAAGGCCACATTCACACTATGATGCCTCTTGAAATGGCCATGGCTTCCCTCAAAGAATTTTGGGTGCTGCAGTTTGTTACAGGTGCTGAGGTTTGTTAGGAGACTCCTGTGCGAGCCAGGTGTGGAGAGCCAGGTGTGGAGAGCCAGTGTAGTGTAGTGGTTAAGAGCGGTAGTCACGTAATCTGGGGAACCAGGTTCGCGTCTCCGCTCCTCCACATGCAGCTGCTGGGTGACCTTGGGCCAGTCACACTTCTTTGAAGTCTCTCAGACCCACTCACCTCACAGAGTGTTTGTTGTGGGGGAGGAAGGGAAAGGAGAATGTCAGCCGCTTTGAGACTCCTTAGGGTAGTGATAAAGCGGGATATCAAATACAAACTCTTCTCCTTCTTCTTCTTCTGTTCCTCTTACAGAGCTACAATCCCAGAGTGGTTTAACAGCCAATCCCTGTTCACAAGGAACTCTGAGGAGTGATATCATAGTGCTTTAAATGTATGGAGTGGTTATTAATCTGGCTCCAGCCTCTTTGGGACATTTATAAGCTTGCAAATACTACACATGCAATATGGAGGATAAGAATGCTGTCTTGCCTTAGAGAGCTGCTGTAAGGATTTCAAGAAAAATCATTTTGAACACTTTTAAATAATTATTTCATTTAAAGCATTTTTATCCCACTATTTGCTCCCCTTCCCCCAAGAAAAAGTCTCCCAGGGCAGCTTACAAATACTGGTAGGAAGACACTCCCTGCTCTCAGCCTTACAATCTAAGATGTTTTGGCCTACAACTCCCATGATCCCTAGCTAGCAGGACTAGTGGTCAGGGATGATGGGAATTGTAGTCTCAAAACATCTGGAGGGCCGAGGTTGAGGAAGCCTGATCCAAGAGACATGACACAAATGCAAGAAGGGATTCTGAGGTGGAAATAAATAAACATTTATAACAGTTGACTGACCATTAAGCAAAGTATAAAACATGAAGTAGCACAAGAAAACCTTGGCTGAACCAATTATTGAAGGTGCACATGCTAGGAACTAATAATCATAATAGATCTAAGAGATACTACTACCTTCAGATACACCGCCATCTGTTCAGTAATAGATTTATTAGACACCCCCACGGGGTCCCTTAGAAAACAGGAAACCACTTCATAAGGGATCAGCTATGGGTTCTCAGCCCCCTTGATAACAATCCACAGTAAAAGAACACATGATAAAATGTTTCTCTCAGCATCTACACTTGAATGGAACTTTGGCAACTCTTTCATCAAGGATCTGCGTACATGGCCCATTAGTTGATACATGTCATGTACGCAGGATTCATCACTTTTATTCTCTTATTAACCATGGATTTGGATCCAAAGATGGAAGCTAAGGAGACAAACTAGCCATACTATATTTCCCCCGTAAATTCACATATCTATGTAGAAACCAAAGAATCAAGCAATACACAGATAATGCCAGAGAGACGTCAGAGAGGCAGAAAAGAGGATCCAGAGCCCGCAATGACTGTAACTGTAATAATCAGCTGGAATAGAAAGTATTCAAGAAGAGGATGAACTGAACATTGATGGTTTTTAAACAGAGTAGATACAGTCATACCTCGGGTTGAATGTGCTTCGAGATGAGCGTGTTCGAGTTGCACTCCGTGGCAACCCGGAGCGCGTTACTTCCGGGTTTTGCCACTTGCGCATGCGCAGATGCTCAAAATGACGTCACGCACATGCGCAGAAGTGCCAAAACGTGACCCGCAGAGACGCGGACATGGGTTACGTTTGCTTCTAGATGCGAATGGGGCTCCGGAACGGTTCCCATTCGCATCTAGAGGTACTTCCATCTCTATCTCTAGCTCTCTCTCCCCCTCGCTACTATAGCCTGATGGCATGGCAGTTGCTAAGATGAAAGTGCTACACATTATTATTATTATTATTAGTAGTAGTAGTAGTAGCAGTAGTAGCAACAACTATCTTTTATCCAGCAAAGTTGTTCCATTTGTGCACAGCTTCTGCATGTGCAATGGAGCTTCCCTTCGCTCTCTTCTCTCTGCATACTCCTGTCCCCACCCCAAAAGAAATCTGTTCCAGAGAGTTGGGTAGGATCCCAGAACACACTTGGTGAGTGTGTGTGTGTGTGTGTCGGGGGATGGGGGGTGGGGTTTCCAATGCACAAGCAGAAGTCCTTGCATCAATGGGATAACTTCGTTGGATACAAACGATTATCGCTATCATCTGTGGCAGAGTGACTTTAGCTTCATAGACACATTTTACAGTAGCTGATTTTTTTTTACGAGACTAAACAAATTCTTCATCATTCTATTGTACCAGTTTCTGAACCTTTATGAGCCATATATTGCTTTTATGAGATTGCTAGCAGCTTTAGGTAGGTTGAGGGTCTTAACAGCTCTCATTCGGCATCTCACTAGAGGCAGGAAATGAAGAAAATGTTTAAGTCTAACATGAGTTATGAGTTTGAGCTTCTTTCAAAAGTGTGTGCATGCGTATGTGTATATATATGACACTCTAATGTTAATGTCACAGGGTTCCATAATATTGACACTCTGATGCTGGCACCACAGGGCTTCTATAATATACTGTTTTATTGCTATTTAATGTGCAAATGGGCACCTGAGGAACATGTTCTGAAATCATGTTTATCCAAATTTACATATCACTTCGCATTTAATAATGCAGGAACACTTGCTTAACATTAGCAAAATAATTTAAGTATGTGTTATGCAATGTCCCATGAAGTGCATTAAAGCAATAACACATTCTAAGTACTTAAAAAAAAATGAGCCTAAGCAATAATGCACCGATGCAGCTAAAAAGCTCCATTAAATGAACACAGAGGGAGAAAAAAAACAGCATAAAGAGTTTTGCCTGCTTGGTTTAATGTTTTGAAATTAATGTAGCATTCACTGTTTTTGTTAGGTCTTTGAACTGTCATAGCTTAAGAAGGAGAAAAATCAGAGGGGGACGACATTGGTACATGTTTCTATGAGTGAAAATGGTGTGTGTGTGTGTGTAGTGTGGTATTTGTACTGGTCCTTTAAAAATGGGCTGCAGGATCACTATTATTATTATTAATTTCTATGCTGACTTTCATCCAAAGATCACAGGGTGGTTTACAATATAAAGACAAATTATATGTACCATTATACAGTCATACCTTAGGTTGAAGTAGCTTCGTGATAAGTAAAGCCTGCCTTTCAGGGATCATATCGTGAACTGAAATGTGAGTAAACTTTTTGTTATTTTACTCAGAAAGACTCTGGTGTCTTTATTCTTTTAAGACGGATTTAAGGGGACGCCAGGAAATAATCTTAACTAAGAGATTCAAACAAATCTGCAAACTAGCGTCCAGCTATATTGAGGGGAATCTGCTCTGCTATGTCACTTACTAGTGTGAGTGAAGGAAGGATAGTACTTATTCAATATATCCTTTCCTGCTATCCTTAACATTAAAGCTGTGGTTTTCCCAGTAGTGATGTATGGAAGTGAGAGCTGGACCATAAAGAAGGCTGATCACTGAATAATTGATGCTTTTGAATTATGGTGCTGGAGGAGACTCTTGAGAGTCCCATGGACTGCAAGAAGATCAAACGTATCCATTCTTAAGGAAATCAGCCCTGAGTGCTCACTGGAAGGACAGATCGTGAAGCTGAGGCTCCAATACTTTGGCCACCTCATGAGGAGAAGACTCCCTGGAAAAGACCCTGATGCTGGGAAAGATTGAGGGCACAAGGAGAAGGGGACGACAGAGGATGAGATGGTTGGACAGTGTTCTCAAAGCTACCAGCATGAGTTTGACCAAACTGCGGGAGACAGTGGAAGACAGGAGTGCCTGGTGTGCTCTGGTCCATGGGGTCACGAAGAGTTGGACACGACTAAACGACTAAACAACAACAACTATCCTTAACATTCCCCCACATTATGCCCCTAGAGCATCCCTCATCGCTCCTTCCATAGCTTCAGCGAGCTTGGGTTCAAAGCAGTAGCCAGTCATGGCTCCAGGTCTCTCAGTGCAGCCTCCTTCAGCCAGTGCCACATGGAGTTCTTGCTTTCTCCTCCTTGTTCCTGTAACACCTTGTCAAAAAAGAAAGAGAGAGCTCTGTGTAAAAAGGGCAAGTTTTTTTCTGTGTCGCATGACACCCATGTTGCCCTAACAAACTCCACTTTGGTTACCTCTAGCAGCCTTTGCCTTGTCGATGGCTTAATGGCATTGCCATCATCTCCCTCTGGCCCCTACCAGGCAAGTGTTTGCATGGTCTTCTGCCCTGGGACTTCTAGGGTTCTTCATCCTGAGTGAATCACATGGCTACACAGAGTTCCTTGTAAGAAGTTTAGTTTCTTTTGCACAGTTCTCATTTCCAGTACATTCAACAGTCACTTTGTGGTTTTTTTTTAAATGATATTTATTAAAGTTTCAAAAAAGATTACAAAAATAAGAAAAAGAAACAAAAGAAACAAAAAATACAAAATACAGAAAAATAAAAACAATTAAAAACAAATCAATCTTTCCATGTCTTGACTTTCATTTACTTGTTTCCCTGACCTCCTCACACCTCCCTTTTTTGTATTCCAGTTCAGTTGGTTAATTCAGCAAATCCTTTCCCTCTTTGTTTTTATCTTAATCCTTTATCTTAAAATATTATAACTTTACATTCTCACCTGTTAACAATCCATTTTTTCATACTCCTTTATAGCATTACTGCTAAAACCACTTAACTTCATTCCAACATCATTCTAACATTCATTAATTTTGCAGTATTTCTGTAAATAGTCTTTAAATTTCTTCCAATCTTCTTCCACCGACTCTTCTCCCTGGTCTCGGATTCTGCCAGTCATTTCCGCCAGTTCCATATAGTCCATCACCTTCACCTGCCATTCTTCCAGGGTGGGTAGATCTTGTGTCTTCCAATACTTTGCAATAAGTATTCTTGCTGCTGTTGTAGCATACATAAAGAAAGTTCTATCCTTCTTTGGCACCAATTGGCCAACCATGCCCAGGAGAAAGGCCTCTGGTTTCTTCAGAAAGGTATATTTAAATACCTTTTTCATTTCATTATGGATTATCTCCCAGAAAGCCTTAATCCTTGGGCACGTCCACCAAAGGTGAAAGAATGTACCTTCAGTTTCTTTACATTTCCAACATTTATTATCGGGCAAATGATAGATTTTCGCAGGCTTGACTGGTGTCATGTACCACCTGTATATCATTTTCATAATATTCTCTCTTAATGCATTACATGCCGTAAATTTCATACCTGTGGTCCACAACTGTTCCCTGTCAGCAAACATAATGTTATGTCCAACATCTTGTGCCCATTTTATCATAACAGATTTCACAGTTTCATTCTGAGTATTCCATTTCAACAGCAAATTATACATTCTTGATAATATCTTAGTTTTGGGATCTAACAGTTCTGTTTCCAATTTTGATTTTTCCACCTGGAAGCCAATTTTCTTGTCCAGATTGTAAGCCTCCCTTATTTGATAATAATGAAGTCAATCTCGCACTTTATCTTTTAGTTTCTCGAAACTCTGCAGTTTCAATTTATCTCCTTCTTGTTCCAAAATCTCCCAATATTTCGGCCATTTGGCCTCCATATTGAGCTTTTTCTGAGCCTTCGCTTCCATCGGTGATAACCACCTTGGGGTTTTATTTTCAAGTAAGTCTTTATATCTTATCCAGACATTGAACAATGCTTTCCTGACAATATGGTTTTTAAATGCTTTATGTGCTTTGACCTTATCATACCACAAATATGCATGCCACCCAAAAACGTTATTAAAACCTTCTAAATCCAAAATGTCTGTGTTCTCAAGAAGCAGCCATTCTTTCAGCCAGCAAAATACTGCTGATTCATAGTAAAGTTTAAGGTCTGGCAGGGCAAATCCACCTCTTTCCTTTGCATCGGTTAATATTTTAAATTTTATTCTGGGCTTCTTGCCCTGCCAGACAAATCTAGAAATATCTCTCTGCCACTTCTTGAAACAGTCCATTTTGTCCAAAATTTGCAATGATTGGAACAAAAACAACATTCTTGGCAATACATTCATCTTTATAGCAGCAATACGGCCTAGCAAGGAAAGCTTCAAGTTTGACCATATTTCTAAATCCTTTTTCACTTCTAAACAACATTTTTCATAGTTGTCTTTAAATAAGTTTAAGTTCTTAGCGGTCATATTAACCCCCAGATATTTTACTTTCTTAGCCAATGTTAAACCTGTCTCCTTCTGAAACCTCTCTTTCTCAATCGGTGTTAGATTTTTCTCGAGAACCTTAGTTTTTAACTTGTTCAGCTTAAATCCTGCAACTTGACCAAATTCTTGAATCAATTCCAATACTCTTTTAGTACTAGATTCTGGCTCCTGTAATGTCAATATTAAGTCATCTGCAAATGCTTTCAATTTGTACTGTTTGGCTCCGACCTGTATACCTTTAACCAATTGGTCCCTTCTGATCATGTTTAGCAGAACCTCCAGGACCGAAATAAAAAGCAGTGGGGAAATTGGGCAACCTTGTCGTGTCCCTTTCTCTATCTTAAATTCCTCTGTCACCACATTGTTAACAATTAGTTTAGCCTTTTGTTCTGAATAAATTGCACCTATACCATTTCCAAAGCCTTGACCAACCCCCATCCCCTGAAGATTTTTCTTCATAAAACTCCAAGAAATTTTGTCAAAAGCTTTCTCCGCATCTACAAATATTAAAACTGCTTTAGTATTAATGTTCACTTGTAGTTTTTCTAAGATGTTAATTATATTTCTCGTATTGTCAGACAAGTGTCTGCCCGGGAGAAAGCCAGCTTGGTCTTTATGTATCTCTTCCGCTAATACTTTTAAAAATCTTTTAGCCAAAATATCTGCAAAAATTTTGTAATCCACATTAAGCAGGGATATGGGGCGGTAGTTCTTAAGTTGTGTCTTTTCAGACTCAGTTTTCGGTATAAGTGTAATGTAAGCTTCCTTCCACGACTCTGGTGCTTTTTCCCCCTCCAAAATTTCATTGCAAACTTCCTTTAGTGGTTGAATTATCCAATCTTTCAAAGATCTATAATATTTTGAAGTTAAGCCGTCCGGTCCTGGAGATTTGCCCAGTTGCATATTCTGGATGGCACCTTCTACCTCCTGTTCAGTTATTTTATAATTCAACATCAACTTATTTTCTTGAGAGATTTTTTGTAATCCATTTGTTTTTTAAAATTGATCTATATCAATCTCTTTCTGTGGCCCATTCAACAGTCACTTTGTGGCTCAAAACCACAGGCTCAGTCTTTCTGGGGCTCTGCTATTCCACCTTGGTCTTCATTCTGGTCCTCCATGTCTCTTCCCTGGGCAAATCTACCTCATCTCCTTTTCCATACTGCTTGCCCCCAGGCTTTATCTGAGGGCACTTTCTGCAGGACCCTCTGACCCCCCCCCCAGAAGAGGTAAGAATGCGTCTCGTTTCAGTTTTGCACTTGGAGGTCAAGTGGCAGTTGAAGCCAAATGGTCTATTTGGATGGGAGAGCAGAACCAAACTCCCCGTAGCTGATCCTTATCTGGCTAATGGGGGGGGGGGCTTGGTGGAGGGGGTGGGGTCCTAATGGCCTTGGTCTTCTGTCTGGTGGGAGAGGTCACATAATTAAGCTGGAAAGGGAGAGAGAAAAAACACAGCTGGGAATTCCCAACAACATATTGTGAAGCTCTACAGTTTTCAGAAAGTTGGAAGAAGCCCACTCTACAAAATGCCGATTTCTGAGTCTTTCTTTCCTCCTTCCTCCCCTCCTTCCTTCCTTCCTTCCCAGTTTCAGAAAATAGGAGCTGCTAAGTAGACTGGTCCTTTTCCTTCTGCTGATTAACTTTTTAATTTGCTTATCATTCATATCAAACGTTACCCAGCACTTTTTTGTCATCTGCCAGATTTGTCTAACCACTCAACTTCATAATAGGAATGAATTCATTATTTCTTATATGCTTAGCATGTCCGTAACTTGGGCCTAATGGCTTCGCTATGTAATCACCAGGTTGGTTGTGCTTGCCAATTACCCTTAATGCACTGAAGCCATCAAATTTAGGCATTCTCAACAGGTCAGTGCTGCATCCCAACATTGCTTATTAGGCTATTGCTATAGGCAGGTCTCTGTTCCCATGGAACCTACAGCCTAACTAGCTGGTTGCGGATAAACAGCGGTGTGTTTTATTTCAGAGTTAATCTGCATGTTCACAATAAGCATGTGTATAGTTCCTTTGGAACCATGACACATAGACTGCCCGTAGACTTCATTTTCTAATAAAATTATTTATATGCCACCTTTTCATCCCTAGAAAAGAATCCCAATATGGTGAAAAATAAATAAATTGAAGTACAGTAAAATCAAACGCAGACTTAAACAGCCACAACTTGACAAAAAGTTCAAACCAAACTAGAAGCTAAGTGAAACCATGATATTTGCTTTTCCTTAGAAATACTGACAGAAGCATTTAAGTTTAGTTGACTTGAATCTCTACAAGGGAGACATGTTTTTATTTGGCCACCTAAGAGCAGCTGTCAGCATTACAACCAATTTAAAAAGCAGATAATGTTCAGTGCAGAGCTACAAGTTATTTAATAGGCTCATTATTTTTGCCATGTAGTGTCAATTATTAACCACAGTAAGAATTCTGGCTTCCTGGAAATTCCAGCTCTCGTGTGTTAAAAACAGACAGATAGGCTTCTGATCTCCACAGCTGCAGAGGAAAATTTACAACAAACATACAGCTGCCAGCATATTGAGGAAGCAAGTTGCTTATTAGAATCTCTCTCTGGGGCCAGAGAGAGAAAACTTCTTGGACTATATTAACAACTCCAGGATTTAACTTGGGGCCAGAAGCTTTGATGTACCAGAGTGGGCTGTCTTGGAATAAAGATGAAGGTGGGGTGCCCCTAGGGAGGAGGAAGATTGTGCAGTGCAGGAGACATCCCCTGGTGGAATGTGACACAAAAAAAGCAGGACACCGATTCTCAGCCAGAAGAGCAGTTGCAGATCTCAGAACACACCAAGGTGGTAGTGAAAGGTACAATGTACAGAACAATTCTTGCCACCCCCCAGGAAAGGAAGAGATGTATGGTGGTGGCAGGTGACTCCCTACGGAGGGGGACAGAGGCAGCATTGTGTGGATGAATGAGTCATGGTTTCAGTTGTCTCTACACTAATGCACAATGTATAGGAAACAAGCTAGCAGAACCTGAACTCTTACTACTGAAACTACTGAAATGTGGTGGGACGGGGTGAGACATATGACCCAAATGTAGAAACTGGGGTGTATAGCCTGTTCAAAAGAAAGGAAGGAAGGAGAAGTAACATTATATGTAAAGGTTGTGTACACCTGGAGCATGGAAGGCAGATTGAGAGCATTTGGGCAAAAATTGTAGGAGAGGGAAACAAAAGTTAACTTACTGTGGGTGCTAAGTCTGACTGAAGATTTGGATGGGGCTTTCATAGAGCCTATTATCAAACTCTAAAAAGAGAGATGGGACACGGGTGGCGCTGTGGGTTAAACCACAGAGCCTAGGACTTGCCGATCAGAAGGTTGGCGGTTCGAATCCCTGCCACAGGGTGAGCTCCCGTTGCTCGGTCCTAGCTCCTGCCAACCTAGCAGTTCGAAAGCATGTCAAAGTGCAAGTAGATAAATAGGTACCACTCCGGCGGGAAGGTAAACGGCGTCTCCGTGCGCTGCTCTGGTTCTCCAGAAGCGGCTGAGTCATGCTGGCCACATGACCCAGAAGCTGTACGCTGGCTCCCTCGGCCAATAAAGCGAGATGAGCGCCGCAACCCCAGAGTTGGCCACGACTGGACCTAATGGTCAGGGGTCCGTTTACCTTTACTTTAAAAAGACAGATATAATAGGCATGGAATACTTCAGCTACCCCAATATCTGTTGAAACTCAAACTCTGCCAAGAATGTAAAGTCCAACAAATTCATCCCTTGCCTTGCTGACAATGGAAAAAGCAACAAGGAGGTTATCTGTCTTGAACCTGGTCCTCACCAACAGGGAGGAACTGACTGAGAGAACCCACCACCTCCTTAGGGAGTCTGTTTAGGGCCAGTGCTATCATTATGCCAACTAGGGGCATAGTTTTATAAAGATTAATTTTTGTTATACATTTCTCATGACATTTTACTTTTATTTTATATTTTGAAGGATTTTATCATTTTTGAAGTAATTCATAATTAGATTTTTTACATATCTATGAAATAGACCACAGAGTTGATTGGAGGTTATTACACAACCTCCAATCGACTCTACAGTCGCATTCTCTCTCTCTCTCCCCATAAAAAAGGGAAATGCACTTAATTTTAAATTTTACAGTCACATCTTAATCTTATTTAGAAAATGCATTCACTTTTATAGTGAGCTATGGCTGATGAAAAGTAACCATCACAATTCACAAAATCATTTGAAATGATTTGTGTGCTAAAATATTTTCTTTTGTTATTTGAGAAAGATAATAAAAGATTATTTTATTACTTATTCTTGCAATTTAAAATAAATTTAGCAATTTCAAGTTTTGTGCTTTTCATTTTTTCTACAGGAAATCTGGTTTCATAAATGGAAGTTAGCAAATGTTGTGTGTGTGTGCGTGTGCGTGCAAGTAGTTAGGCTTGCCTAGTGTGCAAAGTAGCCTTGCACTGCATTTCATGTCTTTACAACTTTTACTGTTAGAAAGCTCTTCTTAACATTTAGTCAGAATCTTCTTTCTTGTAACTTGAATCTATTGGTCTGGGTGCTACCCTCTACAGCAGCAGAAAATAAGCGTGCTCCATTCTCCATATGACAGCTTTTTAGATATTTGAAAGTGGCTTTAATATCACCTCTCAGTCTTCTCTTCTCCAGGCTAAACATACCCAATTATCTCAACTGTTGCTCATTAGGCTTGGTTTCCAGACCTTTGTTCATCTTGCTTGCCCTTCTTTGCACCTGTTTCAGCTTGTCAATATCCTTTTATTAATGTGGTGCCCAGAACCTGACACAGTACTCCAGCCACTCCATAGGGTGTAGAACTCAGTAGAAAAGGGAACGCAGAAAAAAACAGAATTAGTTGGCTGAGCCTGTTATTGGCTGTAGCTCAGCCTACTCTTGAGTTCCCTAAAGGAAGCTTCACTAGTCCTAATGGACACCAATCACCACTAATAAGAACATAAGTTCTTATAAGTGAACAGAAAACTATGCATGGAGAACTTGAAACTAAATAAAGCAATTCTAAAATAAACCTGAATGACAACTAATTAAAAGCTAGTTGTAGAGCCAGTTGAAAATAATGTTGCAAAAAGCTATATAAAAAAGAAATTACTGCGTTAAATCTAAGTATGTGGTCTCGAAATTGGACCCTGCCATAGCTTCTGCTTTGACATTGTGCCATTTAGAATTATTTTCCTCCCTGGAGGAAACAAATGCCCCATTTCTGAAATATGCATTTTTATCCCCACTAAAGCTTTGAAAGATGTTTGCCTTATAGCATCATTTGTTATGCAAAAAAACCTAGAGATGTGGTTATAATCACAGAAATGCATGACACATACATACACTTGTCAAACTCTAGAGTAATCTAGCAGAATCCACACATGCAAATATGACAAAAGACTTCAGAAGGTGATGCTGCTCTAGGGAATTGATATAAAAGCTTTATAAATTTGAAATTCAATGACATATGTAATAAAGATTATGGGACAGCTGGTCTTAAGTATTTGGCTCTGGAATCATTATGTACCAAGAATTGGTACATATTACTGCGGCTTCAATTTTTTATCTTGACAAATGTATGCATTTCATCTCCCATGCTCATGGCAATGCTCTTTTAAGATTCTGTATGAGAGAATATATCTCCCCATATACATGCCCACATTTCCTTCCCCCTTCACCCCAAAGTGAGGTATTGGAGATTGTTCCCCTTTTTATAATGCCATCACAATTATATTCTCTTACATAAATATAAGAAGAGCATTGCACTTAAGCATCTGCTCGGCAGTTGCTGGTGCAACAACAACTTTGTGGGATTGGCTCCCTTGCTGAGCCTTGTAAACTCAGCTCCCGCTTGGCAGCTCCCCAGTTGGTCCTGACTTCCTTGCTCAAATATGTGTTCCTCCTGCTCAGACCTGACTGAGACACAAACACAAACATGACTAATTGCCATCGATAAACTTCCCCATGAATTCATTCCACTGCCTTGTTCTTTCTCATATAATATACATAGAATAGATGAGGAATACAATATGGGAGACCGTTCCCCCAATTGGGAAACATTATGTGTCTAGGAATCTTGAGCAGCATAGTGGGAAATCACTACAAATTTGGCACAGAACTGCACAAAGATATCTTTGTGGATGTAACTTCAAGTAAGGTAAAGGTAAAGGTAAAGGACCCCTGGGTGGTTAAGTACAGTCATAGGTGACTATGGAGTTGCGGCGCTCATCTCGCTTTCAGGCCGAGGGAGCTGGTGTTTGTCCACAGACAGCTTTCCGGGTCATGTGGCCAGCATGACTAAACCGCTTCTGGTGCAACGGAACACCATGAAGGAAACCAGAGCGCACAGAAACACTGTTTACCTTCCTGCCACAGTGGTACCTATTTATCTACTTGCACTGGTGTGCTTTCGAACTGCTAGGTTGGCAGGAGCTGGGACAGAGCAACAGGAACTCACCCTGTTGCGGGGATTCAAACCACCAACCTTCTGATCGGCAAGCCCAAGAGGCTCAGTGGTTTAGACCATACCACCACCCGTCTCTGTGGCGCAGTTGGTTAGTGCGTCTGGCAGTTAACCAGAAGGTTGATGGTTCAAGCCCACCCAGGGACAGCTGCTAGAAATCTGCCTGCAATGAGGCGTCTGAGTGGGTAACTTCAAGTATACCAGTTAGGTCACCACATTATTGATGATCTTTAGGAAGCAGCAAATGCAAGCTGGGGAGCAGAACTTTCCCACATTTGTATGCTATGGAGCCACTTTATTCTCCAAGCAGTAGGCTGGGGTTGGAAACAAATATTTCACCTTTTTTGGGTCCTCATTACGCAGTGAGGCTTTCCTATTTCTGGAGCATATGCACTTGGATGCTTAGATGCCACAATTTGGTGAAGCTGAGCAATTAATCTGCCTTTTGAATGGTATGCTCCTGCCTTTGCTCCTCTCCTCTCCCTCCATTGTTGCATTATATGAACAAACAGTAAATGTCCCCAGGAAGCAGAAGGTGACTCCTTACTGAGGGGAAACAGAGGCAGTAGTGTGTGGAGGAAAGAGGATGTGATGGGAGGTGTGCTGACTTCCGGGTGCAAAGATTCATGGTGTGACGGAGAAGTTGCCAAGTCTTATAAAGCCTACTGACCACTACCCCTTCTTTCTCATTCATGTGGGTAGAAATAATAGTGCCACACATAGCTTGCAACACATAGCAAGGGACTATGAGACACTGGTCAGGGAGCTGAAGAGACTTGGGACACAGGTATTCTTTTCATCACTGCTTCCTGTTGAATGTCATGGCCCAAGAAGAGAGAGTAAAATAACTGAGGTATTTTATATTTGTTGGGGCTGCCCCCCCCAGTCAATGGGCAAAGTTGAAGCCCTTCATTGCGGGCACCCACAATCTTTGGCACCAGGTGGCACCTGTGATATGGATGTCTTTGAAACATTTTACCCAACTTTAGGTGGCCCTGTCAGTTTTTAATCAAGGCGGAGTTAAATTTGTTTTGGGGGTTGGCTCAAGCCCACAAATCTCTTTTTTAAAACAACAACAACAACAACAACAACAACAACAACAACACACACACACACACACACACAACCTTTTAGGGCCAAACCCTCAGTGGCGTAGCGTGGGGGGTGCAGGGGGGGCCGGCCGCACCGGGCGCAACGTCTGGGGGTTTGGGTTAGGGGGCACAAATCCACGGGTTAGGGGGCGCAAATCCACGGGTTAGGGGGCGCAAATTACTTGCCTTTCCCCGGGTGCTGACAACCCACACTACGCCACTGCAAACCCTCACAAGGCAACTAACAAAATAATAAATTTGTATAAAATATTTATACAAGGAATATCAAAACTATCAATACCTTGACATCAGATAGAAGCATAGTGAGCCAATAATAAAGTCAGTGATAGACTTGATGAAATTATAAAAGAAGAAAATGTTTTATGGATCCATTTGAAAGCCACAAGAGAAGAGAGCAAAGTTCTCAGTTCTCAGCAAAGAAAGTGTCAAGGATGTAGGGAGTTGCCACTGAAAAGTCTTTGCCCCCAGTATCTGCTAATCTGATTTTTCTTAGTGGTGGACTAGAAATAAGGATCAGGGAATGATCTTAGTGCATGGAAAGGTTTATATGTTTGTGTATGGGGAACCTCTTGCATGGCCTTTCAGACAGGAGACAGGAGAACTCCCATCATTATTGATCACTGAGCATGCTGACTGGGGCTGATCAGAACTTGGATCTCCAAATCAGCATTGAGATCCACAGGTTCCCTATCAATGCTTTAAAGGGTGATAAACAATTTCAGAGGGTTTTAAACATAAATTCAGTACATTTTTCTTTTACATGTTTTCCTAGATTCTGGGGGATGGAGATAGGGAATGGGTCTATGCCTTGGGGGTTCATTTGTATTGTTTCAAAACCTATTTTTACTTGTTCTAGTTGTGTGCAAACAACTTGAGACTTATGGGAAATGCATCACGAACATCAACATCGCCATTAAAATTTGGGTGTAATATTAGCACATCTTTATCCCCTACTAGCATTCTGGTGGCTGCATTTTGCAATATCTGAAGTTTCCAAGCAGTCTTTGAAGGCAGCCTCAGAAAGAGAGCATGACAGTAATCTAGCCTGGATGTGACCACTTTGTGTGTGCGTTGGTGTGTGTTGACCAACGACCATCTCTGCTATGGAGAACTCATGGTCTTGCTGAACTAGTCTGTAAGAAAACCATTTTTAGTAATAAGATTGTCAGCTGGGGAAACTGTTAAGAGATCAGTGCACTCTTTACCTGCTTTATGAAGCATGACAAGGGGAACCATCTGCTTCGTTTATTTTCCCAACTGAGAGTCTACGAGGCAACTTTGGTACACTTTCAGAGTTTCACACAAGATTATCTCATTCACAATGAGGAACAGAAAGAAAGTGAAGAAAGGCTGGGGATGATGCTCATTCGTACTACTTATGCTAAGATTGCACAGAGATATTTGCGTTTTAAAAGCTGGTGATAATTTCTCAAGTCAGTGATTATTCCTGGCTTCCTTTCAACAGAGAAGTAGTAGATTACTTGACTCTTGAAGAAGAAGAAGAAGAAGAGTTTGGATTTGATATCCCGCCTTTCACTCCCTTTAAGGAGTCTCAAAGCGGCTAACATTCTCCTTTCCCTTCCTCCCCCACAACAAACACTCTGTGAGGTGAGTGGGGCTGAGAGACTTCAAAGAAGTGTGACTTGCCCAAGGTCACCCAGCAGCTGCATGTGGAGGAACAGGGAAGCGAACCCGGTTTCCCAGATTACGAGACTACCGCTCTTAAGCACTACACCACACTGGCTCTTGACCAAGCAAGAAAAGAACCCACCATAAACACCAGTTAGGGTTAAGCATAGGAGTTGCTATACAGTTTTATTACATAGTTCTGAGGCTGGAATAAATCAATACGTTGCAATAGGTTCTCTCTCTCTTCTTTGCATGCTGCAACCCCTCTGCATGGCAATTAGCCTTTTTAAAAGCCTCCATTGACAATACTGCATGTTTTTAAAAAGACTAATTGCTGCATGGGTGTGTGTGAACATGGGGAGGTGGTCACAGTATGTGAAGAGAGGGGAGTTGAACTTATGCTACCTACCTGTGCTCCCTCTCCCCCACAAATAAAACTCCCCGTGAAGGGCAATTAGGGTTTAGGAAAGCTTCCATTGGCACCAAGAAGGCTTTTAGAAAGTCCTACTGGCTGCACAGGTCTGGGGCTGGGAGGGGAGCACTAAAGGCCATGCACAGTTTGCAGGCCAGAGTTTCTCCATCCCTAACAGTAGGCTATCACATTCATACCATAGGAGGACTGGCATTAGTGAGTGCCTCACGAGGAGAAATAAAATAGCCTAATCTCGGGGAAGCCTTTTAGGGCCTTGGCAACTCCTTCCTACCTTAACTGATGGCAGAATTGGTGATGACTGGTGCCCATTGGGACAGAAAGGGCAAAGGGCATTCAGACTAACAGTAGGTGGAGCCAGAGCCAATGACAAGCAGAGCCACACCTCTGTCTGGTTGTTGTGAGTGAGGCAGGCAGGAGAGGATAGTGGCATGTTCACCCTTATGGGCCACCTTCCACTTATAGAGGACATGTCTTCCAGCAACATGGTAGTTAAATGGAGCTGCCATGTCATGCCATCTGCCAACTTGGGAACCAAAATCAGGATGATCCTTTTTTGTTCCCGAACTCTCACACATGCTTTTTTCAGGCGTTCAGTCCAGTGCTCTGGTGCCAACCTTGTCAGGTGCTAGATGATGTTGATTGAACCTTGGATTGGGTGCACATTCATGTGGTAATGCAGTAGCCCTCAGGTTTCTGTGCATGTAGAGAATGCATGTGTGCTGCTATTACTCCTAATGAATGAAGGGGCTGGCTGCCCTTGTATATTGGATTATGTATGGCTGCAGCAAATTTCAGCATTGGTGTGTACATGTAATTATTATTTAAATACTATTTTCTGTGTCTGCCTTTTTAGGGCTAGGGGCAAAATCCATTCTAGATGGCTCATATTATGAGTTGAAGTGGAAAAGGAGTGCTAATGGTAATTAAACCCCCATAGGAAAGCATTTTAATTTTGGTTCCTCACAATAAATAATATTAAATGTTTCATTAACACTAATTTCTTCCTAATTATAAAGCTGTGGAAAGTGTCACAGTACATATATTTGAAGTCTGTTTCAAATAACAATGCAACTTTTTATAGAAAAGCATTTAAAATATTTAATGATGAAATTAAGTCCCATTAAAGTAGTGCTCTTTATTTTCCAGAATAACAATTTCAGAGGTTGTTATCCCTTTTATCTTAATTAGGTCATGTATTTTCCTAAACAAAATTGCCAAGGGGAAGAAAATCTTTGCACATAGTTTCACTTCTATATCACTATCAGTAAATATTATTAATGCACCCAACAGGCATTTGAGGATGCTTCTCTAGCTCTTTGCCATATTACACATTTTAAAAGCCTATGTTTTCTGAAAGCATGGTACTTCAAACATAAAATCATTTCTATCTTAACAGCATTAACAAATATGCATTTGTCAATCTCCATCCAAATAATATGTTAATCAAGAAGAACATTGAAAGATTCAGGACAAGCAAAAGAAAATGCTTATTCAAGCCACACATAGCTAAATTTTGGAGTGCACTCTGGCAAGAAGTAGGGATGGCCACTAACCTGGATGGCTTAAAAAGTGGATTTGATAAATTAAGACTATCAATAGCTGCAAGTCATGATGGCTATCTTCTACCTTCACTGTTGGAGGCAGTATGCCTTCAAACAGCATTAGCTGGGAATCACAGGTAGAGAAAGTGATGTGCTAAGGTCCTGCTTGTGGACTCCTTGTGGGCCTCTGGCTGGCTGCTGTGAGAAGAGAGTGCTGGACAAGATGTGGCCAATCCATCAGGGCTCTTATAGTCAAAAGGCATACCAATACCACAGGTATAAACTGGTTTTATGGCCATTCCTACTCATCAGAGAATTCTGAGAACTGTAGTCTTTGAAGGAAAGGATGCTTCAGAATTTTAGCACACCTCACTGAAATGCAGTTGGCCAGCCAGCCTCTCTTTTAAACACCTCCAGCAAAGGAGAGCCTGTCATCTGCCGAGGCACCATTGGGAAGTTTCTCTTGGAAGTTTAGTTCAGTAGAGGAATAAATTCAGAAGAGTTTCTGTGTCTGTACCTCAGATAAGTCTGTGTCCATAACAGTCTTGGCCACTTTCGAGAATCCTGAAAATTGCTGAAATGTCTCTGCTGGTAGAACATCTCCTCTGGAAGCAGAAGGTTCCAGGTTCAATCCCCAGCATCTCCAAATAGGGCTGTAGGAGGCGCTGGTCAGAAGCCCCCAGAGAGCTACCACCAGTGTAGACAAGACTGAGCTAGGTGGGCCAATGGTTTGACTCAGTATTAGGCAGCTTTGCATGGTGGCTATTAAAAAAACCCACACACATGGCAGGGATGTTCTCCATGGTTGCCTAGAATTACTTGGGGAATTTGATTCTTTGCAAATTCCAGTGCAAACGACAAGTCTCATCCTAATGTATGGGCTGGAAAATCTACTGGATTTCCCCAAATTTTGCAACACAAGCTTTCAGACTTTGAATCTGAATGTGTCTTTTGAGAGAAAAATAAATTCTCTTCTATCATGCTATGTGCGTTCTGTGTAGGATCTACAACTCTGGGTGGTTAACATTGTAAATTGCACAGGTAACTTCAATGTGCAGACCAGGCTCCCTTCTTCAAAAGTTATGGCCCAACACAGAGCGGGAAGGAACATCCCAATTTTGGGGCACGGCTGTGTTTATGCAGTTCTAGTGCCCCAGGAGGAGGATGCCTGAGGAGGGTTTGTAAGATATAAAGGGTTTCACAAAAGGATATATGAAAACCATCTGAAACAGATGAATGCTTATTTTTATTTTTTAAATTTTTATTTTGCTTTTAGCACCAATAATATAATTTTAAGAGTGAGGTTTGGGTGAAAAAAATATGGTATATGTTACAGGTTGAGTGTGAAATTTAGTTAATTTGCATGCTAAAGTGTGATCTTTAACTTCTATATTACAGTTAAGGGTGAAATCAAGTAAAACTAGTTACTTGTACAATATAATGGGATACATCCATTCATGCGTAACGAGGAACATCAGACGCTGCAATCAGAGGCTGCAGTCTTCACACCACTAACCTGGGAGTGAGCCTCAACTGAATTCAGTGAGACTTACTTCTGAGTAGACATGGTTAGGACTGAGCTTCAAGTGGGCAAATAACCGGTAATTATGAAGAGTAACTGAATTAGTGTGTGAAAAAGAAAAGAAAAGGAGGGTACTCAGATACTGTGCTTGTTAATGTTCCAGTTCTTCACTGTAAATAGCCCATCAAATAAAGGTGGCTTTCTAAAAAAACACAAGCCCTATATCAGTTTGTAGCATAAAAGAATAATTTCCCAGTGCCAAGCAAGTCAGGACGATCTTATTTGTGGACAGAGAAACTGGGGGAACTATTTTTCTTAATTTCTCCAGGAGGAGGAGAAATTATCCCAATAGTTTCTTGGGGGAGGGGCTCACTATTAGCAGTGGTAGCTCCACAGGCCATTCCTTTATGCCCCTGCACGTGGTGCCCAGAGCCAGGAGTCAGATTCTCCCTCAGGTGGTGGAGCAGAGAACTGCAAAAGAGGTGACCCCAGAAGTGTTGTTATCTGATGAGCCCGTGGGGCCATTGATAGCCACCCCACAAAACCAGAGAACACAACACTGCGAAACTAAGACTTGGATGACATCATGGGAGATCCAGTGCAACCAGACCCCCCCCCACTGCTTCATTACAGTAAGACACAAATGGAGGGGGCCGAGCGCCTTCAAGAAAAACAACAGCAGCAGCTTGCAGTGCAGGTGGGGCTTAAAGTTTGAAGGCAGCTGTGTTCTTGCTGCTACACAGGGCTAAGGTACACTTTGTTCCCTACTGAAGCAATATTTGTACTTATATAATACAGTCTGAGCCCCTGCATTCAACTTGACCTCGTCACTACTTAATAGTGGAAGCTGGTCCATTGAGGGTGAATGGAACAGTGCCCCAGTGACCACAATCTGCCCTCAGCCACCTTACTTACAACCTGTTCAGGGGATGCCCCTGGTTGTCAGCTTCCTCGTCAGTGTCAGCGTTGCCTTTATAGAACTCCTCAGGGAAGAGGGCATTGACAGCGCAAGAATTAGTCAGCTCTGTCTATCATTGTTTATGGCCCCACCTATCATTCCCCTCTTTCCACTTCCCACCCTACCAGCCGCACCGGCCCCCAGCTCCTACTCCTACCTACTCTTGCTTCAGTCTACACAGTATCCAGCCCAAATCTCGTCCTTCACCCAGACTGAGTTCTGCCTTGCTTCCCACACAGTCCCCTATCTTTTCTGGTGTTCTGCTGCATATGTTGGTGCCAAATATTTAGAGAAAATTCTTCAGGATGCATTCTTTTTCTAGGGAAAAAAGAAGAATCCCAGAAAGAATATACTACTTGCCCTGACAGAAACAGGAAGCTACCTTATAGTGAGTCAGAATATTGGTCCTTCTAGCTCAGCATTATCTAGCTAGCAGCTGTCATGTAGGGTTTGAGACCAGAGATGTTATCAGCCCTACTTGGAGATGCCAGCTTTATTTTTTAATCATTTTTCCAGGAGAAAAATACTGAAGATTTTGGGAGAGTTCACAAAATAACTAGTAATTCCATATATTAGTGCTGTGCTGAAAAATTGTTCTGTGTTTCTGCAATGATTCACGTATAGGTAATGAAAAGAATTAATTGCAGTTGGAAATCATCAAAGGGATTTTGTGTGTGTGTGAAATTCCAGTGGCACAGAGTTTTTGTTGTGCTTACCTTACTTGCAATGTGGCCAGTGCTTTTTCCCCCCTAAAAAAAATGTTTAGGGGGTACTCTCATTTTCCTACTCATATTGAAATACTGCCCCTCAATGAGGCCAAACTTAGTTTCACAAAACGTTTAGGGGTATGTGTACCCCTGCGTCCCCCCAGGAAAAAAAGCACTGAATGTGGCAAAGGGGCTTTGAGACTGCCCTTTCCTTCATCACGTCTCCCTAGTGGTCTGCCTTCTTCAGCCATCCTGAGTGCTCACATTTCCTGAAAGCCCCATGATGTCCTCAGCTGGGCAACCCTTCAAGCATGGGGAGGTCGTGAGGTTGTCTGTTATGTTCCTTACAGATGTTCAGTTTACTTTAATGGAAAGCATTTACTTTTCAAGAAATAAAGGAAGGACATCTCTTAAAAACAAAACCAGTGAGCTGGCCAATCTCAGGTGCTTGTTTGTTAACCTTTTGGCTTGCCCTAATTTAATTAAAACCCAGGAGAAGACACAATGAGGTCATTTGTCCTAATGGGGCTTTTCTGATCATGAAAGCCAGGAGAAATAATTCATGGAAAGTAAAACAGTACTACCTTGTGCTGTACCCTCCAAAAATATGAAGTGCCTTGCAAGTTATGGGGGGAGGTATATGGATAAAGAAACCTCTATTGTGTGGGAAGAAAACTTTCAAGAAATTGGCAGTGTTGGCATAATTCAGTATACTGATGAATTTCAAAAATTTAGCACTCCCCTTTCTTTTACATACCTGAAATAATTATAATTACACTAAAATGAAGATTAAAGGCATAAGACATATTTAGGGGGGGAAAGTGATTAATGACTGGTGAACATATGAAGTGGGAGTAGCTGATTTATATTGCTTCATGTCTGAAAAAATGCAGCAATTTCAGTCTGGATCACAACAGAACTGTTATTAAAAGATTTACATCCTGAGTGCTATCTAACCAATTAATCCAATGGGAATTATTTATAATTGCTTAATTAGTCTGAAGAATACAAATGGTGTTCAACTGAATAATCTACCAACTCCTATAAAATCAAGGAGGGTAATGAAATTGCAATCTATTACCATAAATCCCCAATGCAAACATAGCACAGGACATCTTAGTGCAGAGGCATATGCCAATCAAGAAGTCAACTTCACAACTCACTGCTAGGTCAACAGGTATCCAGATGCAGGTATATTTTTAGCCGCTTGCTATTTCCTCTATTATTCATTGTTCGCTTAAGGCCAAATGCCATCCTTGTTCTCATACATTTTTGCCGCCTCCTTGTTCAACTCTTCTGTGACTTTCTGAACAATAACAGTCCCTTGTTCCTAATCTTTGTCTCTCCTGCTCTGATTATTGGCAAGGCACCAGAGAGCCGATTGAGCAGAAGCCACCTGAAAGAAACACGGTCCCTCTTCAGTAACCTGACAATTGACATTTGGAACGCAGCATGAATTCATGCCAGGAACTGTCAGCATTGACCCATTCAGCTGAATCATCCTAACCCCCCGCCCCCCGCCTTGCAAAGTTACTTAAATAAGGACAAAGAAACTACAATGATGTCAAGTTTGCAGATAGGAATATAAGGACTGGCCTGCTGGATGAGGCCATATGCACCATCCAGTCTAGAATCTGTCCTGATCTAGCCCACGGCCCTTAGTTTGCCAACCCATTTTCTAGAGTGATTTAATTACCAGTTCCTCTTCCTAGGGAACTCTGGGAATTTTAGCTATGTGAGATGAATAGAGGTCTTCTGACAACTCTGCAAGACCCTTAACAAGCTAAAGTTCCCATGATTCCTTGGTGAAAACAATGTTTAAACTTAAAGTGATATGATAATGCTTCAAATGTATCGTGCTGATGGAGGCTGAATTATCAACAGGTTTGAGACACACACATTATAAAAATAAATTGGTTAAGTGCCATTGTCAACTAATTTAACATAACAATTCATTCATTATTTCCTCACATTTACAAATTGCTTGCCAGAAAACATCCAGAAGCCATTAGCAATAAAAAACTTACATATAAACAATTTCAATCCAATACAGATATATTACTTAACTAGGTTGCTGTAAATATGAGTTCTTCTCTTTAGGTTACACCTTGAAATACCAGGTCTGGCCGTCAGTAACATTTCTTTTTAGAAAGAAAGAAAGAAAGAAAGGAAGGAAGGAAGGAAGGAAGGAAGGAAGTACAAATAGAAATAAAGCAAAGTAACAACTATTAAAGGCCAAAGGAATTTGTGCTAAATAGGTAACATCAGCATCAAGGCTTAATTGAATATGTGACAATATTTGATATTGATTAAATAATAGGCAGTCAATTAATCAGTTATTCACCATTTGCATATCTGCTGCTGCTGACACTTTCCCCAATGATTATTCAGAACAGAGTATAAAACAGCAGCCTCTGAAGATATACTTGTTGCCGTACTGTACCAATTCAGCCTGCAAGATATAGGGTGGCAACAACCCTATAGGCACATATAAATAAAGGATGGTATTAGAGAGCAGGGAGTAATTCTATTCAGTTCATATTTAAAGGCAATCTTACCAAAATTGCACATTTTGAAACAATATGCAAACTAAAAAGCAGCCAAGTCTGCCTTTCTCTGAATTTTGCAATGCATTTTCCCAGCCAAGTAATGTGTACAAAAATGCATATACTATGGCAAAGTGTGCCTTAAAATGCATATTTTAGTTAAGACAACATACAAAATGCATTCTATTAGGGGAAAGCGCTTGCAAAAAAATTGTTTATTGGTCAAAACCGCATAAAAAAGTATGCTTATTGGTAGAAATTTCCAGTAAAATACTGACCAAGATTCAAAAGATTCCCCCCCCCTTTTTTTGCACATTGCTGCAGAAATGTGAAGAACTGAGGCTAACACCCCAGAGGACAGGATCACACTTCAAAACGACCTTGACAGATTAGAGAACTGGGCCAAAACAAACAAGATGAATTTTAACAGGGAGAAATGTAAAGTATTGCACTTGGGCAAAAAAAATGAGAGGCACAAATACAAGATGGGTGACACCTGGCTTGAGAGCAGTACATGTGAAAAGGATCTAGGAGTCTTGGTTGACCACAAACTTGACATGAGCCAACAGTGTGAAGCGGCAGCTAAAAAAGCCAATGCAATTCTGGGCTGCATCAATAGGAGTATAGCATCTAGATCAAGGGAAGTAATAGTGCCACTGTATTCTGCTCTGGTCAGACCTCACCTGGAGTACTGTGTCCAGTTCTGGGCACCACAGTTCAAGAAGGACACTGACAAACTGGAACGTGTCCAGAGGAGGGCAACCAAAATGGTCAAAGGCCTGGAAACGATGCCTTATGAGGAACGGCTAAGGGAGCTGGGCATGTTTAGCCTGGAGAAGAGGAGGTTAAGGGGTGATATGATAGCCATGTTCAAATATATAAAAGGATGTCACATAGAGGAGGGAGAAAGGTTGTTTTCTGCTGCTCCAGAGAAGCGGACACGGAGCAATGGATCCAAACTGCAGGAAAGAAGATTCCACCTAAACATTAGGAAGAACTTCCTGACAGTAAGAGCTGTTTGACAGTGGAATTTGCTGCCAAGGAGTGTGGTGGCGTCTCCTTCTTTGGAGGTCTTTAAGCAGAGGCTTGACAACCATATGTCAGGAGTGCTCTGATGGTATTTCCTGCTTGGCAGGGGGTTGGACTCGATGGCCCTTGTGGTCTCTTCCAACTCTATGATTCTATGATTCTATGAATTAAAGAATTAGGATGCTAACATGGGGCAGCATTGCAGAACTACTAATAAAGTGGGGTGATGTGTGGACAATCTAGTATGAATCCACAACTAATGTGCTATTATTTCATCAATGGTAAGTTTCAAAATACACCTACAAAAAACTCCCACCATTCTAGAGGGCCCCTCACTTAGTTTGCATATATTTTGAAAGCAATGCCTCACCTGTTAGACAAGCTAAATAGATAAGACCTGCCTTTGAAAGTACTTTGCAGACCTTAAATACTTAATTGTTTGAAATCTGCTGCAAAGTACTTTCAAAGCAAAGCAACATGTAACACAGACTACTGTGAAAGCTACAATTCTGCAATGATATTAACAGATTAAGAAGTCTGAATTATCACAAATGGCTTGTGTGTATTCACACATTACAAATTGCAGACACTTTTTTCACATTAAGCCTTGCGAAGATCTGGATGTTTACTTTTCCTGTTGCAATGTGAGCCCTTGAAATTTCTCAGCAACTTTCTACCCAGCAGCTAAACAAAATTTGCAATTAGGAAGTTAAAACTATTTGCAACTATTCTTTCTCAATTTAGCTAACAGAAATGATTGTGTAGCCTTGCTGCTTTTAACACTTTTTTGCCAAAAAATAAACATGATTGCAAACGATTAGTACATGCTTTAGTAGTTTATACAATAAACATGCTTTCTGCATATGGTTCCCAATTAAACTCTTTCACTGGCAGCCCACAGCATCTTCAAGCAGATGTCCTATGATTTTGTTCCATTTATGTCCCATTGGCTGCAGTAGGGTTGATGGTAGATTTCTAGGGTTACCGTGACACATGCAGAATTTTCTACAGCTACTTCATGTGGGAAAGCCACCCATAGAGGCAGCATCTGTACATTTGTCATATATTCATCCTTCAGTTTTAGTTTTCTGTGCATTTAATTAACATGCAAACCCTTCCCATCATATTTTCCCAAGCTTTCATAAGCATGAGAATTGATTTTAAATGGATAGGGAGGTTGCCTCCTCTTGGTGGATTTACGCTCCCTCTGAAAGAACTTGGGGTACTTCTGGATCCTTTGCTGTCGCTTGAGGCTCAGGTGGCCTCAGTGGCACAGAGTGCCTTCCATGAGCTTTGGCTCATGGCCCAGCTGCACCCCTATCTGTACAGAGATAGCCTAATTTCTGTTACCTATACTCTGATAACCTCTAAGTTAGATTACAGCAATGTATTGTACATAGGGCTGCCTTTGAAGATGGTTCAGAAACTTCACCAGGGCAAGACGGTTTGAGCATATTACACTGATCCTGGCCCGACTGCACTGGTTGCCAGTTAGTGTCCGAGTCCAATTCAATCTGATGGTTTTGACCTATAAAGCCTTAAAAGCCACAATACCCCAAGGAATGCCTTTCCCCGTGTTAACTGCTCCAGATCCTGCGATAATCATCTGAGTCCCTTCTTTGTGTGCCCCTTCCGTGAAAAGGCAGCAACATGAAAAGAGGCTTTTCTGCATTGGCTCCTCATTTGTGGAATGCTCTCAACGGGGAGGCTCACCTGGTGCCTTCATTACATATCTTTAGACACCAGGCAGATAGGTTTCTCTAGAACCAGGCCTTTGGCTGATCAATAATCTATGACCTTTTAAATGTGGGGGTTTCTTCTGGGGGGGGAGGGGAATTTATGGGTTTGTTTTGTTTAGCTTCTAGTTTTTATTATGTATTTTGTTTTTGTTTTTTGTATTTTTATGCTGCAAACCTCCCTAAAATCGTTGGCTAAATGTTGCTATACAATTGTAATTAATTAATTAATTAATTAACCTAGTGATAAACTATTAATTGATTAATTAATATTTGCTCAATAGGTCTTCTAAAATGTATTAGAATTGATTTTGACCCAAATCCACAAAATTATGGCAGAAAAGATAAGGGGCCCCATAATGAAATCTAGGAGCCCCAATGCCTAATTCACCCAGTTTTATCTAAGGCTTGACCAAAGGCTGACCAGATGCCCATGAGAAGGCCATAAGGACTCCCCCTTCCACAATTTTTAAAGGGGGAGTTGGATGGGTTTCATTTTGTCCCCACCAAACCAATGTTTGTGGAGGATCCATTTTGCTTTTGCACCACTCTGATTTCAACCAAATCATTCCTCCTATAATGGTAGTTGGTGGAAGCAATTTAAAAGATACCAGGTATGTGTCTCCCCCATACATCTTATGTAATCTGAGTGTTGGAATTTGGCTTCTTTTGGATACGCTGATTTCTAAAGATGGCCATGACTTGTACAAAAATTCAATCAAGTACTTGAAGGGTAACATGAGTAAATAACAAAACAAATGGTAGTGTCTAGAAATAAACCAAACTGCATTAAACACCAGAGATGAACTCAAAAGGAACGGGTGATGGAATCCCCAAATGACAACATTCTTTCAAAGCAAGGAATGTTCAGCTTTGACTCACAAATTAAGAGTTTCACTTTCTTTTATGCATGGGTGAATCAGTTTATTTCCAGTTCATCTCACTTATATGTTCACTCACGAGTCAGCTCCATTCTATTTCTAAAACTATCTGCTTTTTTTTAAAAGGGGTGGGGGTAGGGGACCAGCACAAAAATGTGCATTTATAAACATTTCTAATATTTTTTAGATACCATTGTAGATATTGGAAAGTGCTGAAGTCAGTTTTTTCCTTTGTTCTGATCTGTGCATTAGGCCAGGATTAGGCCAGTTTGTATTGGGATTCAGAAATAACAAGTTCCTCTGGCATCCCCCCTTCTACAAAATTCATAGCATGTAGAATTGCATCAGTTCCCACCTCCCCATATTTTTAAAGAAATAAAACTGTTCTACAATGCTCATAACACCTGGTTAATAATTTACACATTGTTCCCCCCACAAGGACAATACACTTTTGAGGTGAAGAACAAGATTTGAAAGATGACACATTCTTTGCAGGAGAGGGAAATGGACCTCGCTGATACTGAACAAAGTTGAACATTGAAAATCCATTCGCTGAAATATTTTACAGCAGCTTTGCACATTCTTTCAATTTATGGATGAAGATCAGCTGCAGATTTGATGCTGTCTGTTTTGTGATTTATTTTTGCTCTGCAATGTACAACCTGACAAATATTTGCCAGTGTGATTCACCCTACAGAGATCTGAATTCTGACTATGAAATGTTGTTTTCTTTTTTTTCCCCACCCAAGCCTCAAACAGCAAAGAAAAGTACATTTTTTCCTCACACCGTTTTTCACATTGTCCATATAAATTCTCTACAAATGCCATCTTCCTGGCTGATCTCTATTATAAGACTCTGTTCCTTCCTATACCCTGTTCCCTCCCACATCTATAAGATCAGCTTGAGAGAAAAAAACACACCTTGATTTTTCACTTACAGGGTTGGGGAGGATTCAAGATTGTTCTTCATGTTAGAGTGAACAGTTCTATTTTGCCTAGTTGGTCCAAGGATGCCTCCCGTAGAAAGCTTTTTAAATTTAGAGCATCTCTGTGGACATGTGGTTTGACATTGTATTGCAATGTGCAGTCCTTTCCTGGGGAACGCTACTGCTGTCTATCCCCATGTACTATGTGAGCACTTCACAAGTACTTTGTTTCTTTAAAAAAAGTTTTAAGAAGTGGGTGGATTTCTAAAGAGGATTTCCCCTAAGTAATCCACACATAAATGGAACAGAATTGAGCTAGTTTTGGAGCCCCAGGGGAGAACCAGCATGAAATGGAACTATGGTGATCTATCCTTCCTTACTCATTTTTGTACCTATATACAAAGGACCTTCACCTTTCACTCTCAAGCCTTCCTGGCTTGTATTTGCTAACATAGGAGGAACGTGGGAAATGTGACTAGTTCCATAACTGAATCAGGCTGATTTGGGTCAACATGGGATTCAGCTGGGTTGAGGCTGCTGGCTGCAAGGATAAAATAGCTATAAAAGGAGAATTTCCAGATGCCAAGATCCAAGTCTGGAGCAAGAACTTTTTTAGTGAGAAAACCCCAGCAGAGATTTAAAATCACAGAATACGTAAAGTGTGGAAATAGAGGCCATTCGACTTTTAAAATATGCCCTTCCAAGTTCCTTCCAAAGTTCCACTCTTCCCTTAGCATAGAAAAAGACCAAACATTTGGTAAGTTAAAAATGGTTTACTTACATACTCTGCAAAGGTCAGATTCATGTGCTTGTCCATACAACATTCAGGAAAAAATTACACAGGCAGTAAAACTTGGTGCAAGTTCCTAAGTTATTGGTATAGGAATTAAGGAGGGGCTTGCAAGAGCCATGTGGCCTGACCCTGGAGCAACCAGCTCACCCCTTCTCACATGTTGAGTTTCTTAGGTAGACTGACAGGGAACAAAGCTTGACTACCTAGTCCCTCCCAAAGTGATCTAAGCCTGGCAGAACAGCTTATTCTATTGTCTTAACCCCTTCATGCTTTAATTAGACTTAAGCATGCTGGTTATAAGATGCTGGTAATTCCACAGAGGCAACCCCAGATCAGATCAGCTCCACCCAGAACTATATGGAGCTAACAAAAGTGGATGCCACATAGTATGCTACAACAGCAGCAAGAATACTCATCGCAAAGTATTGGAAGATGCAAGATTTACCCACTCTGGAAGAATGGCAGATGAAACTGATTGACTGTATGGGATTGGCAGAAATGACTGGCAGAATCTGTGACCAGGGAGAAGAGTCGGCAGAAGAAGACTGGAAAAAATTTAAGGACTATCTACAGAAATACTGTAAAATTAAGGAATGTTGAATGATGCTGGATTGAAATTGAATGGTTTCTAGCTGTAATGATATAAAGGAATATGAAAAAAAGGATTGGATAGAAAACAAGGCGATATTATAAGCTGTAATGCTTTAAGTTAAGGATTTGCTGAACAAATAATTTGAATTGGAATACAAGAAGGGGAGGTATGAGGAGGTCAGAGAAATTTGTTATTGAAAAGTATGTATTATGAACTATATGTTGTTTTTTAAATCTTTTTGTTTGTTTTTTGTTTGCATAAAAAATTGGAAACTTTAAAAAAAAAAGTGGATGCCACATAGAAGAACAAGGATATAGTTTGAGCTCCTCGCTTATAGTTTTATAAATCATTTAATGTGTCAACATGAACAGAAGGTGTTAATATTGCAGTTGTTGTATAAGGGATTATTATTATGACTGGAATGTAATGGAAATTAATAAGATTTTGGAATGCAGAAATAAAGCAAATAATCAAACCGTCAATTCTAGCACACGGGGCACGTTATCTAAATTATATAATTTGGTATTTGAATGATTGGTATTAATAATTGTATTATAAATTAGTATTGTTATAATGAGGCTATTATTGGATTGTAATTGAAAACTAATAAAAATTAATATTTTTTTTAAAAAGTGGATGGGGAGTCTGGCAAGGAGGAGAGGCAGGAGAAGGAGACACTTCCCCTCCTGACTGAAAACTGTTGAGAGGGCGGAAAAGAGACATGCTTCTCTCCTTGACTCCCGTTTCACCACTGTACAGGAAGCTGGCAGTCAAACAGGCAATGGCATGTCTTACAGCAAAATTGTATGCCTGCCTATTCAAAAGCAGGCCACCCTGAGTTTAATGGGGCTTTTCCCTATGTAAGTATATGCAGAATTACCAATGTAACTGTTATGTACTGAGTTGAATAGGATCCAAACTGCAGCAGTCTGATTGGTCCTAGAACAATAGCATCCAAAAGGCAGCAGTCTGATTGGTCCTAGAACAATAGGATTCAGAATGCAGCAGTCTGATTGGTCCTAGAACAATGCAGCAGTATGATTGGTTGGCAGGAACTACCCAATCATGCTCCAGATAGAAGTGAATCCACAACCTGATTGGCTTACAGTAGAATTCCGGAATTAGCCAATCATGTGCAGCCCATTGTGTAAATAATGTATATAAAGCAGATACTTTGAGGGGACTTTCATTCATTCCTCCTCACTACTATGAGCTGAATAAAGAGCATGAAATCACTTTGCGACTCTGAGTATAGTTCAGTAACCAACAACAAATTAGAGGATACCAGGATACAATAGGATAATTTATTTCAGGGACAGGGAACCTCCAGCCCGTAGCCCTAATTTGGCCAAGCAGTTTGCTGAACCATGCCCATGTGCCTCACCACCAACTTCAAATGAGCAAACAATGGCTTAAAGTATGCTGCCAAATGCTGCTTTGGAGGCAGGGCTTGCTGTCAGCGAGCCCTACTAAGATTGTTTGCACCAAGGTGTTTCCCATTGGGAATTTCCTAGTGTGCAGCAAAAAAGGCTCACTAACAGTACATATCAGCTGGCTGTCACGGACCACAAACCCTGCTTTGTCTGTCTGCAGGGGCAACTTGGATTTTTAAAAATGTGCAAACACATTATTGGTGGTTACAGCAAGACCCTTTGAACTCTGACAGGAGGCTGACCCCAGCCACCAGTGCAAAGGAGTGTTGGAGAATAAAGGATGGATCTAGTTTCCCTCCAGTGATATACTTATTTGTTAAAAGTACAAGCTGGTACTAATGGAGACTTCAAAAATATAGCAACTTTTTATTGACCAAAATAACAGTTCCACTCTGTGGGGGAAGATGATATGCATTTCATATTCCCAACAGAGTGAATTTAAGTGTGCATTACATACATCCAGCTCATTTTCAACTGAAAACAAAATAACAACCTGGCACTTAAAGTTATCTCTGAAATAAAATATTCTTGTAATTCTTTTTTTATTTCTATCATGTATTCCAGAAATTGTTCTCATACATTATTTAAATATGCTCAATTCATCTTCAAATGATTGTAATTTCATTATGTAAAAGTACTGTGTTTTATGCCTAATGTTTATTGAAATGTTGCATCGTTCATAATACCAATTTGAAACAGGAAAAAAACTATATATAATTAGATATGTGCCACATATTTCCTGCTAAGTATTGTTTGTTCACTTAAGAACTAGAGAGATAGATTTGGATGCCAATCAAAACACTTAACTTGTTTGCTTTGTATAATTACATGCCATTCAGACACAGGGTTTTTTTAATTGATCATTTATGCAATCAACTCCAATAAAACACTTTTATTCTTGCCCTACTTAAAATCAATATGCAGCAAGAAAACCAGGGGACATAATTAGCGATGGGGGGAATGGATTTAGTTTGGAATCTAAAAGCAACTTCCCTTAATCCGCACTTTCTGAAGCAATATGTAAACTAAAATACAGCTAGCCTTTGAAATTCAAATTTCTCTGAATGTTGCACTCCAGACAAGTAATGTGTACAGAAATGCATATACTAAAGTGTGCATTAGTGAAACTAGCATTTCAAAATTATTATTATTATTCCTTTAATTTCAATGAGAAATGAGAAGATTGCTTTGCAACATGGTATATAGTAGGAGAAATTCACACCAAAATGCTGATGTTTCCATGGGGGTGTCTTAAAAAAAAAAAAGCAAACTGACGTTGAATTATCAAGAAATTAATTTAAGAGGGGGGGAATAGGCAACAGAGAAACTGAAACTGACATATGCCATATATCAGTGAGGACTGAATATACTCAGTAGCCACAAAGTTTTAGTTGCAAAAGGAAAAGGAGGAACCAGGGTTGTGGGGATGGAATGAAGCAGCAGTAGCAGAGGAGAGGACATGGCTGGCTGGCTGAAACCATGAACAAGAGCACTCCACACTGCTGCAAGTCCCACTTGCGTTGTTTAAAATTTCATTCCTGACAGGCGACAGAGCATGGCAGCTGCTCAAAATAAATGCTGCATTATAATTCCAGCAGGGGAGCCAACACTTTTTAAGTTGCACTGAAGGTTTATTTCCCCATTGCTTTGGATTCTTGATGGACTGGGAACCAAGTTTATGAGCTCTGTTCCGTTAATGAGGTTCTTTTTTTGACCTCAGGAAAACATCACTGCTTTACATGTTGCCTACTTGTAAATGAAAGTATTTTCAATCTCTCTCCCCTCCCCTTAGTGAACTGCCCCACTAATTTATACCACTTCAACCCGAATTGTAAAACATAAATGGAGGAGGGGAAATGCAGCTATAAAAGTCCAGGAACCCAATGCTTTTGATATAAAAGCCCTCATAGTTTATACATCTTGTAAAAAGAAGGGGGAGAATTTAAAACCAACAGAAACTGCTGTGCCACAGCTCCAGAATGTTGCCTTATACATCAGCTCTAACACGGCCAGCTGTCTTCATAAAAGAAATGAAAAACTAGAAGACACATGCCGAGTTCTTAGACTGCTTTCCGAAAATCAAGATGGATTGCAAAGGACTAGCTCCCTGCCAAGGCTGTCTCTAATTTTAAACACAGTGGGCCCACTTCTTCCCTTGCTTTGGTATTCATCAAGCCATTTTTTGTCGCCCATGTGCAGGAACTAAAGCTCCTAGTACCTAGTTGAGCATTGCATTTCAGTGCATGGCCACAATCACCCAAACCTGATGATTCACTCAGGGATTACAATGATGGGGTTGTGAAATAACCCAGTTGAACTTGAGCTGAAAACAGTAGGAGCAGATAGTGCAATAGTGCAGATTTTCTGTGTACAATCAGGCCCATACAACAACAACAAAATCAAGCTTAAATCACAGAAAAGGCAGTGTGATAGTCATTAGAATTCTGTTCAGACTAATCAGGAAATAGTCACCCCTCCAATGAGGTATAATCTTTCGTACAAGAATAGGGAGAAGGCAAAGAGGATGTGAAGAATGTGATTGATCTTGGGATGTAAAAGCTTAAAATCATTATGCCTGGAAAGTATTTAGGCATTCATCTAAGAAATCATGCAATAGTAAGAAATCAATATTTTATTGTGGTGGTGCCTACACTTTGGAACTCCCTGCCTGTTGGCATCAGGCAGGCACTTTCGCTGTACAATTTCTAGTGCCTGCTTAAAATATTTTTTTTTTAAGGGTGCCTTTCCAGAAGCATAGGTGCTTTTTAATCTCTTTTACTGTTGATTAATCTCTTTTACTGTTGATTATTTTTAAATGTTCTTAACTGTTTTTATTAATAGTTTTATTATTTCATGTAAGCTGCTTAGTACTTTCATTGCAACCAAGTGGCATTCACAATTTGTTAAATAAAACAAATAAATCAGCACATGTTTTGCTTTGTGTCCAATGTTAGTCATACTGAGAGTAGATCTACAGAAATCAGTGGGTGTGTCTAATTTAGGGTTGCCATATTTCAGAAAGTGAAAATCTGGACGTAAAAGTTTTTGAGCTATTTTAAAGAAAATTCACCAAAATCTATGCTTCCGACATGGGTCGTCATACGTCTGGATTTTCCTGGACATTTCAGCCATTCCCAGCTGACGGCCGAATTCTAGGAAATTCTGGACGTATAGGAACCAACTCCTAGTAGCAGAGGGTTCCTTCAGCCCCCCCAAAAAACTTTGCCCGCTCCCAAAGTTGATGGCCATTGTCATTCAAATGATGTGCATGAGCTGTGAACAATTATGCTCTGGTGGCTACAGTGTGCATAGAACTTCATTTGATGCAATCCTTTATTTCTGGAATCATCTGATAAAAATTGCCATCCTTGACACATCCTAAATTTGATTGAAACATTCAAGAGTGACCTTTGAAGAGAGGGAATGGCAATTCAGGCCATTGATTGGGAACCCAGGTTCTCTGTGTTACAACTGCTTCACAAATTAAGCATAGCTGGAGGTGAGCAGTATCACACTCCTAGCAGAGGAGAAGAAGGAGGAGGAGGAGGAGGAGGAGGAGGAGGAGAGGAGGAGTTTGGATTTGATATCCCGCCTTTCACTCCCCTTAAGGAGTCTCAAAGCGAACCCGGGTCACCAGATTATGAGACTACCGCTCTTAACCACTACACCACACTGGCAGATATGCTACCTTATGGGACATTCCAAGAGGGAGGAGCTTGCCCCCAAGATGCTTCTAGGGTTCACAGCTAGGTCTGTTTTTCTATCTGCTCTGTCTTCTCCAAAATGACTTCTATTATCCCACTCCTCACCATTCTCTCTCCCTCCTCCTTCCGATGAGCTGTTCATAAAGCAGTCACCCTGATTTGCTTCGTTGTTGCTTTTTAAGTGGATTTGTTGACCTAGGGTTGCAGAACAATTTAATCCACTTTAACTGTGCAAACCTAAGTTCCCAGCATGCACTTGAATCACTGCCTCAAAATATGGCTAGTCTGGAGGCACCCACACTCACTCTTACACATACACACCTGTGATCAGCAGCTGTCCTTACCTGTGGCTGGGTGCGGATGTGTGAGGTTGAATCAGCTTCTTAGCTTCAATTCAAGAGGAATTGTCAACTGCTTCCCTAACCATTAGCTTCCATTGAGGACTCATCAGGCACCCATCCTAAGCCATTAACATTCCTTTGTCCAGTCCCCAAACTGTGATCCAGCATTTGTTAACAAATAGTCTTTTTTGGGCAGAAACCCCAGAACAGAAAGTTCTTAAGAAAACTCTACTGTGCAAGAATGTCAGGAAAATCCATCTTATGGTGGCATTTCCCTCTTCTAAACAGTCATTGTCCTGACCTTTGCAACTCCTTTATGAGGGAAAGCAATAATTATACACCTTGAATTTGGAGGACAGAAGTGAAATTGACGTTGGCTTAGTTGTAGTGAGGTTACATAAATTTACATGCTTAAGAGTCCTGACTCTTTGCTGCTTTCTCAACCAAAGATTTCTGAAATTAATCAGCTTTGTAGTTCTTTTCTGGATCATCTTTGATAGTTAATCTGTTTAGCGAATTTCATTGACTTTCATTTCACACTGCCCGAGTGTTAACCTTCATTTTCATCAAGAAGAACAGGTTTTATGGCTTCTCAGTGAAGAATCTGAAGCAACAAGATGCTCACTACTGTCTTTCTTTTTTAAAAAGGCCTTTAAGAAAGCCTGTAAGATCAAACATCTTTGAAGTAGGCGAAAATGGTGTCACTAACAAAGAGGAGGAAAATGACTTAATAAGACACAGTATGTACAAAATAGCAGAAAGCAAGACACTTCCATATTGCAAACAGCTCCCCCCTTTTTATTTTGCACCTGGGCCCTTGCAAAAAGCAAGCCACTGCACAGCTCTTTGGAATTTAAATGAGCAACAAAATGTACTGCATACCAATTTAAAAGGTTCTGCAACAGGTAGCAAGTGTTCTGTGCAAACTAATTCCCAGCTGTGTGGGTTCCCGTGGACCTGAGTTGTAGGAGCATTACATCCACATCTGAATTTTCAGGGTAAGCTTCTATGACTGTTTCTATTTTAAAATGCTCTGAATTCATGTTTGTTGTAGAAGCTTTATGTTTTAACACTGTAAACTTGTTAACATTGTTTTGCTAATTTTTTGTTTAAATTATTTCTACTCTGTGACCTTTGGGTGAAGGGCAAACTATAGATAGGGCAAATACCTGTGTGCCTCCTCCATGAGAGGTCAGGAGGGTGGCAACATGGGCCTTTTCTGCAGCACCTCCCTTCTCTCCGCAGGGAGGCTCACCTGGCACCTTCATCATACTTATTTAGGTGCCAAGCAGAATACATACATACATGCCTAGTTGCTCCCAGTCCACACTGAAGCAGAGAAACATTCAGATAGTTTACAGTTGCAGAAGATAAGGCTCAATGAAACAGTTCTGAGCGTAGATATATACAGCCTGTAGGCTTTTGCAGATACAGATATACACAGATACATACAAGTACGAAGTATTTTCGTTGCTCTAAATAAATCCAGCAGTTCAAGATACAACACTGGACATTAACGGACTCTACTACTGAGCTGATTAAGCACAGATATAGTTGGTGCACTGGGCCATTATCAACTGGCTTGACGGACCCTGAACCTGTGATTAGCTCATCCATGAGTGATATACACTCATGAAAGAAATTAACCGCTTTCCATGTCCAGTAGCTCCAATATCTTGTTGACCATTGATAGAGGCAGAATAACAGGCAAGAAAGACCACTATCATACAGCAGTTAAGAACGTGAAGAAACAGTCAGTGCTGCTTCAAAACAGGAAGATGCAATAATTCAGCTATGGCCCTCTCACCTGCAATAAGGGAACAAAAATGGCACTTTCACTCTCAGGTTGGGGGTGAATTTGCAACATCCTGCCTCACCTGCAAAGAAGCAGTGCTTTGCCTCAGGGGAGGATTTGGGTATTACACATGGGCTGTCTGGTCCAATAAGGACCAGGTTTTTTAAAGTGATTCCACCGCACATTCTTCCCACTTTGTTACATTGCCCTCTCCCTACCTTTAGAGTATGAGCTGTGCTTTTTGGGGGAGCTGAGTAGGAATTTTGGGAGGATCCCCTGCTTAGTCTTCAGGGTCCCTCTTTTTTGCTTACTGTTGCAGTGGCATTTTTTGGATTTGGCTCAATTGACATTTAGTCCTAGCAGGTGAGAGAATTTAAATACTTATGCACACTTAACAGAGATGGTTTACATACTGCAAACTGTTTTGGATCTTCAAAAGGTGCTGCATGGATGCTATTTATTAGTATAATCAAAGCAAAACTATTCAGACTGAACAGTCCTAGGCGGGACTGACATATGCAGCTAATTCAGGTGGAATAGTCCTAATTGTGGTAGAATGGCATGGACTTTGCAGAAGGCGTGTATCCTTTTGCTGAATGCTCTTCTAGGCAAATAATAACTTCTCCATATAAGAGGAAAATGATATCAGGAAGGGAAAGGTTACTTTAACTGTTTGGTCTGCTAAAATAAACTTAATCTTGTAAGCATCTATTTTTAGATGGGAAAGCTTTCAAAAGTGGAACCTCCCCTCCCCAATTCTGAAGTGGTACAGTTCACTCTATCTTCCTCTGCATATGAGGCCTGTCCATACCATAGCTGTCAGCTTACAGATTTGAAAATAAGGGACCAGCAGCCTTGAAAATAAAGGACCTGCAGCCAAAATAAGGGACCTGCAGCCTCACCTGTTCCAGGCACTCCAGTCTTCCTGTCCTCCTGCAGTCTGGTCAAACTCATGCTGGTAGCTTCGAGAACACTGTCCAACCAACTTTGTAACCAGAGGTTCAACTGAATAGAATCTGAATCACATGCACCACAAGGCCTATGCAGCCTCAACTTAAGATGGCTCCCTGGCCTGGCTTTGCACTGCAAAGTTTGCAGCAGCACGTGCAACAAAATGGCGTCCAGCATTCAAAAAACCCCTCAGCTTGCATTAACTAGCCACACACAAGGCATGCAAACTCCACCCCCAGTCGTTCTTAGACTTCTTATTGGGTGAGCAACACAGCCAAGCAACACAGTTGGAGCCTCCCTCCTCCCTGGCCGGCAGGGAGGGAGGGAGAGGAGCTGCTTCTTTTGAAATTTAAGGGACATCATTTAAGGGACATTTAAGGGACATCCATCAATAAGGGACAGCAGCGGGACATGGCGCTGGAATAAGGGACTGTCCCTTCAAATAAGGGACACTTGACAGCTATGGTCCATACATGCACAGTTATCAAAATTCCCTTGGATATTCAAATGCCACATGAATGTCAAGAGTTTGAAAGGTTTGGAATGAGGAACGAGGCAGGATGGGTGGCTGGATGAACAGATGGTACTGCAGGGTATAACCAGAGCTGGCCCTACAATTATTATTATTTATTGAATTTATATACCACTCTATACCTTGAGGGATGCGGGTGGCACTGTGGGTTAAACCACAGAGCCTAGGACTTGCCGATCAGAAGGTTGGCGGTTCGAATCCGCGCAACGGGGTGAGCTCCTGTCCCTCAGCCCCTGCTCCTGCCAACCTAGCAGTTCGAAAGCACATCAAAGTGCAAGTAAATAAATAGGTACCACTCCGGCGGGAAGGTAAACAGTGTTTCCATGCGCTGCTCTGGTTTCACCAGAAGCAGCTTAGTCATGCTAGCCACATGACCCGGAAGCTGTACGCCGGCTCCCTCGGCCAGTAAAGAGAGATGAGCGCCGCAACCCTAGAGTTGGCCACGACTGGACCTTTACCTATACCTTGAAGTCCCAGGGTGGTCCACAGAATAAAATCAAAATATAGAACCATAAAATACATAATCAAAATCACAACAATACCCCCCCAAACCTCCACATTTTACGACTGTCTCAGGCAGCAGATGCTGGAGGCGGTGGTGGCAGCCCCCAGCTGTTCCCCGACTATACCTTTCTGTTAGAGGGCATGTGACCTATCCTGCAACCCACAAACTACTCTGCTGCCCTGTGGAGGGCTCCATTCTGTTTATACTATTGAAGGAAGAGTCCACTGTCAGTCCTCTTGGCTTCTGTATGTGGGCACCATCTTGTCCTTCCGACCTCAGGCAGCAAAAGCTCTGGGGTAGCCCTGTGTTGACATTTAAGGGTTGACATCATACAGCTTGTTGAATATGACTGCTAACCCCTGCACTTCTCAGAAAGGGTCCATTTCAAGCATCAATCCTTTTAAAAAGTATATCGAGTCGGAGAGATGCTAATGCTGTTGGCGGTGGAATGCCTGAAAAGTTTTAAGTGGCATGTACAGCACAGACACAAATAGACAGGCCTGACATTTGCTCAGCTTTTTCTTTAATCAATTTTGTGACAGTAAGACATATATCTGTTTAAGACAAGGACCATAACCAAACACATCAAAGCACATCTCTTTTTCTCCTTCCCTCCTACTTTTGGGGTGGGTGGTGGAGAGACTAATCCCGACTCAACGGAACTCAGCACATATAAGAACCCAGCCACAATTTTTTTTTTTTACTTTAAAGAAATGCATATTTTCTCTCCCAGAGTAGTATGGAATCACACTGCAATATTCATAAGCTTTAGTATAGAAAGAAATACAGCTAAGGAAGTAACATCAGAAGAGCCCTGCTGGATCAGACCAAAGGCCCATCTGGTTCCCCATCCTCTTCTCACGCAGGACCACCAGATGCCCATGGGAAGCCTGCAACACTGGGACCTGAGTGCAACACTCTCCCAAGTTGTGCTTTGCAGTCGTGGACATGAAAGTGGTTTATAAAATTCCATCTGCTGTGCAGAGTTGATAGACAGAATTTTGCTTGCTTTTCTAGAACTTCAGGTCAACCAATGGAACTAATTTTGCAGGAGATTCTTGATAGGAAGAAGAAAGCACTCCTACTCCACCATGCGCAACTGAGTCCACAGAAGCTCACAGACACAGGAGGTGGTGATGTCCTCTCCCTAATGCTAATGCTGAACATGAGAGTATATCTATGCCTTCTGTATGTCTCCTCCCCACCTCAATGTTCTAATGAATGCCTCAAGGTCAGGGGCTGGAGCCTGTTGCTGTGATGTCACCTTCATGTATGTTCATTATTTTAAAACTGAATGCCTTAGAAAACTTTCAGATGACATATGGGAGCTAGTATGTCTCTCAACAGCTAATTGCTGCAGTGGTTGTATTGAAGCTTTGCGTTCAGAAGAAGTGTGCTACTGAAAACCAGCTGCTGAAGTTGAACTGCAGCTTTTCAGAAGGCTGTTGGAGCCGAATGCTCAGTGGTCCAGGGTTCTATTTTCAACATCTTGAGATAAAGCTGAGAGGGGCACCGATGTGAAATCATGAGAGTTAGGCAATGATATATTGAGAGGGAGATATAAAATGGGTGAAGTCACACAAAAGGATGTTTTGGTCTGCCATCTTGATTCAAAAAAGGCATCCAGTCTCCAAACAGTGATGGTGTCTGTTGCCCCAACTTTGGAACCCTTGTGTCAAGTTTGGTAACGATAGTATCTCTAGAGGTGGCAGAATCTATGCCAAAATTCAGGTGAATTCACATTTTGGGCTGGCATCTTGATTCAAAATGTCAGCCAAAGGTTGAAAAGGCCTGCATCCCTCACCTTTAGAACTCTCATGCAGAGTTTGACGATGACATCTTGAAAGGCATCTGAATGCCTAGAGAAATAATGGACAAATGGGCAAACTATTTTCTACACTGTATACTAGAAGTATATGAGTGTGCATTTGGTTTGCAAGCTGCTCTGACGAAAAGTGACGAGGAAATGCTTCAAATAAATAAATGAATATGAAAATGAAGGTATATGGGTACATGAGTCTACATAAAACATCAGATCCATTTCAGAACATACCTGGATTTTTAGAACTTCCCATAAAATCATTCAATTTGATTCAGTTTTTGTATCTATATCAAGCTATGTGCTCTACACAGGAAAACGGGACAAGCTATAAAGATCTCTCCCTCCCCCGCCCCCCCATCCTAAGGCTGGAAGAAAATAGATCAGCTTCTGATTCTCCACACATACATTTTCAGCAGGCTTTTTTGATAATAGGGAGCTCTCCTTCCTTCATATGTGTGAAAGGCAATGCAGAATGTGTCAAATTAAGGCGTTAATTTAACTCACTATAATTTGAGAGGACCTTGAAGGCAACATTATTATTTTTTGCTATTTTTAAATAAAATGTTTACAAGTACACTAGGAACACTTAAGAATGTAAGTGTTATAGCCTTTAATGTATTGTTCCAACTCAAGGAGCCTGTTATTCCTTTCTTAAATGAAAATATAAACATGCTTATTTTCAGGCAAGCTAATTCAATGGATGACTTCAATTATCACCTTATTCCAAGGAATCTCAAGTTTCTGGTTCTCCGTGAGGGAAAGAAGATATTTTATGAAGCTTATTCATTCTAAAAATGTTAGTGTAAGTCAGAACTATAGTGGCACCGTAGCAAATCCCACTGAGTTCAGTAGACATAATTGCAGGTAAGTGCGTATGGGAGCTGAAGTTACCTGTGTTCCAGGACTTCTAAGAACCCACTTCCCATTGAAGCCCCTAACGCTCTCTGAAAACCCATGTGACAGAAAGTATTTTCATTCAGCCTGCATTCTTAAGTGCACTTACCTTTCTGCCAGACTAATACATAGATTGGAAAATAATTATATTACAGAAAGTGCAGTTCTCTGAATTTTATGATAGAGCTCTTTACAAAGCAAAATGAATCAGCACCCCAAAATGCATTAAATAAACCCAAAATGCATTACATAAAATATATATTTTGTGATAATTTAAATATGCACAATTTAAATACCTATTTAAATACAGATTATTATTTTTTAACTAGGGAATGTCCTCCTGCTTAGTCTGCTTGTCAGGCCCCATCTACCTGCCTCATTTTCCTTCACAGGTTTTCCCAGAGTTTCCCTCTCCAGGATAATGTCATCTCCCTGCCTCTGTTTATCCTCAAGAGGACAACTTATCCCTGCCTCAGTTTCCTTCCCTCAGAACTTCCCTCTCAATGACCCAACACAACCCTCTCCAAGACAATGTGTTATTTCCTTCTGAGATTCCAAACCAACAAAAGGGCCATAATATCCCACCCCTAATAAACAGCATAGCACCCACCCACAGCTTTGCATCAAATGGACAATAATCTCTCTCTTGTTTTCTTGCTAGAAAAAAAAGGCTTCCTTGGTGCAGAGACAGAAAGAGAAGACCTGCCCATCCTGGCAGGTCTTGGAGTCAACTCACCCCCCACCACCACACACACACCATCCTTTTCAGATTGTTGTGAACATACAATGGAATAGACTTCTGCACACATCCAAAATAGACATCCAAAATGGACATTGACCACTCAAGCTAATAGCCCCTGTTGGTAAAGTAGAACGAAAGAAATACAGTGGTACCTCGGGTTACATACGTTTCAGGTTATATACGCTTCAGGTTACACACTCCGCTAACCCAGAAATAGTACCTCAGGTTAAGAACTTTGCTTCAGGATGAGAACAGAAATTGTGCTCTGGTAGCGCGGCGGCAGCGGGAGGCCCCATTAGCTAAAGTGGTGCTTCAGGTTAAGAACAGTTTCAGGTTAAGAACGGACCTCCGGAACAAATTAAGTACTTAACCCGAGGTACCACTGTAATAGAGAAGCAGGGAAAATTATTGTTGGCCAAGCAGGAGCACAACCTAAATAGGAAACCTATATAGTTCTTACAGCTGAGGATAGCTAGCATCCACCTTGGGCTAGGATGAGTTCAAGATTAGGAAAGCTTTTGTCACCAAAAAGAGATACCGGAGCATACAGTTCCAATTGCGTAGTTTCTCAGTTCTTGAGAACACCCCAAAGATAGCATAGATAACTTGAGATGCTGGCCATAGCCTTAAGGCTGCTTTGGCACTCTGCTCCAGTACTCCACACCTTGACTTTCTAACCTTCTTTGCCTGCCATGAATTGTGCTACAAATGATTGGGTAAGAGAAAAAGGATTAAAGAAAGTGAATTACAAGTAATTGAGATTAGGGGTTGCTGAAAAAGTTTAAAATAGGGATGCAGAAAAGGGAGGCATGGGGAAGTCGTTGAAATTGGGTTTAAGAAAAAGAGGTTATGAAATTATACATGTTTATATGTTTGTCTTTGTATTGTAAGTTGTAATGTGTTTTAATCTATGATGGAAAATCAATAAAAAATTTATTTAAAAAAAATGAATTGTGCTACAGTTCTGCAAATATTGTGACTTGGGTAGCTGTAGTTTAAACAGGGGTGAGAATGTGCTGTTATGTCACTATGGCTGGCATAATGATAATGTTGGCCCTGGTAGAAGATACAAAGGTGCAGTGTTTAAAAACCAGCAAACCTGTCCTGGCATGTAAGTTAAGGATGACTTTTTAATGTTAGCCCTCACCATAAATATTGTGCAAATGGAATCTAGCAGCGACACTTTTATGAAACGCATCCTGTTTTATGGCCCAAGGCAGCTCTTATTAACACAGATGGAAGCTTCCCATTAATTTTTATTGAAGTTAGACATCAGCTGATAAAGTAATATCTTCCTTGAAAGAGCATTAAAGAAGAAACTTTGCCCCTGGTTTAGTTATCTGTTTGGAAAGTTGATCACAGTTTGGGTGATGTCACTAGATATATATCAGCTGAGATTTCGGAAACCTGGATTGATCCCACTGCTTAACAACAACAATAACAACAGGCTTCTAGGAATTTCTAATAAATATTCTGTGATTATATATATATATATATATATATATATATATATATATATATCTATATATATCTATATATCTGTCAGCGCTGCCCAAGGTCCCAGCTCACACAAGACCAACGCTGCTTCTTGCTCAAGTTTAAAAGTCTTTATTGAAGTTCAGTCTCATTTCCAGACGCACAGCGCGCAACGCTACATCTATCCATCAGACCGTAGAATTCCCATCTGAATCTCCTCCCCCCTGACACCAGCTTAAGATTCTAGCCTTACTCCACCTCTTCCTCTGTTCCTTCTTTCTCTGGGTCCTTCTGCTAGTCGGAGTCTCAGCTCTCCGAGATTCCTCTGACGCTGATTCTCCCGACTCCTCCCCCCCCCTCTTTCGGGCTTTAGGACCTGGCTCCCAATCCGGGTTTTCTGCTGTCCCGCGCTCCTCCACATTTGAACTTGGCGCGCGTGCGCAGCCTCCCACTTTCCTTCTGACCGTTACACTTGTGTCACTGCTCCCCCTTTCGGGGAGGCTAGCTGGACCTGGCCTTCCCTCCGTCTCCCCACTCCCCGATGGAGGAGAAGCTGGTCCTGACTCACGTGACTCTTCCCCCCCACTGTGCTCTGGTGAGGGAACTGGCCCTACTCCTCCGCTACTCCTTTGGTACTCCCCTCTGGTTCCTTGTTTATGGATCGTCCCCTCTGGGATTCGCCTCGCCCTTACCCTAGGCGCCCCCTCCTGGGAATCTTCAGATTCGCTGGAGAAGCTCATGGAATCTCTCGGTCCACTTTCATATTCCCCTACGCTCCCCTCTGATTCCTCTCCTCCGCTCTCTATTTGCTCTCTCCCCTGCTCTTCTGCTCCTGAGCCTCTGACATCCACCCCCCCTCGAAGCCCCCCCTTCCCCCTCCCCCTCTTCGGGTGTGGGTTCCAGGTGCTCCAGCGCTGGGGGTGTGAGTGCTGGCTTCCGTTCTCTCCCCCTGGTGTGCAACCGGCCAGCGGGATCAGGCCCCCCCACGATGGGTTCGTCGACGTCGACTTCCTCTGCTTCCATTTCTCTGCTGTCGTGCTCAAAACCAAGATCCTCCCCCCACACGTCCATGTCCTCCTCTCCACCCGGTCCCTCGGGTGAGGCTGTGTGCAAGGGCCCCCTCAGCAGTTCCCTGCTCCACCCCACTTCTGGTTGAGTGTCCCACCAATAGGAGCTGTCCGTGGCAAACCCCGAGAGCGACCCCTCCGGGGAGCTCTTCCCCGGCGTCAGCTCCTCATCTGAGGAGAAACCCTGGAACGTGCTGGCTGACAGCGTGGGTGTGAAAAGCCAGTCGTCGAAATACTCCGCCGGCATGGGTCTGTGTGGGAAGATCGAATGGAACTCGTCTTTGAGGTAGTGCTCCTCCACGGCGTAGCACGGCACCCACTCGTTGGCGCTGGCCGGAGTACCCTCCCTGGCGAGGAGATATTCAACTCCCTCTTCCCCCCATCTGGAGTCCAAAATCTCCGTGACCTCGTTGAGTGGCGTCGCCCTCTGTGGTCCCTCCCCTGTTGGCGATGGGCTACGTGGGGCTGGTGCGGTCCCTGGCGCCTGAAACCTGTGGGGTGCCTTGTAAGGCGTGAGCACTGACCTGTGAAAGACTGGGTGCATTCTGGAGCCCTCCGGGAGTGTCAACCGGTAGGCCACTGGATTGATTTGTGCCGCGACCTGGTAAGGTCCCAGCTGCTTGTGTCCTAGCTTCCTCTTAGCTAGCGTTCTGGCCGGCACTGCCTGAGCTGCTAACCAAACCCAGTCCCCTACCTGTATGTCTTCCCCAACCCTCCTGTGCCTGTCTGCCTGCATCTTGTAGGCGTGTTTCGCGAGTTCCAAGTGCCTTCGGAGTTGCTCATGGACCTCCTGTAACTCTGCGGCTAAGTGCTCTGCCCCCCGTGGCTCCCCCTCTGCCTCGGTCTCCAACCCCGGGAAGGTTCTGGGGTGGCGCCCATTGTTGGCGAAGAACGGTGTCACCCCTGTAGACCCGTGCTTCGTGTTGTTGTAGGCAAACTCGGCTAGCGGTAGGTAGTCCACCCAGGTCGAGGGCTGTTGATTGGCGTAGCATCGCAGGTACTGCTGCATGATGGCGTTGACCCTCTCCGCTTGTCCGTTGGTCTGCGGGTGTCGTGCCGACGCTAAGTTGATCTTGACGTTCAGGATGCCCAGCAGCTTCTGCCAGAAGTTCGAGATGAATTGGCGGCCCCGGTCGGACAGGATGGACCGCGGCAGGCCGTGAGCTTTGAACACGTGGTCTATGAACAGCTTGGCGGTCTGTTCCGCTGTGGCCACCTTCGCGCACGGAATGAAATGCGCCATCTTGGTGAAGAGGTCTACGACCACGAGTACCGCTGTTTTGCCGCGCGAACTGGGCAGATCTGTAACAAAGTCCAGGGCCACTTTCTCCCATGGTTCGAGCGGCGTCTGCAGCGGTTCCAGCAGACCCGCCGGCTTCCTGTGTACTGGCTTGGCCCTTTGGCAGGTGTCACACCTGGAAACGTAATCCGCGACTTCTCCCCTCACCTTGGGCCACCAAAAGTCCCTGGTGACTAATTCCGCCGTCTTGTCCTTGCCGAAGTGCCCAGCGCTGGGCGCGTCGTGCAGCTGCTGCAAGACTCTCGCGCGAAGGTCGTCTCCCGGTACGTAGAGAGCCCCTTTGCGGAGGAGTAGTCCGTCGCGTATCTGGAACTCGTCGTCCCTCGCTGTGCCGTTTCGCACCTCCTCCATCTTGGATTGCGCAAACGAATCCGCCTGTAGCGCGCGACGGACTGCGTCCAGGTCCACTGCGGCTGAAGCGCACGCCCACACCTCTGGTGCGAAAATGTGTTTGGCCGCTGCCGGTGCCGCTTCCTCGAGATACTGCGGCTTCCTGGATAGTGCATCCGCCATGACGTTGTTGTCTCCCGGGATGTATTCTATCCGGAAATCGAAATCTGCAAAGAACTCCGCCCAGCGGATGTGTCTCTGGTTCAGGATCTTCGCCGTGCGCCAGTACTCCAGGTTCTTGTGGTCCGTGCGAACCTGCACTGTGTGTCTGGCTCCGACGAGGAAGTGCCGCCACGCCTTGAAGGCTGCATGAATGGCCAGCAACTCCCTGTCCCAGATGGTGTAGTTCTGCTCCGACGTGCTGAACTTCCTGGAGTAGAATGCGCACGGTCTCCAGTCCCCTTGCGGATCTTGTTGCAACAGGACCGCCCCCACCGCTCTGTCCGAGGCGTCCGTTTCAACCCTCATCGGTTTGCTGGGGTTTACGTGTAGCAGCTGTTCTTCGGACGCGAAGAGACGCTTGAGTCTCCGAAAGGACTGCTCCGCCTGGTCCGTCCAGGTGAACTTCTTCTTCTTGGAGCTGAGGGTGTCCGTGATGGCCGCCGTCTCCTTCGCGAACCCCTTGATGAACTTGCGATAAAAGTTGGCGAAACCGACGAACTTCTGGACCTCCTTCCGGTTGCGCGGGCTCTTCCAGTCCAACACTGAGCGGACCTTGGCGCTATCCATGGCAAGTCCCTTGTCGGACAGCTTGTAGCCCAGGAAATCCACCTCTGTCGTGTCGAACTGGCACTTCTCCAGTTTGGCGTAAAGTCTGTGCTCCCGTAGCCTCTGCAGGACCTCCTTGACGTCCTCCTCGTGCGCCTCCTGCGAGTCCGAAAAGATCAGGATATCATCTAAGAAGCAGACACACTTCTTGTAGAGGAGTCCCGCTAGCACGTGGTGCATGAAAGCTTGGAAACAATGGGAGCCATTTTGGAGACCAAACGGCATGACTCTGTATTCATAGGTTCCTAAAGGCGTAAACATGGCTGTCTTCCACTCGTCGCCCTCCCGCATGCGTATAAGGTTGTAGGCCCCTCGTAGATCCAACTTGGTGAAGATCCGTCCCTTCCTCACCGTCGCGAGCAGGTCGTCAATTTTGGGCATGGGGAATGCTGTGGGCTTTGTCCTGGAATTGATGATTCTATAATCCACTATGAGCCTCTGTTCGGGCGTGTCCCTCTTCTTCACGAAAAACACGGGACTGCCCCCCACTGCTTTGGATTCCCGGATGAATCCCCGCTTCAAATTGCGATCTATGAACTCCCTGAGTTCTTGCATTTCGTCTTCAGACATGGAGTACAGTCTCCCAGTCGGTAGCGTCGCCCCTGGCAGGAGGTCAATCTTGCAGTCGTAGGGTCTGTGGGGAGGCAGCTTGTCTGCTTCCTTCTCGCAGAAGACTTCCAAAAAGGCCTTGTACTTGTTGGGCACCGCTTGCACCATGCCTAGGTGTAGCTGCGGTGCATCCTCTTGCCCCTCTTCTTCCTGGCAGGTCTGGATGCAGTGCGCTGCGCAGTAGGAAGAGCAGAAGGTCAATTGCCGCTGGTACCACGCTAATGCCGGGCTGTGCCTATCCAGCCAACTCATGCCCAACACTATGGGCGTGTCCGACAAGTGGGTGACGTTGAAACTGATGACTTCGCAGTGGTTCCCAATTTGCATCACCAGAGGCGGTGTCTGCTGTACCACCTCTCCTCCCAGTATCTTCCTGCCATCTACCGTGACAACATTTAGGGGCGTCGTGGCTGGCAGGAGTGCTATGCGATGCTGCTTGACGAAGTCCAACCCTACAAAGTCTGCGTTGCTACCAGAGTCAATGGTAATAGGGACCTCCAGGGTGAGCCCATCGGGCAGCTGGAGCGATGCAGTGAGTTGCACCACTGGTTTGGGTGGGAGGGGGTCTGTGGGCTGCAAAATCTCTGGGGACTGCTTCACTGACTCGCCTGGTTGAGCCCCAGTGCCTCTATCTCCAACCAGGCGTCGCCTTTTCCCTGCTGCTCTACTCCCTGCTGAATTGCTCCTTTAACAGTTGCTGAGGCTGCAGTGTGCTTCTGGAGCCTCTGGGGACACTCTTTGGCCATGTGCTGTGCACTGTCGCAGATGTAACACTTCCTGCTCCCTCTAGGAGCCTTCGCCTTGACTGCTCCTGGTGTTTGGGCTCTGCTTGCTATCTGAGCCCTTGCACCTCCGATTTCCATTGGCTCCTCTCCACTCATCAGAGCAGGCGTGGACTGAGCGCGCTCTGTCTCTCTGGGTAGGAAGGGAGTCGTTCTAACTGACGTGTTTGCTCTTCGCCCCTCCTCCCTGCTCCACGGGCGCTCTTCCAGGCGCACCCCAATTGCTAGCACCCTTTGGACTACTTCTGCTGTATTTTGGGGTCTCTCTCCCCTGGCCAGCTCATCTTTCACGGCTCCATTCAGCCCCTCCCAGAACAGATCCCTGACGGCAGCTGAGTCCTTCTGCCAGCCCAGCACATTTACTAACCCAAAAAAGCGGGAATGATACTGGCGCACCGTCGCCCTTCCTTGCCGCAATCCCTTCTAGCGACATCCACATCCACCGTTGATTTAAAGCAAGCGTCCATGGCTTCAATAAAGGCGCTTGAATCTTTGAGGGCGGGGTCATTTTCGCGTAACAAGGTCCGCAGCCACGACTTAGCTTCCCCATGCAGATGAGTGATTATGAAACCCACTTTCTCCTCCTCATCTCTAAAATCTTTCCGAAGCAAATTGAGCGCGAAAACTACTTCTGCTCTGAAGTTAGGGTACTGCTGCAGATTCCCGTCAAAATGGGTCACAAGGCTCGCTCCCCTTTTCCCGAGGCTAACTCCCTCCGGCTTGGCTCCCAGCGGCCCCTCCTTTCCCCATTTGTCCCACCTGGCTTGCAGATCCTGGCAGAGCGCAGCTGTGTCTTCTTCTTTTTTCTTAGACGCAGCCAATTCTGCGTAGAGCGTTGACACCGCTTCCTGCAATTGCTTGACTTTTTCCTCTGTAGTCATCTTTGCTTATCTTCGTGAGCTTGCAGAGTTTTTTTGAGATGGGAATTACTGTCAGCGCTGCCCAAGGTCCCAGCTCACACAAGACCAACGCTGCTTCTTGCTCAAGTTTAAAAGTCTTTATTGAAGTTCAGTCTCATTTCCAGACGCGCAGCGCGCAACGCTACATCTATCCATCAGACCGTAGAATTCCCATCTGAATCTCCTCCCCCCTGACACCAGCTTAAGATTCTAGCCTTACTCCACCTCTTCCTCTGTTCCTTCTTTCTCTGGGTCCTTCTGCTAGTCGGAGTCTCAGCTCTCCGAGATTCCTCTGACGCTGATTCTCCCGACTCCTCCCCCCCCCTCTTTCGGGCTTTAGGACCTGGCTCCCAATCCGGGTTTTCTGCTGTCCCGCGCTCCTCCACATTTGAACTTGGCGCGCGCGCGCAGCCTCCCACTTTCCTTCTGACCGTTACACTTGTGTCACTGCTCCCCCTTTCGGGGAGGCTAGCTGGACCTGGCCTTCCCTCCGTCTCCCCACTCCCCGATGGAGGAGAAGCTGGTCCTGACTCACGTGACTCTTCCCCCCCACTGTGCTCTGGTGAGGGAACTGGCCCTACTCCTCCGCTACTCCTTTGGTACTCCCCTCTGGTTCCTTGTTTATGGATCGTCCCCTCTGGGATTCGCCTCGCCCTTACCCTAGGCGCCCCCTCCTGGGAATCTTCAGATTCGCTGGAGAAGCTCATGGAATCTCTCGGTCCACTTTCATATTCCCCTACGCTCCCCTCTGATTCCTCTCCTCCGCTCTCTATTTGCTCTCTCCCCTGCTCTTCTGCTCCTGAGCCTCTGACAATATCTTACAAGGACTTTATTAGATAATACATAAAATTGTTCATTACCACATACATACGTTAAGGAAGGTGGAAAGATTTAATTTGATTCACATTTAAAGGCAAAACTACATGATTTACCCTTTCTGAAACACACCCGTCCTTCAGAATTTGCACTTCTCTGAATTTTGCAATGCAGTTCTCGTCTTGTAATGTGTACAAAAATGCTTATACCAGGGTTAAGTGTGCATAGAAATGCATATATTAATTAAACTAACATACAGTGGTACCTCGTGTTATGGACGGGATCCGTTCCGAAGGCCTGTCCGTAACATGAAATGCCTGCAACTTGAAGCGCTGTGTCTGTGCAGGTACGCAGCGCGATTTAGTGCTTCTGCGCGTGTGCAAGTGGCAAAACCCAGAAGTAACCCGTTCTGGTACTTCCCGGTTGCCGCAGGACATAACACGAAAAGACGCAATATGAAGCGGAAGCAACATGAGGTATGACTGTACAAATATGCATTATGTTAAGGAAACTTTTATATATATATATGGAGAAATTGTGTACAAAAATTAAGAAAAATTAAGAGAAATTTGCACTGAAATGCAGATGAATTTTCATGAGGATGTCTCTTATGCACCCATACACCCTGCCTGTCCTAATTGAGATCAGGGGTAAGGGTGTCCAGTTTTCACTACAAACAACAACCCCACTCACAAATACTGTTAGTAGTAGCATGTCTAGCTTGGCCCTTAGACTACAAGTTCATTGTGAGCAGGGACATCTCCTTTTAATCTATGGAAAGAACCATATACACAGTTGTATATGTACTACTATTTTTTATGTCAACTGCTTGATTTTTTTTTTTAATATTAAATTACAATGTATAAAACATTTATAAATAAAGTGCTGCTGCTGCTACTATTACAAGAAGAAGAAGAAGAAGAAGAAGAAGAAGAAGAAGAAGAAGAAGAAGAAGAGTTTGGATTTGATATCCCGCCTTTCACTCCCTTCCTCCCCCACAAGAAACACTCTGTGAGGTGAGTGGGGCTGAGAGACTTCAGAGAAGTGTGACTAGCCCAAGGTCACCCAGCAGCTGCATGTGGAAGAGCGGAGAAGCGAACCCGGTTCCCCAGATTACGAGACTACCGCTCTTAACCACTACACCACACTGGCTCATTTCCATAGAATTGTACAGTTGGAAGATATTCCGAATCTCACCAACCCAACCCGCTGCGATGCAGGGATCTCAACCAAAGCATCCAAGACAGGTGGTCATCCAACCTCTGCTTAAAAACCTCCAATGAAGGACAGTCCACCACCTTCTGAGGGAGCCTGTTCCACTGTGAAACAGCTCTTACCATCAGAACGTTCTTCCTAATGTCTAGTCAGAATCTACTTTCTTGTAACTTGAAACCATCAGTTTGGGTCCTACCCTCCAGAGCAGGAGAAAACAAGGCAGCTCCATCCTCCATGTGATAGCCCTTTAGATATTTGAAAATGACAAACATATTTCCTCTCAATCTTTTCTTATCTGGGTCAGATGTACCCAACTCCCTCAACCCTTCCTCATAAGGCCAGGTTTCCAGTCCCTTGATCATCTTGGCCACCCTCCTCTGCACACATTCCAGCTTGTCAATATCCTTCTTAAATTGTGGTGCCCAGAACTAGACACAGTATTCCAGGTGTGGTCTAACATACACTTTAGGAAATTGCAGTTTCATTACATGTACATTTATGGAAACAGCATCATGCACATACAGTGGTACCTCGGTTTTCCAACAGCTTAGTACCCGAACAACTCAGAACCCAAACACTGCAAACCTGGAAATAGGTGTTCCGGTTTTCGAACTTTGCCTCAGAAGCCAAACGTGCTCCTGAGCTTCCATTTTCACTGTTGCGCAGCTCATTTGAGTCCCCCACATAGTAATTAAGGCTTTCCCCCTCTCGTTTTACCCTTGCGCAGCAAATTTAATCCCCCCCATCATAATTAATTTTGTTAATCCCGTTTTACCCTTGCACAGCAAATTTAAGTCCCCCCATCGTAATTCTTTTTTAAAATCCTGTTTTACCCTTGCGCAGCAATTTTAAGTCCCCCATCACAATTCATGTTTTTTTTTCATCCTGTTTGTATCCTTGAGCAGCTAATTTAACCCCCACCCATCATAATTAAAGCCTTCCGTTTCTGATTGCAGTGTTCTGAGATGATATTTGATGTTTTTGCTATTTTTTGCATTTTTGTTTGTGTGGCTTTTTCATTTTTGTGACGGTGACTTGTGTTTCGTTTTATGATTGAGTGAGTGAGTGACTGCGGAAATGGATAAAAGCCCCCCATCCAAACAATGACTATCATCAGTGCAGGTAAAAAAAATAATTAATTTTGATTTTTGTCACCTACAATACTGTCTTATTTATTTTATAGTACAGAACATTGATTATTGCTTTCATTTTATGGATTTATGGTCTTGTTAGATAGTAAAATTCATGTTAAATTGCTGCTTTAGGGGTTGTTTTTAAAAGTCTGAAACGGATTAATCCATTTCGCATTACTTTCTATGGGAAAGTGCGCCTTGGTTTTGGAATGCTTTGGTTTTGGAACAGACTTCCAGAACCAATTAAGTTTGAGAACCAAGGTACCATTGTATTCTATTTGTTTGCTTCTACAATGTTGCTCAAAAGAAATGGCTTTCAATGAGCTGAGTGAAATTTTATTTTACCCAAATATCACCCAAACATCATTTTTGTACCCAAAACTGTTACTGCGCAACCACTGGCTGTTTCTTCTTGTACTTGGATTTAACTGGTGTCATTTTGTCACTATTTCCAAGACCATTTGTATTCATATATTAATTTTCCTTTACCGTCTGCACCAGCGTTTTTTAAAAAGAATGTTAAATCTCAGGAACTGTGGAAATGAAAGGGGGGTGGTTTTTCTTCATAAAAGCTGCGAACCATGCGAGTGTGTAATATAAAATGGAGAGAGTATGCCCTCTCTTGCTTTATCTAGCACTGGGAAATTGGTGATAAACAATGGACATTAAGGGACAAATTGTCTGCAGTGTCTGCAAAAAGAATTCAAGTGCTGCATTCGGCTGCTTTATGCATTACAAGGATCCCCAAGACAGATTCACACTCAAGTATACCTTTATGCAGACCACATAGCTATCTAGGGTATTTTAGAAAATCAAATGCAGTGCAGGACATCCTATTCATGCCAGTTAAGGAAAACCAGGTAACCTTTCTCTGAATCCTCTCTGATGGCCTGAATAAACCAACTGTTATTAATTAATTATATTGCTATTCCACTTTTCTTCCCAAAGGAGCCTAGAGCAGCAAATGCATAAGCGATAAAATGATTAAAACATCTCAAAAACAATTTCAATGCAGATGCAGATTCGGAATCTCTCCACTTAAAAAAGGCTTCTTGATGGCTTCCAATTAGGTGCATAAGGGATGAGAGGACATTTCAGGGATCCTGGCCCCAAGCTGTGTATACCACAGCCAGCAACTTCACCTTGGCCTACGTTTGCTCGGCCCTCTGTATGAAATTATGAAAAGAACAAGGGAGGAGTCCTCTTGCAGCAGTTCAGAAACAAGAGCAGGTTTTTCCTGGCCTTCCAAAATCTAAGGAGGAATTCAGGTGACTAGAATTTCAGAAGCATCTTGGTCTGCAAGCTTGATGGGTCAGATGCCAAAGCAGCCCAGAGAGGAGGTGAAGGAAGAGGCAGGAAACATACTGGCCATGTATTGAGGGCTATAGCGCAGTGCTCTGTCAAGCAAGTACAGCCGTCTGTCTTTCTTTTCTGCTCCTCTGCTCTCCTCCTCTTATGTACTTGGCAGGACAGAAGAGCAGGAATGTGTGGGTAGCTATAAGCAAAGGCTCGTTAACAATAAGATCCAAAGCTCATTGTATGGAATAACTTTCATGAAAGATGATCAAAACTGCAAGGATAATATTTAAGTGAACATATCAGGGGCCTGTGTAGCAATCCTGTCCTAAGAAATGTTTATAGATTTGACTGTGTGTGCTGCTAGATGCAGCCACAATTAAAAAAGAAGGGGAAAGAGAAGGGGGGGGAAGAGAAACAATTTCCTCCTAACATAATGCATTTTAATGTTATTTTCACTAAAGCATACATTTTTATGCACACTCTCCCCTTAAGCAAACATTTTTGTACCCATTGTTTGGCTGGAAGAGTGCAAGTTTTGAAAGATTTACGGTTTACAGACTTCTACATGCAATTCTTTTAAAGGACAAACTTTTTTTAAAAAAGGGAAAAGAAAGGAACCCCCCCCACACACAACTTTTCACTTCACTGTTTGCAGTAGAAGACAAGATACCTGGTGGGAAATCCACCATAATTAACATTTGCTCACTATGGACAGCTGCCTATTTTGATACGCTCCTTCTTAACTCCACTGAGCACCGGAATGGCAGACTCAGCTCAGTCCCCCCCCCGCCCCCATTCCCAGTTCTCTTTAATTTGTATGTTCTTTAAATGTGAATCATGCTGTGTTTCAGCGTTCAGGCTGGAGCATTAAGCAAGCCACTCTCTCTTCACTTGGTGTGTTCACGTGGGTGAGTTGGGTGCTTCTCAGAGGACTCAAACAGATGCCTCCTTGGCGTTAATGATATTGCTAATCATCTCACTTATCCTCCAAGGATATTTTCTTATGCTTTATATTCCTGTCATGCTATCCCCTCATTACTGCAGAGTGCTATTTTTGAGCATTTAAACTTCATCTTGCTTTGAGTCCCTTTTCTCTTTAAACAAGCATGCGGGCTCCTTCTATGCACACAGAGGCTCTGGCTCAAGCAGATGGCACGGGGCATACTGACATGGGGAATGGTGCTGTTTTATCCTTGCCCCCAAAGGACTCTTTCTGTTTCTCACTGCAGCGCAAGACACTCTTTCAAAAGCACTTTCCAATGTGCTGAAGGGAGATTATTCTGTACATAGGACGCATACCTTATATTTGGTAAGAGCAATGCTTCTTCTAGCTTAGGGTCATCTGCATCTGCTTTCCCCAACCTGGTGCCCTCCAGATGTTTTGGACCACAGTTTCCATCATCCCTGACCATTGGCAATGCTGGATAGGACTGAGAAGTAGTGGATCTCCTGCCTTGGAGGTTCTTAAGCAGAGGCTGGATGACCATCTAACATGTATGATCTAGATGAGATTCCTGCATTGTTGGAGGTTCTCATGGTCTCTTCCAACTCCACAATTCTATGATATCTGGAATGCAAGGTTGGGGAAGACTGATCTTCACTATAGGGCAGCAGCTCTCCAGGGTTCCTGAGAAAAACCTTTTACTAGGTCCAGTGATATCAGATCTCAGGAACTTTGTGCAAAGCTCTGCTGCTGAGTTATGCTCTTCCTCTTTCTATTTTCTGTTCCCAACAAATCACTATATTTATTTTGTCCCTATGCCTTTTGGGGATGTCTTATTACAGAGGTCACCAACCTGCTGTCCATGGCTGCCATGGTGTCCTTGAAGGCTTTCAGTGCTGCCTTTGGGCAGTTACCACAGAGTGTGAGCTTCTTTTTATTCAAAGTAAGTTTTTAACCAACCACTTGAAACAGCTTTAATGAAACCTACTTTTGGTGTCAAGCATACACAGGGTGGTATTCAGCTAAGCGTTACTCAGAGTAGACCTACTGAAATTAATGGGCATAATTTAGTCATGTTAATTAATTTCAGCGGGTCTGAGTACTCTGAGTAAAATTTAGCTGAATGCCACTCATGGCAAAAAAACATTATTATTATTATTATTACAGTTTATCAGTCAACTTATATAATAAAAAGAATTGATGAGTACTGGAGGATTACTGATAAGTCATGGGCCAGAAACATTCCAGTTCTACAAGGGCCTCCCCTCCCTTTTTCTTTTGTTGTCCAGAAGATTTTTTTTATTAACACCCAGTGTCTCTAATACCTCGAATTTCTAATTAGCTGCTTGGCTAATTGAATTTTAAAGACTAAAATTTGCCATCTGCCAGAAATGGCAGCTGAATTACATCAGTTCTTAAAATGCAGTCTCCAGTATTTCTGCCATGAAAATTCCATTGGGCACATCATTTTTTGTTTTTTGTTAAAAACCTTTTAAATTCTGCTATACTAGTGCGGTAGCTCAGTGTGCATGTGTCTAAGCACCATCATATTTGTAAAAGTTAATATAATTTATCCCATTCTAAAGGGTCATTAAGATTTGTAGGAAACTTTGGCAAGTTTTATTATATTTATTACTGAGATCAAGCACAGTAGAAACTGCTATAAAGTAGGAGAGAGTGGATTCTTCCCATTCTTGCTATTATTCCATGGCATGGCTAAGGATGGATAAATCTGTCAACTTTGGTTTCTTGCAATTTCTCATTTTTTAAATCTTAAATTCCCTTCACCTAATTTCCTTGTCAGGTTACCGTATTTTTCGCCCGATAGGACGCACTTTCCCCCCTCCATAAATGAAGGGGAAATCTGTGTGCGTCCTATGGGGCGAATGCAGGCTTTCGCTGAAGCTTGGAGAGTGAGAGGGGTCGGTGCGCACCGACCCCTCTCGCTCTCCAGGCTTCAGGAAGCTATCAGCAAGCCTGGGGAGCTCCTGCAGGGCTCCCTAGGCTGCGGATAGCAGCCTGTTGCCCGGGACACGGGGCGTGCTGAAGCAGAAGCAGCGCTGAAGACGCGGCTGGGGGGGGGGAATAAATTTTTTTTCTTTATTCCCCCCCCAGTGCGTCCTATAGGGCAAAAAATACGTTGCTTTTTT